>NC_135898.1:68594501-69067001 GCF_964194155.1 Cetorhinus maximus
GTTAGATTCCTGGTAGAATTCTCCAGAGATAAAATTTATCGCGCACTCTCATGGTAGAAGAACTAAAAGTACCTCATACAGTAGATAAGTTCCCAGACTGCCATCATGATTTATTCAGCAAATAATGATAGAGAGATGTACCAAAGACATCTAGTTAAAGAATATAATACATTTAGTAGAAGTAGCATTTTCAAATGGATTAGGAAAAGCCAAATGATCAGTTCATATGTGAAAAAAATGTCATAATTTATTGCCAGAAAGATGCATCACTGCTAATTAAACCAACATTGTTGTGAAATTCTTTTCTTACTGCTACATTTTCATAAATCTTTTTAAATAGTTTATTAAAATAGATGGTTGTGAACATTTTCGTAAATTATGTTTTTTTTCAAATGATCTTAATGTAAACTATTGAAAGTTTTCTCTATTTACAATCACCATGAAATGACAGTTATGAAGACTGGTATTTCTATGTATTTTCCCTCATTTTCTGTTCATATCCCACTGGATTATGCATTCTGATGTGACAGTAATTATCTCCACAGCCTCCTAAGTTCTGTAGCTAACCAATGGGATGTGCTTAACTTTGTGCATGATATGATTATTTACATGAAACATTTTGACAGAATCAAGCCTTAAAATGTACTTTTTCTTTTTTAATAATTCCTCACATTATCATCATTTCTCATTTCTGTTGCTGTTGTAGTTAGTCTGTTAGTAATACATTTGAGAACAGAATTTACCGCATGAAAGTTTTATTTGCCAAATAATTGAAGTATAATTGAAAATTTCTGGCCAATATAAATAGGATAGCCCTTTACTTTGTTCCCTGAAGTTTAAAAATAAACCCAATCTGTTGCATGTTTTCTCGATCCTAGTTGTTTGTCAAAGGTCAGCATTTTCTCCATGAAATTTTGCTTACAAGTCAGGAACTAGACTGCTTATCAAAGATAGTTTCAAATGATGCAAAAGAAAACCTTTAGGTTCTGCACTTAACAGCCTGCAGTTAATGCTGTTTTTATACTGCACCTTTCGCCTCCTGGTGCCCGTACTGACGTTTTCAACACATTGATGCCAAAGGGGCAATATAAGTCTGCCGGTGGAGATCAGTATCAGTATCAGAGAAGGTGAGAGCAGCTCCGAAAGGTGCTCCCTCTTCACTTCACACTGGCACTGGTTTTACCGTTGCTGGTACAAAGTCGGCTTTTTAATCTAAGCTTTTCTTAAAAAAAAGCTCTAATGCTACAGGATGCCACTTTTTAATTCCTATCAATCGAGAAGAGTTGACAGGACAGTCAGCTATTTTCAAGTTCCCAAAAACTGAGCTGAGACAGAGACGGAAGCCAAAAACTATCAGTTTACATAAACATTTAAGTGCACATGCTCAGAGCTCTGCTATGCCACTCAACAATGATGTGAGCGGGCAGTGTAAGCACAGCTCCCAGTCTGCATTGCTTCTGAAAAGCTGTTGGCTCTTTGCCAGAAGGCACAGTATAAAGTGCCATAAATTATACCTTTTGACCTCGAGGCCTTATTTTGCATTTACCTGTAGAGTTATTATAATATGCATGCTATGTTTTTCTTCCTACACTGTATATGATAATTTTACAACAGAGTTAAATTGTGACAAGAAAACTGCTGGAACTTGGAAAACATTCAAGCACTTAACTTTCTCTAGACTGGAAAAGCCTGCTTTAAATCAAATGACTTGATTTAGTAAGAAACGTTGAAAATGTACCATTAATGCTCAAAGTGGCAGTTTCAGCATTTGTTGCACTACCAATTTTGATCTCTGGTGCATACCACTGAATAAGGCTTAATTGTTTTGTTTTCCTAATGATAAATTGCAGTTTTTCACTTCCCTTTTTCATTTGCATATACTGTTACTTCATGCTGAAACAAGTACTGTATACAATGCATGCCTGTTATTGTAACTCAGTTTGCTAGCCAAAGAAGATAACAATAACAGGATGTCAATCTAATTTGGTCTAATTTTCCATAAAGAAAAGAATTCAAAATGAATCATATTGTGCAGCAGCATCACTGTGAGCTATGTCTGTCACTTGCAGTAAATGGTATTGTAGTTTTAGAGAGATTTTAATAGCATTCTCTATTAAACAGAAACAGTGCCACTTGCGTAAATGCCATTAGTGTGCTATGTAAGCTCTAAGAGGTTTTTAGACATGAAAATGTGATGTGAAAAGGTGGCATTTTGTGTGAATGACAACAAAGCCTAGATTTGCCAGTTGGCATTGTTTTAACACTGGCAGTAACCCACTTAAAATAAACAAGTTGCTGCTGTCAAAATAAGACCCTTTGGAAAATTTAGGCCTGAAGGTGCTATTATCCAATCACAAATGAATGGTAATTTATTTGGGCATGGAAGGATGCAGAATTCCAATTTTAGGGAAAATGAAAGTCATGGTATGTGGAATGCTCTGAAATTCTGCAAATATATCATCAAGTTCCATTGCACATTCCACATTTTGAATAAATATTTTAGTTCAAGTTGATGCATCAAGGGAAAAAATATTTTTAGTGAGAGCCATAAGATTCCTTTGAGAGAGAAAATGAGCACAGTAAGGGACTGTTGATCTGTGTGGAATACTGGCTTCACAAATAACAGCTGATGCAGTCTGTAGTGTGTTGAAAAAAATCTGTCTAACTTACAGTTGGAGATAAATTCCTCATGTATTTTGCACCATCTGTTTACTATGGTGTATTTGGCATGTTGCTCCTGTATTTGTAATCAGCTGAGAAAAGTGCTTTCAATTTAAAATATGTTGGCATTAACCTGAAAATCAGCATATGATATAGTTAATATACATCTAAACATAACACAATCAGTGTTTTTGCCTCAATATATAAGGGGTTCATTAATTGATAGGAGTGTGCCCATCTTATAAAATCATCTGTGTTTTTTATAGTTCTGTTGCTGTACCATATCTTTATTCAGTGTTGCCATGTAGAAAGATTTTAGACTCTATAATTGGTTCCAATATTTGCATCATAGCAACCTTGTAACCAATGACTACCATTTTTATTACATGATGATGGATGATGGACAGGGCTGCAAAGCATTTGGCTGCTTGTGAATGTTGGACTGGTTTTGCACCTGCCTTTTTTCCAGCCATGCCTTTTGAGGGAGAATCTGCAGAAGCAGGAGTTATATTAATCTCTGAGGTGGAAAGTAAGGCATAATCAGGAGTTGTACACTGCAGAAGAGAATTAAACGCAAAGCATAGAGATGTGAGCTGGAGGGGAGAAATAGAAAAAAAAATGCAAGAACTACCTTTGGAAACAATATTATCAGTCGAAATATGACCCATGAATGAAATGCAGCTGAGAAACATAGGATAGAGTCATTTGCTTTCAGTTAAAAATGCTATTGCAATAGCTGTATTTATCGTACTTGTAAAGACCACTACAAAGATCAGCCAAGATATATATGTTGATTTGGTAAATATATGCTCAGAACTTTTGCTAAAAAATGCTCTTCCTGATCTCTCTTAAATTCAAAATTACAATGTTTTCAAGGAAAGTAACCAGGGGTAAGAATCTCTCACAATTTGAAACATTGGCTGCTGTGCTGGTCTTTATTCAAAATAAATTAGCCAAGAATGTAAACACCCTTGAATTCTAGAAGATAAACTAAGTTTTTAATTCTACAAACAGCTTTCTCTATAAGCTTTTATATGGTCTTTCCTGTACCCTTTCAGTTGAAGTATTTATGTGCAATATACAGTCAGGTTTTTAAATTACACTGTATGAATTAGTATGTAAATGGTTAAGACACACATGTAATTGCGTTGTCCACTATTTTAATGACAGTCATTTTATTTAAAAGATTAATGCCCACATAAAATACTGGACAAAAGAATTGCATAGAAACACATTACGATCCATACCCTGTTCTTCCACTGAGTAATTTCAATACCCCAATTTCTTCTTTGTAATAATTTGAGAAAAAAGCAGTATCGTCATACAGTGGAAAGCCTTCAGATTGGGGCTGTCCTCTTCAAAGTTGGAAATGGAAGCTTAATATTCCTATCCTTGCATCAGGCCCCACTGCCCTTGCTGATTAGTGACTATTGTGATCTGATTAAGACCACTTGCAGAGTGCAGCTACTGTGTAACAGCAAAAAAAAAGTTTTTAAAAAGTAAAAAGAAAGGAGTCAGGCTGATTAGGGACCAAAAAGGGGATTTACACATAGAGGCAAGAAGCATGGCTGAGGTGTTAAGTAAATACTTTGCATCTGTCTTTACCTACAAGGTGGATGTTACCCAGGCCATGGTGATAAAGGAGGAAACTGTCATTATAGGAGTTTAAAATTGAGATGGAGGAGGTATTGGATAAGCTGTCGGTGCTTAAAGTTGATAAGGCACAGGGACCGGATGAGATGCATCCAAGAATATTGAAGGTAGTGAGAGTGGAAATTGCAGAGGCACTGGCAATAATCTTCCAATGTTCCCTGGATTCGGGGGAAGTGACGGAGGACCAGAGAATTGCAAACATTACGCCCTTGTTCAAAAAAAGGTTGTAAAGATCTGCCCTGCAATCACAGACTAGTCAGTTTAACTTCAATGGTGGGAAAACTTCTGGGGGAGAATTTTCTACCCTTTGGCGGAGCTGAGCGGGAGCGGGTGCAGGAGGGCGCGCAGCCATTTTACGTGGGCGGGCCACGTAAATTAAGACCTGCCCAGCGTGATGCGCACCCAGAAGCGCTGAGTGCTCTCTGTGCAGGCGGGGGGAGGCGCTGTTTCATGCATGCGTGGGAAAGAGGACAGAAATCTCCCTGAGGCATGGAGCTGCCTCGGAGTTTAATTTCATTGTGGAAAAGCAAATAAAAAATTTTTTTTTAATTATTTGGACGTGTCCCCTCATGTGACAGTGTCACATCAGCTGCCACGTGTCTATGAATTTTATTAATTTTTACTAAAATTTAAAAACCTTCATGAAACCTCATCCCGCCCGTGGATGAGGTTTCATGAAAAATGCGAAGGTTGCCTGGACTCTTCACCTGCCGGCCAACCTTAAGGTTGGATGGGCAGCCCTGTTAATTACTTCAATTGCTATTTAAATGGCCTTAATAGGCCTTTGACAGTTTGGCGGGCACGCAGCCGACTCCGTGACGTTACCACGTGTCATTTCACGCGTCAGCGAATGAGGCCTGCCCCTGCACACTGACCAGAAGATTTAGGCCCTAGAAACAATTATTCGGGATAGAATTAATTAGTCACATGGAAAAATGAGGATTGAGCCAGAAGAGTCAGCATAGATTTGTTAAAGGAAAATTGTGTCTAATTTGCTGGAGTTTTTTGAAGAGGTAATGGAGATGGTTAATGAGGACAAGGCCATTGATGTAGTGTGTATGGACTTCCAAAAGGCGTTCGATACAGTGCTACGTAACAGATTTGTGAAGAAAGTTACAGGTCATGGAATCAAAGGGACAGTAGTGGTTAATGGGTACCTTTGGGGCTGGAAGATGGTTTGCAGTGGAGTTCCCCAGGTGTCGGTATTGGGACATATATGTAGGACAGTGTAGAACTTCAAAAGAATATTGACACATTGGTGGAGTGGAGCGGAGTGGGCATATAGGTGGCAGATGAAGTTCAATGCAGAGAAGTGTGAGGTGATGTACTTTGGTACAAAGAGCATGGAGAGACAGTATAAAATAAATACACTATTCTAAAGGGTGTGCAGGAGCAAGGAGACCTGGGTGTACATGTACGTAAGTCATTAAAGGTGGCAGGACAGGTAGTGAGAGCTGTTTCTAAAGCGTATAGTGTTTTAGGCTGCATTAATAGGGGTATGGAGAACATGAGGAAGGAGGTTTTGATGAACTTATATAAGACACTGGTTAAACCTCAGCTGGAGTATTGCGTACGGTTCTGGGCGCCACACTATAGGAAGGATGTGAATGCATTGGAGAGAATGCAGAAGAGGTTTACGGGAATAGTTCCAGGAATGAGGTACTTCATTTATGAGGAAAGATTGGAGAGGAGAAGGCCAAGAGGAGACTTAATAGAAGTTTTCAAAATCACGAGGGGTCTGGACAGAGTAGATAGGGAGAAACTGTTCCTGTTCATAAATAGACCGAGAACCAGAGGGCACAGTTTTAAAGTGTTTTGCAAAAGAAGCAAATGAGATAAAAACTTTTTCACATAGCGAGTAGTTAGGGTTTGGAATGCACTGCCTGGAAGTTTGGTGGAGGCAGGTTCAATTGAGGCATTCAAGAGGGCATTGAATGATTATTTAAATAGGAACAATGTGCAGAGTTACAGGGAAAAGGCAGGAGATTGGCACTAAGTTAAAATGCTTGAAGAGCCAGTGCAGACACAATGGGCTGAATGGCTGCCTTCTACGCTGTAACAATTCTATGATTCTGTGAACAGGATTATCATAAGATTATAAATGATTTATTTTATAATAAAACAAATCCTTTCAATACAGAAGCAAAAGAGGAGCAAGAATAGGCCATTCGGCCCAGGAGCCTGCTCCGCCATTCCATAAGTTTATGACTGATCTGATCGTGGCCTTAGTTCTACTTTCCTGCTGACCGCCCGTAACCCTTGATTCCCTTGTAGATCAAAAATCTGTCTAACTTGGCCTTAAATATATTCAATGACCCAGCCTTTACTTCTCTCTGGAAGATAATTCCAAAGACAATAAATTCTCCGGGACAATAAATTCCACCTCAAATCTGTCTTAAATGGGAACCCCCTTCTTTTTAAACTGTGGCCCCCAGTTCTAGATTCACCCGTGAGGGTGAATCTCTGCATCTACTCTGTCAAGCCCCCTCAGAATCCCTGCGTGCTCAACACTGGTCTCCTGAAAAATTCACTATCCAGCGACAGAGTTAGTCTGCTGCAGGAACACTTGAATCACAGTGAGCTTGGATAGTGTTTTTGCGTTTAGGTTGAGGTGGTGGAAGTGAAACAAAAAACGCATCCAATACTTCACCAGAAATAAAGATGGACAGATATTGAAACGATTTAAGAACAGAAAATGCTGGAAATACTCATCAAGTCAGGCAGTATCTGTGGAGAGTTAGCATTTCAGGTTGATGATCTTTCACCAGAACTGGGGGAAAAAAGTTAGAAATATAATGGGTTTTGAGCAAGTAAAGGGGGTGGGGGGGGGTTGGAAAAAGAACAAAAGGGATAGTCTGTGATAGAGTGGAAAATGAGAGAATGAATGCTAAAAGTGTGGCATGGACAAACAGAATGCTAATAGATCAAATAAAGAAACAGATGATGTGTTTGGAGGCAATGTAACTGGACCATAAAGACAAAGAGAAAAACAACACACAAAAACCAAAGCCTGCAAAGAAAAAGGAAATAAAATGGGGGCAGAGGTTATAATCTGAAATTGTCGAACTCAGTCTTGAGTTGAAAAGGCTGTAAAGCAGGGTGACCAACCCCCTTGGATTTTATGGGATCATCCCGTAATGGAGGCGATTGTCCCATGTCCTGGACTTTATATCGCGGGGTGCTTTCGTTCATTTAATTCAGACTTTTAAATTTCAAACATGTGCACTATGCATCTGCTCACCTGTAGTGCATCTGATAGTATCAACTCCCCCACCTTGCTCTCATAGGTAAGTTAGCAACCCCTCCACACTCTCAGGTTCGCCAGCAACCCCTGCCTGCGGTCCCCCATGTCAATGTGCCCCTTAATCTTTTCCCCAAGAGTTGGTCATCCTGTTGTAAAGTGTAATCAAAAGACAAGGTGCTGTTCCTTGAGCTTGTATTGAACATCATTGGAATGCTGCAGGATTTCAGGAATGGAGAGCAAGGTGGAGAATTAAAATCTTAGGTAATCTGAATCTCTGGATCATGTTTGCAGACTGAATAGAGGTGTTCTGCAAAGTGGCCACCCAATCTGTGTTTGGTGTCCCCAGTGTAGAGGAGACTGCATTGTGAACAGTGAATACAGTATGCTCAGTTGAAAGAAGTACATACAAATTGCTGTTTCACCTGGAAGGAGTGTTTGGGGTCTTGGACAGTGAGGAGAGGGGACGCATTTCAGATTTTCAGCATCCACAGTATTTTGCTTTTGTATTGAAAGGATTTGTTTTATTATAAAATAAAAATCCTTTCAAATAATTGTGAAAAACATTTTATACTCTTATTTATGCAGTGATTCTCATAAAAATATCAAAGTGTTTTACACGGTGCAATGTTGGACAATGAGCAGCAAGTGGATAGATTTAGGGGACGAGAAGTGAAGTATGGAAATGATACTTTTGAAGGCAAGGCGAAAGGGAAAAAGTGAAGTGCTTTCAGGAGAGTATTCCAAAGGGTGAATGCATAGTGGCGGAACGATTGGGCACCATTGGCAGAGCAGAGGCAATGGGGAGTGAACAATAATCCAGATTCAGGAACAGAGGGTGTGGGTAAGTACCCATGGCTGGAGAAGATCATTCAGGGATGGTGGAGCAAAGCTTTAGAGGGATTTGAAAATGAAGGTGCAGATCGTGCAGTCAATTCTCTGGGGCCCTGAGTGATAGTGGAGTTTGGCATGAACTCAAATGATAGGTAACTTTGCACAGAAGTGGGCTTTGGTTGTACGTTTATAGATATTTTGAAGTTTTGTGAAGGTTGGAATTGGAGACACTGACAAAGACTGTGTATTTAAGAATTTAATCTGCAAAGAAATGACTATTTGCCTACACCTACCTGCTGAAACAATGTCCCAGAATTGGAAGAATGCAGTCTTGGCAGCTGATTGGGTATAGGTAAAAGGTTTGGCTCAGAGTTGAGAAGGACACTGAGGTCAGGCGGTGCCTAATTCAGTCTGGGATCGCAGCCAAGGAAGTTGATGGAGTAGATGCTGGCAGGAGCTGAAAAAGATGGCTTAGATTTTGTCTATGTTGAGCTGAAGGAAATCTTAAGCATCCAGTACTTCATACCTGACAGACTGTTGGAAAGAATAGCAACATTAGAACCAATGACGATGCAGAGTGCATAGAATGGTGCCTGAGTCTAATCTGTAAGAGAAGGGAAAGTTAGGGGAGAAGGCAGAGAAAGAGAGGCAGCCACCAAGTGGAGCTAAGAATATTAGCTGGAGTTTGTTGTAAGGTGTTGAACATAGTTCAGTAGATCTCGTTAAGGCATTCATAGTCTTAGGTTCAACAGTAAGTATATACATAGGTACAGTAAAGATCCAAGCTAGGAGCAGTCTCCATGCTTGCTTCTACATACAGCTCTGTCTAACACTACACTGACCCCTCGGTCCAGGTCATGTGTTCTCTTACATCACTGTGTGGGCAGTAGTGTACTCAGTCCCACAGTAACCCTTTATGTGCCAGACTCTTATACTACAGAGTTAATCATTTTAATTATAAGTTTTAGACCTCTCGGGAATAATGTTGCAAATGACATTACCCAGCAGTCTTTGCATGAGTTAGATGGCTATCTGTGATAATAGTTGTGCTCAGAGCTTGTGGTGAACATTTGAACCCTGGTACATCTGTATAACATTGTTATAGAAAATAAAAGAACAATGTACAACTGGACAAATGTGTAGTCAACTGATTTAAATATTTTTTCTCTCCTGCGATTGTCACCCGTCGCCCACCTTCAAAATTATGAGAGTAATATTCAACTTGGTTGGGAATATAAAACTGACAGTATCAGATCAGTTGCCTGTTTACATTGCCTGCCTGTTTTCCTTTCCATATATGTGGCAGCAATTTGGAGGATGGGAAGTCAGCAAAGAGATTACATCATGCATGATAATACATATATTTGCAGAGTTAGAGTGGCGTTCGTTTTTTTTCTTGGAATTTGGGTGAAAATAGTGAGGCTTCATACATTGTCGTTGCTCTTGGAAAATGTTGGGGGTGGGGTAGTAGGGGACGGGGTGTGGGAGGTGGAGGGGCATCTCCTCAAACTGCAGCAGTTATCTTTGGCTGATTGTGCTTCCACAATGGTGAGGGATTTCCAGGATTTTGTCCCCATATGTGAATAGTGTTTTATGTGCAAGTTTGGATAGTGATGATGTTTCCCTGCCCTTTTTCCTCTTGTCCTTGGTGGTAGAGTTTGCAGGGCTGAGGAAGCAGACTTGGTGAGTTGCTATACTGCATCCCGTGGATGATTCACACTGCAGCAAGTCTGGTGCTGGTGGTGGATTACTCTGGTAGCAGGGGCACTGATGAAATGGACTTATCTAGCAATTGTCACACAGTCCCTGCTTTTGCCCTGCTGTTGTAGCTACACTTCCGATATGGCTGTTCCAATTAAGCAGTGAGTCAGTGTGAGCAACTACGATAGGACATTGATGATGGAGGATTCAGTGATGGTTGAGGGAGGTAGTGATGTTTTTCTCTTATTGGAGATTGTCATTGCCTGATACTTGTTAGCCAAAATTCAGATTTTGTTTAGGGCCTGTTGGAGGCGCTTATGGGCTGCTTAAAACTGGACATTTTAAAATCAAGAGCGAGTAGTCCCACTTTTGATCTTCTCATTGATGGAAGGTCATCGATAAAGTTAATTTGACCTAGAATGCTGCTCTGAGGGACTGTGTGACCTCTGACAGCCATGTCCATCTTCCTTCTTTTCAGGCATGACATGGGTCACAGAATGGTTCCCTCATTGACCTTAGGAGCCCTTGGTGCTGTACTCATTTAAATCTACCTCGACGTCGAGGGCAGTTACTGCCATCGCTCCTTTTGCTTTCATACCCGCATTAAAACTGTGACGAGGCCTGGGAGCCAAGAAGTGCTGGCAGAGCCTGAATTGCGTGTCGGCAAGTAGTTCATTGCTAAGTAGGTGTTGCTTAATGACACCATTGATGACTCTTTCCATCATTGATGACTGGGAGGAGACTAATCAGGTGACAGTTGATCGAGTTGGGTTTTTCTTACTTTTGTGGATATTTGGAGCAATTAGTTGCCAATGTCATAGCTGCACTGGAACATCTTCACTGGAGCTGGTGGTGGGGTAGCAGTGGCAACTAGTTGTGGTGTGCAGGTCTTGAGCAGTACATCGTGGATTTTACCAAAGTCCATAGCCTTCGGTTTGTCCAGTATGCATAATTACTTCTTGACGTTACATAGAATACACTGTGAAACAGCTTGATGCCGGCATCTGTGAAGGTGGGGACCTCAGGAGGAGGCCAAGTGGAATTGTTCATTTTGATTGTAGATACTTTCAGACACTTTCACCTTCTATAGGGAGAGAAAGTTTTCACCATACTTATTATTTTTCAGAAACTAAACTATTATTATGCTTTTAAATTACGGTGCTATTTCTACTTCTCAGAAGTTTACTACTTCCCCCAACACACCACCGCCCGCCCCCACCGCCCCCACCGCCCCCAACACCAACCCTCCCTGCATGGTGGCACTTTGCAAGAACAGTAAAGTTGTGAGAATGGGGGCCTTCGATTATCCTAAAATAGACTGTGGCAATTAAAGTGTTAAGGACAAAGTTGGGGAGGAATTTCTGAAATGCAAACAAGAGAACATTCTTGATCAATATGTTTACAGCCCAATGATGAAGGAAAAAAGATAAGTGGAGGGACAGGTAGTATTGAGGAGGCGGGGAGACTGCAGAAGGATTTAGACAGGTTAGGAGAATGGGCAAAGAAGTGGCAGATGGAATACAACATGGGGAAGTGCGAGGTCATGCACTTTGGTAGGAAGAATAGAGGCATAGACTATTTTCTAAATGGGGAGAGAATTCAGAAATCTGGAGTGCAAAGGGACTTGGGAGTCCTAGTCCAGGATTCTCTTAAGGTTAACTTGCAGGTTGAGTCAGTAGTTAGGAAGGCAAATGCAATGTTGGCATTTATTTCGAGAGGACTAGAATATAAATGCAAGGATGTGCTGCTGAGGCTTTATAAGGCTCTCGTCAGACCACGTTTAGAATATTGTGAGCAATTTTGGGCCCCATATCTCAGGAAGGATGTGCTGGCCCTGGAGAGGGTCCAGAGGAGGTTCACGAGAACGATCCCAGGAATGAAAGGCTTAACATATGAGGAACGTTTGAGGGCTCTGGGTCTATACTTAATGGAGTTTAGAAGGATGGGAGGGGATCTGATTGAAACTTACAGGATACTGAAAGGCCTGGATAGAGTGGACGTGGGGAAGATGTTTCCATTAGTAGGAGAGACTAGGACCCGAGGGCACAGCCTCAGAGTAAAGGGAAGACCTTTTAGAACAGAGATGAGGAGAAACTTCTTTAGCCAGAGAGTGGTGAATCTATGGAATTCATTGCCACAGAAGGCTGTGGAGGCCAGGTCATTGAGTGTATTTAAGACCGAGATAGATAGGTTCTTGATTGGTAAGGAGATCAAAGATTACGGGGAGAAGGCGGGAGAATGGGATTGAGAAACTTATCAGCCATGATTGAATGGCGGAGCAGACTCGATGGGCCGAATGGCCTAATTTCTGCTCCTATGCCTTATGGTCTAATGAAACAGTACTGGATCTGGTTCTGGGGAAGGAGTGAGGGAAGTGGAGAATGTTTCAGTTACTGGGCATTTTGGAAATAGTCATCCTAGATTTCTTAGGTTTAGATTCCCTTATTTACTTGATCAAAACACTTCATGATTTCGAACACTTCAATCAAATCTGCCCTTTATCTTCTCTAGGCTAAGCAAAATAACACAGCTTTTCTAGCCTGACCACGTAACTGAAGTCTTTCATCCCTGGTACCATTCTAGCAAATCTCCTCCTCAACCTCTCCAAGGTCTTGACATCCTTCCTAGAATGTGGCGTTCAGAATTAGCCAAAATACTCCAGCTGGGGTTTTACGAGTGTTTTATAAAGGGTTCACATAACTTCCTTGTTTTTACACTCTTAGGCCTCTATTTATAAAGCCAAGGATCCAGTATGACTTTGTAACAGTCTTCTCAATTTGTCCTGTCACTTTCCAAGACTCGATCATTTAGATACCCAAGCCTCTCTGTTCCTTCAGCATCTTCAAAATTGTAGCACTTTGTTTATACTCTTTCTGCTCATTCTTTGTACCAAAATGAATCACTTCAAAGTTCTGTGTTAAATTTCATCTGGCAGGTGTCTACCCATTTCACCATTCTGTATATACCCTCCTGAAGTCTATAACAATCTTCCTCACTGTTTATTATATTTGCTGAGTTTCATATCATCTGCAAATTTTGAAATTATGACTTGTACACCCAAGTCCAGCTCATTCATATACGTCAAAAAGAGCACTAGTCTCAACACAGACCCGGGGTCGTCACTGTATATTTCCCTCTGATCTGAAAAGCAGAAGTTCACCATTTCTGTCTGCTTCCTCTCCCTTAGCCAGTTTTGTATCCATGCAGCCACTACCCTTTTAATCCCATGGGCTTCAATTTTGCTATCAAGTCTATTAGGTGGTACTTTATCAAATGCATTCTGAAATTCCATATCCACAACAACAACCAAACTACCCTCAACAATTCTCTCCGTTATTTCATCAAAGGACACAAATCAGGTTCAGCAAACACAATTTGCCTTATAAATCCATGCTGGTGCTCATTTATTAACCTGTAGTTTCCTACATGACAATTAATTTTGTCTCAGATTATTGTCTCTATATTTGCAGGGCTATGGGGAAAGGGCAGGGAACTGAACTAACTGGATATTTGTTTTAAAGAGCTGCCATGGGTACGATGGGCTGAATGATCTCTTTCAGTGCTTATCCAACAATGATTCTATAATTACAGCTTAGACAACATCATGAGAATATTATAGTTAGGAATAGGCATGCATGATGTCTTATTTATTGAAGCTGTAAGTGTTCTCTGTCAGAGTATGGTGTATGTATGTAGCAGAGTTGTGATCAAATTGTCTATTATTCTTTTCTATCTGCATCCCACAACATTTTATAGCAACAACTTGCATTTATATGATGCCTTTAATGTAGTAAAACACCCCAAGAGTGTAATCAAACAAAAATCACTGAGCCAAAGAAGGAGATATTAATTAGGTGATCAGAAGTTTGGCCAAATAGTTAGGTCTTAAGTACCATCTTAAAATAGGAAGTGGAGAGGTTGAAGGCATGGCTGCCAATGATGGGGCAAAGTAGAATAGCAGGGCTGGAGGAAAGTACAGATTTAGGGAGCGCGAGGCCAGGAAGGTGGTCCAAAAGAAGGCCACGAATTTTAAAAACAAAGCACTGTTGGACCAGGAGCCGTTAACTCAAGTTTATATCCTTTCCTAACATTAGCAAATTCAAACTCAAATAATTCCATAATTGTTTCACTCTTTTGGATTGTTCTGCCAGATGATTTGGAACAGACTTCTGCACCACATAGCATGGATAGCAAATAGTCACACGGTACTGGGTGTGATAAAAGAATATCCGCCACAGTGTAGAATATAGGACAGATTACAGAAATTACAAAACCTGGTATAAGAAATTAATAAAATTATAGTCAATTCAAACTCAACTCTGGTGTTTTTCCATTTTCACTGAATCTTGTGGTAATACTGGAACTACAGAGTATAACGGGCTTTTGTTTTTTTGTCCTTCTGCGCTAGGGACATTGGCCCACTAGATCCAGCTTAATAGGCAGTGCTGAAATCTGTTATATGTTATTACTTAGTTCGCTTTTTATTGGGTTTGACTAAAAGAACTACAGCCCAAAATTTCTAAAATGCACTAGTTCACAGTGGGAATATGGAGCATTTTGTTTTGTCAAGATTTCTGCTGGGAAAAGAAGTCAATTGCCATACCTTTAACCATTTTTTTCCCCCAGATCAACACTGATTTTAATATATGCCCACTACTACATAAACACGCACCTGACATTTGGCATTGGTTCCACCAGTTCTGCTCCAGCAGGAGGTTGGCAGAACCTCCATGACTCAGTTGGAGTCATGGGATCAATTCAAGGAAGCAATTAGAAACTCAGCAATTACCCGCCAAGCATTACTTTCAGGTCTCAGGACCTTCAGACTGCTGCTCTACTTTTAGGCCACCGGCTACACTTCTGTTTCTGACCCTTCCAACCCTGATAGAAGGCCCTACCAACAACCAGTCCTAAGTCGTGTGGGCACTCAGGAGACCAATGTTCACTTAAGATTTCTGGGAGTTTCCAAGGAGACATGTATAGCTGGAATTCTATTCACCCCTTACAAGGCAAATGACAGGTTGGGAATAATACATTGACAGGGACCCAGTGTTATAGTGGCGGCTGGTGCACCATGTAAATGGAATTTTATCAGTCTCCACAATGGCGCATGTGGGACGTGCAGGGTTCAGACCTGGAAAGCAACCTAGAATGCTAAAGTGGGATATTTAAAAAAATATAGAATAATCCTGGATTAGCCACCTTACCTAAAGACATTTATTGCAGTGTGAAGAAGGAGGGGTGACAAGAGGAAATCGTAGACAACCTCCCTCAACACAGGTAGACACTACTGCTTGCCACATGCAGAATAGGTCTTCCCATTACCTCTTACAAACTCTACTGGAGAACAGCATCAGGTATGATCCCAGTGCAACCATCTATGGAAATTCAGTGTCAAAGCGTATAAAAATTAAAATACTGTCCTTTCACAATGTTCTTCCTCACTGAGTGCACAACAACTGAATTGTACTAGAAAAGCACTACAACTTCTGCAAAACCAGGGCTCTGAAGTGTCCTCACCTAAACTATTTGTATGACCTGAGCACCCACCTGACACAAACAGGCCATGCAAGTAGTTCAGGACTTAATGGGACTTTGAATCAGATTGGAAGGGAGGGCTAAAAGGTGGAGTGTTGATGGTGGCCTGAAAGGAGAGAGACAGCCTGCAGATATTGTTAGGGGTGGAAATTGCTGAGTTTTTAATTGCTTCTTTGAATTGATCCCAGGATCCCTGTGGAATATCCAGAGCAAACCACAATGCCAGATACTTTGAGGTAATTGCTCTATTTGGGTATCTCTCAGGTGCAGTCAGAAGGAGAATACCAGAAATGTCTTCCATTTTATTCTCATGTTGATGTTGGACATTCAGCTGCTTCAGGGCCAGTTACGCTTATTTTAGAAACCCCTGGAAATTTTGGGGCCACGTAATTTTCTCTTTGCAGGACCTGAGAACTGAGCTTTCCGCAGAATGCAGAGGACAATCTATCCTCTGATGTGATCAAGCAAATCACTGTAGTTGACTGGAAGTATATTTTTGGTTAGGATTTGTTTAGGAGTAGAAGGAGGATTTTATTTTGCAACCCGTTTCAACAGAACAGCTTTAAAGCTAATCAGTTGTATTTTGATGTGATTTGATGAGTAACTTCCCAGCTGCATCTTTACTGCTTAGACACATTATTATTAAACAGGACAGAGAAAAGAACAAAAAAAAATTTGTGAACAACTGCACTAATCTAATTCTTAATTCATCAAAGGGAATATTTTATAATTTAATACATTATTATATTTATTATATATTTTTATATTTATTTAAATGCTGAATAAAATTAGCCTGTGCTTTTAATATTGAGATGACATACACCAGAATAATCTTGCATTTTTTTTTTACTTTAATGTTATTGACCTCTGTCATCTTTATTTCTAGAATAATGAAACTTGTAACAGGCGCATCAACATCTGAAATTAGATTTGGGGGAGATGGTGGCGTAGTGGTGATATAACTGGACGAGTAATCCAGAAGCCCCGGCTAATGATCTGGGGTCATGGGTTCGAATCCCACCGTGACAGCTGGGGGAATTTACATTCAATTGATTACAAATCTTGAATTGAAAGCTTGTCTCAGTAATGATGAGCATGAAGCTATCGATTGTTGGAAAACACCCATCTGGTTCACTAATGTCTTTAAGGAAGGAATTCTGCCATCCTTACCTGGCCTGGCCTGGCCTGGCCTACATGTTACTCTAGACCGGGATGGGGAACCCCTGGCCCGGGAACGGATCCGGCCTGTTACACTTTTTCATCCAGCCTGCAGTGACATTCCCCACCCCTGCACTCCGCCAACGCGTGCTGCGCTCTGGGCCAGCTGCCACCATGCTCTGATGCCTGAGCCTCAGCCGCAGTCTCCAGAGGCCCAGGCTCTGGGGGCAGAGCGAGGCCCGAGACACACGGCAGTGACGGGAAGCTGCTGGCTGCTGATCAGGTGGTGAAGTGTGAGTAACCAGGGGAGGGCAAGAAAGGGAGAAGGACACCCCGGCTCACCTCCGCTCCCACTCTCACTCCCAAATCCATTGGTATCCCAGGACAGGGGCTCAACCCCTGCAGACTGAGAAAGAGGCCTAGGGGCAGCTTCGGACTGGGAGTTGGCCAGAGTCTCGGGTTGTTGAGTCACTGCCCTGGGTTGGTTTGGTGGTGAGACAGAGTCGGAAAGGAGAGAGAAAGAGAGCAACACTGACAAAATGGGAAAGAGGAGAGAGACAGAGAGAGAGTAGGAAAGGAAAGCAAGTAAAATGTTGAGCTGAATTTCAGGAGTGCTGTTATTGAGACAGAGAACCTGTGCTACGCTGTGCTTTTTTTGGGTAATTTAGTGTTATCTAATTTGAATTTATACGCCATTTCTGTTATATTCAGCCACTTCGAATCTTGGAAAGCAAGGAGCATGAGCTCCAGCCCTTGAGGGAGTTGAAGGTAACACAATGACAAGCCCAGGTCAATGAGGATTTTCTCCATTATGCACACACCATTCGCACCATTTCAGAAGTAGCTCCCACTCACCAGGCACAATGAAGCTCAGCCTCATGGGGACTAAGTTCATATTCTGGCTGCGCTTCCTTCGAACACCACAATCGGGACATTAGGAGATTTTGATTGGAGATATTGATGGAGCAAAAGCAAAAATAAAACATGGCTACTGCAAACAAAATCAAAAATGTGGTTGCAGAGTGTCATGTCTTTAATGAAAAATGGACAAACAATTGTTTTTTTTGTGGAGGTGAAAGGCAAACCCATGTGCCTGATTTGCAGAGAAGCGACTTCTGTCATGAAAAAAGTCAATGTAGATAGACACTACAGCACGAAGCACATCAAATATGAAGAACTTAAAGGACAAGTGCGAGTGGACAAAATTAAAGCACTTAAAAAGAATGTGAGCACACAGCAAGCAATGTTCACAAAGCCAAGAAAGGTAATGGACAGTGTTATGTAAACCAGTTATATGGTGAATGAACTTATCGCAAAAAATGCTTAGGCCTCATTCAGAAGGAGAGTTTGTAAAGGACGGCATCGTTGTGATCGCAGCTTTACTGGCTCCAGAGAAAATCAAATTATTTGCGAGTGTGAGCTTATCTCAGGACCGTGTTAGATCGAATTAATGATGTGGCTCAAGACATTGAAAAGTTTCGGAAAGATTCTGTGGTTGATTTCAAGTTTTACTCTCTGGATATTAATGAGACAGCAGACATAACAAGTACGTGCTAACTGGCAATTTTGCTGTGTGGAATCACGGCAGATTTTGAGATTCGAGGGGACTTGCTTGCCTTAGTAGCAATCACATCACCAGAGATGAAGATACCTTTGACAAGGTTACATCGGCAGGGCATGGGCTTCAGTCATCATTTGAAAAATTAAGTGGTCTTACTACTGATGGCACTCCAGCAATGGTTGGATCTTGAAAGGGATTAGTTGGTCTAATCAGCAAAGAAATGAATCTCCTCAACCTTGATCCGCGTAAGTTGATTATATGTCACTGCATCATTCATCAGGAGAATCTGTGCGACTGAGCAGCGTAATGTCGACATTAGTTTTGAGCATTAACTTCATTAAAAGTAGAGGGTTAAACAGCTGCCAGTTTAAGGATTTTACGTTTTTGGTTATCAGGTTAGCTTTGTCTGGCAAATGCTAGCTGTGCCCTTAATATGAACACATTAGTTGGTGCTTGAAACAATACAGGCAGAGAGACCGATTAACTGAACAAACACTGGTAGCTTATTAGAACTAAGAACAGAGCACTAACACCATGTGTGTTTCTTCAATCACCTCCAGCTCTAGGCTTTCAGTTACACGGTCAACTAACCACATTCTCTTAAAGGTACATAGCACTCCACTTGACCGCAAAGGTGTTACTAAAAGACCTTGAATCTGAGTACAGCAATTTAGTTTACTATTGTGAAGTGCGATGGCTCAGCTGGGGGAATATGCTGATGTGGTTTAACGAACTGAGGGATGAAGTCAAACTTTTCATGGAGACGAAGGGAAAACCTGTGGCCGAGCTGAGTGACAACAAGTGGCTGTGTGACTTGGCTTTCATGGCTGACGTTACTCAGTATCAGTCTGAGCTCAGTGTTAAATTGCAAGACAACAGATATAACAAGTACAAGTATCAGCTTATTGTGTCCCTTCTTTCAAATGTGAAATCATTTGAAGCCAAATTAAAGCTGTAACAAATGCAACTGGAAAAGGGCAACCCAGTGCATTTTCCTACCCTTCAGAAACAAAAACCTGCAACAACAGTGGAGTACGCCAGGCAGTGTGAAAATTTACTTCAGAAATTTTGTGAGTGAAGGAACTGGAATTATTGCCATATCGCTCAGTATTGAAGCAGTCAATGTACCTGAAAACTTTCAACATGAAGTTATAGATCTGTAAAGCAACATTGAACTTAAGGCTAAATACAATAACCTGCCTCTGCTGGAATTCTACAGACTCCGTGTGGGCACTGATAAATTTACAAACTTGCGGAGACACATGCTGAAAATTACATTGCTGTTTGGAACTACATACTGCTGTGAGCAGTTTTGTTCAAAACTTTCTCTCGCACAGAACCATCTGCGTGCCAGATTAACAGACGTGAATTTGGAAAACCAGTTGTGAGTAGCAACATCATCAGTGCCAGCAGACGTAACAAGGCTCATTAAGGAAAAGCAAAATCAGCCATCACATGAAAGCAGTGGGTGAACATTTCTGTATTCTCTCAAGAAAAAATAATAAATTAAGTAGTTTTTTATGTGTGCTTGGCCCATGACTGATTTTGTCTGTGTGAATGGCCCTTGATAGGAAAAAGGTTTCCCACCCCTACACTAGAACCACAGCAATGTGGTTGACTCTTAAATGCACTCTGAAATGGCCTAGCAAGCCACAAGTTCAAGGGCAATTAGGGATGGACAACAAACATTGCCCTTGCCAGTGATGCCCACATCCCACAAAAGAATAAATAACATTTTTAAAAGTTAACATCTTGGCTGTGAACCTGAAAACTGGCAGATAAGTAAGTCTCTTTGCAGCAGTCAACAAAATGAAGGTGGAAATTGTATCCCTTCATAAGCAATGATCATAATTTGAACTTTCTAGTTTGGAGCTTCAATGTGTAGGGAGAAGAAAGTAAGCTATGTTAACAGCATTGCTGTTGTGGGCTAAATTGTGGAGCACTGAGAAGTTTCTCTGTATGCACAATGTGTGGAAAAATAGTAAACCAACTCTTTATAAGTGGTCTTACTGTTTTTTTTGTTTTATTTTTATTGAACTATTTTAAGGATTTTTTGTGTCTGCCGCCTTAATATTATAATATTAATATTCTATTGCTTTTATTGGTCAGTCAGTGTTTTCTTCAGTATTTCAATAATCCTAGCACTTTTGCTTCATTTCTAAAGGAGCAGCACTGAGCAAGTTTAACTCTACTCCAAGCTTTCAGAATTGCAGCTTTTATATGATTAACTGGAGCCCTAAATTATCATAATTTTCTGGACTTCCTGTTGAGGATCTTGGCTATAGCCAGATTATCATTCCTAAAGGTAATTGTTTCCTACAGCAGAATGATCCAATTATGGGCAACAACTGCTATCACCAGGTCTTCAGGAGGATACTGTCTAATGAGATCACAGTATAGACTCGGCACTGTGATCATCTTGTCAGTGCCACTGTGGAAGACAATGACTACTTTTGACTACATTTGTGAAATATTGCAGCTAAGCACTGGATTGCTACTTCCAATTATCCTGTTCCCACTGTATTGCTACATGAATTATTTGCAAATTGTTTTAATTTCCTCAGTAAAATTGGCAGAAGTAGACTTAGTTAGTAGCTGGTACCTGGATCACCTATCCAGCCAAACTTAGGCAACTAGTAAGAAATTGAAAATGCTACTGAGCTGAA
The DNA here is from genome assembly GCF_964194155.1 of Cetorhinus maximus. Lineage (NCBI taxonomy): Eukaryota > Metazoa > Chordata > Chondrichthyes > Lamniformes > Cetorhinidae > Cetorhinus > Cetorhinus maximus. The sequence continues at coordinate 68,615,515 of NC_135898.1, forward strand.
TTTGCCCCCCAAGGCTGGAAACAGTTGGGACTGTTTGCAGGGGTGGGTCCCAAACCCATCCCCAATGGGAAACAGTCGGGGCGCCTCCTCAATTGGAATGATGGGCAGGCTCTCAAAGCTGGAGGGTTAAGCAGAGGTCTTCCAGCTTGAAAGGAGCAGCAGCCTCTAATGGAAGGTAAGTAACTGAGAAGACACTTCAACACCAACTTATTTAAAACTTCAAATAAAAAAAAACATATACAGCAGGGAAGCCACTACTGCGGTGGATAGATCCCTCTACAGGGTGGCCTATGACTGTACCTGCACCCAGATAGGCAGGCAGGGAGGGCCTCTAAGCCTGCAAGGAGCATCTGCCCCCTTGGCCTGCCACTGGGTGCCCACCTCCAGGCACCTAAATTGGTCCTCGCCAGTGCAGGAAGCTGGAGGCCAACTGGAAAATCCCAGTCAGCCTCCTTTAATTAAACTTAACCAGGCTCCCAACCTACTGGCCCCAAACCCACGTCTGCTAAAGTGGTCAGTGAGGGAACAAGGTTGGGGAACCAGCACGCCAGCCAACGTTGGTAGTTTCAGGCCCCACCTCCAGCCCATTGACTCTGCATTGGACTTTAAAATAGGTGAGAGAGATTTTGCTGTTTTGGCATTGTGAGAACAAATTTTATCCTGGTGCGGTTTAACTTGTTATTATGGCTTTGTATTTTGCTGTGGAAGTTATATTATAAATATAAGATCACTCAAAACTGTTTATGACTGAGTCATCATCGGTGAGTGGGAAATTGTTCAGGTAAAGAATAATGAAAATAAATACTTGAACGATCTTGGATTCCCCATTCAAAGCTGTTACTAAATGCCTCAAAAGTTGTGGAAGAAATTGAACAGCCCAAGGGCATATACTCCTCAAAGTAGTATGATCCCAGCCTGTTAAAATCCTCTGGGTCCAAGGGGAGGAGGCAAAAATCAGACTGCATGTTGCTTCTGGCCATAAATGTACCCTTGCCTAGGGCAAGCTCAGCGCAGTTGTCCAATTTGGCATAGGAAGATTAGCAAAGCTGTAGGTTAGTAAAGTCATTAATAACAGACTCCACTTTAGTAATGGGGAAGTAGTGAATCAGTCTTTATTGTCTGTGTTGGGCAATGAGAGACATAACAGGTTGTGAAAATTCCTGATTTTGTGTGCAAGCACTTATATTTTTGTGGTACCTTTTAGTGAATTAAACAGAGGCTGATTTCATTTATTGTTAGCTAAGGATGGGTTTCCTTTTCAAGGTAACTAGACAGTCCCAGAGGGGGCACATCATCATCATCATCAGCAAGGTTCTACAGATGCATTCACTATAAACTAGTTTTCACTTTCCAGGTGGCTTGGCCCTGTTGAAATGGATTTATTTTAGTGTCTCCTAAAGTAGAGTACATAACTAATTCTGCATTGGTATAAATGCAGAACATTCAGTTCATAGTTTCCAGAGTTCTGTTGTTGTTTTAAGCTCCTCATAGCTTCACAATGCCATATTCTGTGACCAGCAGAAAGTTGAAACAAATAGGGGTCTGAAACCTCTTCACTTTCACCCTCAAACTGGTAAACATGTTCTATTCAGTTGCATTAACTATTTTGCTATACACGGTGAGTGCTTTATTTGAGTATTGTAATTGTACCTCATTATTAAGAAAATCTTAGTTTTCAAGGTACATTTCTATGACTGAACATACTTATCACTGCGCGTCCGGTTCATGTGTGTTTCTTCAGTCATCAGTTTGGACTGATGGGTCCAGAGGAGGTTCACAAGAATGATCCCTGAAATGAAAGGCTTAACATATGAGGAACGTTTGAGGACTCTGGGTCTATACTCGATGGAGTTTAGAAGGATGAGGGGGGATCTGATTGAAACTTACAGAATACTGAAAGGCCTGGATAGAGTAGACGTGGGGAAGATGTTTCCGTTAGTAGGAGAGACTAGGACCCGAGGGCACAGCCTCAGAGTAAAGGGAAGACCTTTTAGAACAGAGATGAGGAGAAACTTCTTTAGCCAGAGAGTGGTGAATCTATGGAATTCATTGCCACAGAAGGCTGTGGAGGCCAGGTCATTGAGTGTATTTAAGACCGAGATAGATAGGTTCTTGATTGGTAAGGGGATCAAAGGTTACGGGGAGAAGGCGGGAGAATGGGGTTGAGAAACTTGAGAAACGCCATGATTGAATGGCGGAGCAGACTCGATGGGCTGAATGGCCTAATTTCTGCTCCTATGTCTTATGGTTTTATGGACTGTTCGGTGATGTTTTTCTCTGTTATTCATTACTGTTTCAAGTGTTTACTTTAATTTGAGAGCAAGTGTTAAAATATAACTTTGCAATGTACATTTGGGATAATGATTAAACTTTTGCAAAAGGGAAGGTATTAACTAATTCACACCTAGAACCTTTGGAAGATGATGGCAAAAAGATAATACACATATGACCATTACTTGTGATCCTTTGACCATTACTTCTGATCCTTTATTACCGAGATTTGGAGATATATGTGAGATGATCCATCAGTGAAGTTCTATGATTGTGAGATGATATTACAATCATAATGTGCCATTAGCAGTGTGGAGCCTCCTTTTCCTAAAGGGATACCAAAGGACAAATTCACAAATAGATGATTTAGCATCACTTAGAATTGCTGTGAACCAAATGACAATGGTAAAATATCCCAATGGGATATAGGAGATTATATTGGAACACAACACTGATACAGTGCCTTTTTGAACTGAATTAGAAACCCCCAGCTTCAAAGCCCAGTTTTGCAGTCAGTCACGTGCCAAAACTGTAAAGATTGAAGCAACCAGATAAATCTTTGATGTGCTTTAAAGTGCAAGCAGACAAGTGGGACTAATTATTTCATTCATGCCGCAAATAGCCCGCTCTCACTCAGATGAGATAACCTGGCTGTAGAATGAAAAAAAATGACTGGATTTTTTTAAAAATCGAAGGCTGCTATGTTTCAGACTGGTAGCTGTCACGTTAGAAATACACCTGACAAGAGCCAAATTATACTCTGTGCTGTGCATGGTTGGATGCATATGCAGACCCTCACTCCCACAGAGAATATTTTTAACGTTAGAATAGTGCACAGAGGCGTGTTCCGTTCATCACAATATTAGAAGTTTCAATCCCATATTTATTAAGTGCCCAGGAGATCCCACAGACCATCTAAGTGCATTTTCAACTTGGGTTCATAGTGTAACTCTTCCACCCAGTGCAAATTCCAAGCAATGCCAAATGGCCTCCTGAATATAACTCCTGAATGCACTGCCACTTCTGTATTACTGGAAACCCAAGCTATATATGTTATTTGTGCAATAGTAACTGTAGCATTGAGTTTTCTTTTATTAGCATCTTGTATTGCTATATTAAAAGACTTTTAAACATCAAGTTTTTTTAGAATATAATCATAAAAAATAAGAAAAAGTCAGATTCTCATTGTATTTTTAGGTTTAATATTTGCATTAAACAGTACTGGCAAAAATAACAAAAATAAAGTCTAGTTCTGAATTCCTGAGCTTGTAAGCTTGTTTGTAAGTTAAACTTTGATTATCCTCATTTCGAATAATGGGAGGAATTTTAAAAGTGTCCCGAGTCTATATGAGGTTATTGGAGAGGGGGCTTAGATGAAAATCCTTTCAGTAAATTGTCAGTTTTTTTCCAATTTTAGCAAAATAAGAAACACAGATATCTGTGTATGTTTACTAAATTGATTTTGATTTGCCTTCCTATTCATATACTGTTAACTAGGGTGTTTGGTGTTGATATGTCATGAAATATATTGAAGAAGGGAAGAGAAACAAATACTTAAAACCATTGGATTCTTTTTGTACAATTGTGCTAGTCTCAACATTTCCCCGAAAACATTTAATTTTAGTATTTATATCTAACATGGAATAATAATTCAAATGTAATAATCTGCTACAGAATGTTATGATTTCCCTAATTTCTTTCATTCTACTTTAGATAATTCACATTTCTAACAGGGCTTAATGAGTTAGTAGCAGCTGTGAGATAACTTGGGGAATGCTCTGTTTAGGTAATGTGTTCTGCTTCATTACTTATTTTTACATAGTGGAAGAGTAAGGTCTTAAATTTGAAGAATATGGAAAAAGTTAACAGAACATAGGGACAAGCCACAAAAATGACTGTTAATAGATAATTGCTTCCCTGAAAAGCTCTAGATTCTAGAGATATTAAAGAGAGAATCTGTTCATGATGCGATTTTTTTCCTGCATGTCAAAAATCATTGACCAACCTTGGTTCTCTACTCCAAGATAAAAGAATTCTCCTGATCAGCATCTTGGCTTATCACCTTGAAGATTGATGGAAAAGCAACAAAAAAAAATCAGACTGCCATGTCTGTACTCCTCTCTTATTTACAATTGCTAATGGTCTCACCTAGTTTAATTGCTGCCCAAGTGAAGTTAATAACCACTTAAACTTGACCCTGATCAGCACTCCTGATCAATTGGAAGTGCTCAAAAACAAACCTTTGGCATATTAGGTCATACTTGGCCTGCATTTAAGCAACCCATTGCTACTATTTGAAATGGATACTACCTATATGACTGTGTCAATTGAAATACTGTTGTTCGGAAAGTCGTAACTTTGGCCTGACAGCTACCTACAAGTCCAAAGATTTGAATTTTTTCTATGTTAAAACAAATTGATCATATTTAGCATTGCAAAGCAGATGACATATTGCTAAACACTGGTTATGTAAGCGGTTATCAGTTTGTCTTGATTAGAACACGCTGTCCTTGAAACTAGAAGTTCGTGGGTTCTAGTCCCACTACAGATTTAAGCAATAATCTAACCTAATTCATGGATGTGGTACTGCAGGAGTGCTGCTTTTAGAGATGTTCTTTGGATGAAATGTTAAACTAAGATCCTGTTTGCTTCCCCAGGTGGCATACAAGATCCCATGTCACTATTGAAGCAGAATGTGTCATTCTCTGAGTATCCTGGCCAACATTTCTCTCTCATCACACACTGCCAAACACAGTTTACCTAGTTATTTATTCATTTGCTGTTTAGTGGGATCTTAATTGTTTTGTGTAAATTGTCTACCTCCATAATGACCATGACTACTCTTCAAAAGTATCCATTATTTTCCTTGTAACTCCCTGAGGACTTGATAAGGTACTCAGTAAATACCATCCATCTCTGGTTTAATGAAAATGTGAGATACGTTAGATAAAGAAGTCTAAACATTTTTGGTAAATGGCAGTAATCAAGCACCCAAAAAGGCAGGGAACCTTTTTTTGCCAGAGGTAAAAGTTTGAAATCAACACTACACTGCATGACCCTGAGGCAGCTGGACATGGAAGCAGTGACTTTTAATTTATCCCTTTTTAAAAGCAAAAAGCTACCTGGAATGTTAATATCAAATACCAATTAATGAGGAAGAGTCATGTGGACTTGAAGCGTTAACTCAGTTTCTCTTTCCACAGATACTGCCAGACCTGTTGAGTTTTACCAGCCTTTTCTGTTTCTATTTCAGATTTCCAGCATCCACAGTATTTTGCTTTTACCAATTAATTGTTCCTTGACTTATCATTTCTTATTTTCCTATTGCTTTCAACTTTGGTGATTTCCTTCTCTGTGGACTTTAAACTTCAGGCTGTTTTGTTTTTCAATTTCTACAAAGGAATAGATGGAAAACAGTCGAATCTGTTTTCAGAATTGGACTGTATCCATTATGTATTCCCATTTGAATAAAGGGGCCACTTGCCACAAGTGCAGAAAAATAGGGTTGCTGAACACCAAGGAACCAAAATACAACTGGTAATGTCACAGAATCACTCCATATTAGCTGTCATCATCATATTTTCATCTGATAGTGTGTCAGATCAAGTGTCAGCTAAAACATTGCAGAAAGTTATGGACAGGATTGGGCATTAGGAGGACAAATGGTTTGCTATCTTCAGTGCTGAGAAAACACAGTGAATAACTGCTGAGAAAGAGTAACTTGATATTTCCTGCCAACGTCTACAAAAATAGCGAATTATTTTCAACAAACATTCATCTGCTGGGATTAATAACCACATCTGAACTGTTCTTCACCAACCAGGCAATGACGGTGGCTTAAAAAGTGGTAGATGAATGGGAATCCACTCAGCTTCACTTGTCATTATTGGCAGCTTCAGTATTGTACACAAGGTATATCCACAAAATATGGAATATTTTAACTTTGGCTGAGTAAACCCATCTCTGGTTGTTATATGGTTCAATACCATGCAGTTTAGTGGACTTGATGAGGTTGGCCTACTTGGGTGTGATGCCAAATGCAACCTGCTTCAATATCTGTATGTATCTTTCCGGCAACTCCAGCAGCAAGCTGGTGCCAAATGGGCTTTGCACTCTTTTAGGTTTAATTGGGGAGTTCACGAGGGAGACCCTGATGTTTTGGAAGCCCAAGGTCTCCATAAATTTGCTCAGGCTTGTGCCCTGGAGAGAACATTTCAGTCTCGCTGTAGAGCATTAATACAACATGGGGTCAACAGGTACGAGTGATAAGCGCAACTCAATTGGTGTAAAGAACGGCTGCTGAAGGCTGTCTCCAATGGTGGAAAGGACTGTCGTGTCCAACTGATCAACCAACGCCTATCTCAAGTAGGGCAGCTCAGAACTAGTAAGCTACTGACCCGCCATGGTCAATCTGCTTCAAGGAGTGCAACATCAGAATCTGAGATCCACAGTGGGGCAAACAGGGTTGTGTTCTGGCACCGACACTCTTTGCTGCTGTCATATACCTTTGTGTGAATGGTATGTTAATTGTATCAAGGCTAAGGATACACAGGTGAAGGGCATTGATGTAGTACCTTGAGCAGATGTGAAGAAAGACTTCTGGGACATTGGACGTTGGCTAGGGAGGATGCAGACATATGTAATGTTGCATTCTGTAAATAAATCTAATATTAAGTAAAAAGATTGACATCTGACTTCATACTTCACCATCTAGCTTTGGAGGGAGTTAACCTGGTAGCAGAGGATGGTTGCCTAAAGGTGAAGATTGGAAATTTTAAAAAAAAATTCAAACAGAAGATTGTAATCTGAGTTACTTCTGTGAAGAATGGCTGAAAGTAAGTGTACCAAGTACCACCATGGCACAAACCATCGTCTTGTAAGATGGAAGGCTGCCACCAATATAAGAGTATGGCTTGTAAAAATTTATTGTTACTTCTTTACCCTTGTATTCTGCACCCCTATTTCTAAAACTGAACGTGCTGAATCACTTTTTTACGGATGAACAAAGATTTCCTCCAGCTAAATATTGGGAAAACTGAAGCCCTTGTCTTCTGTCCCGGCCCCAAACTCTATTCCCTACATACTTCTGCCATCCCTCACCCTGGCAACTAACTGAGGCTGAACCAGACCAATCACAACTATAGTGTTCGATTTGACACCAAGGTGAGCTTTCGACCACAAATGTGCTCCTCCATCAAGATTTCCTCCACCTAGAGTCATTAGGGCACAGATGGATGCCACTTGGCCCATTGAGTCCACACCAGCTCTCTGTGGAGCAATACAGTCAATCCCATTCCCTCACTCGCTCCCCTTGCCCCTGCAAGCATACTTTACTGAAAAGTCCAATTTCCTTTTGAAACCCTTGACTGTCTCCACTTCCACCAACATCTTAGGCAGCAAGCTCCAGGTCATTACCACTCGGGATGTGGGCATTGCTGGCTAGACCAGCACTTATTGTCCATTCCTAATTGCCCTTGAGAAGGTGGTGGTGAGCGATATAGTTCCAAGTCAGGATGGTGTGTGGCTTGAAGAGGAATTTCCAGGTGGTGGTGTTCCCATGTTGGTATATGGTAGGGGTTGTGGAATTGGAAGGTGCTGTTGAAGGAGCCTTGGTGAGTTTCTGCAGTGCATCTTGTAGATGGTACATACTGCTGCCACTGTTTGACAGTGGTGGAGGGAGTGAATATTTGGGGAAGGGTTGCCAATCAAATGGGCTGCTTTGTCCTGGATGGTGTCAAGCTTCTTGAGTGTTGATGGAGCTGCACTCATCCAGGCAAGTGGGGAGTATTCCATCACACTCCTGACTTGTGCCTTGTAGATGGTGGACAGGCTTTGGGGAGTCAGGAGGTGAGCTACCTGCTGCAGGATTCTTAGCCTCTGACTTGATCTTGTAGCCACATTATTTATATGGCTAGTCTAGTTCAGTTGCTGGTCAATGCTAACCCCCAGGGTGTTGATAGTGGGGGACTCAGTGACAGTAATGCCATTGAATGTCAAGGGGCAATGGTTAGATTCTCTCTTGTTGGAGATGGTCATTGCCTGGCACTTGTGTGGTGCAAATGTTACTTGCCACTTGTCAGCCCAAGCCTGGATATTGTCCAGGTCTTGCTGCATTTGGACATGGACTGCTTCAATATCTGAGAAGTCACGAATGGTGCTGAACATTGTGCAATCATCAGCAAACATTCACACTTCTGAAATAAAAACAAATAATTCTGGAAAAACTCAGCAGGTCTGGCAACATCTGCGGAGAGAGAAACAGAGTTAACGTTTCGAGTCTGTATGACTCTTCTTCAGAGCCACTTTCATCCCCATTGCTTTCATCCCCACTTCTGACCTTATAGAGTCATAGCGTCACAGAGGTCTACAGCACAGAAAAAGGCCCTTCGGCCCATCGAGTCTGAGCCGGTCAAATAAGTACCTAACTATTCTAATCCCATTTTCCAGCACTAGGCCCATAGCCTTGTATGCCATGGCATCGCAAGTGCACATCCAAATACTTCTTAAATGTTATGAGGGTTTCTGCCTCTATCGCCCTTTCAGGCAGTGAGTTCTAGATTCCCACCACCCTCTGGGTGAAAAAATCCTTCCTCAAATCCCCTCTAAACCTCCTGCCCCTTACCTTAAACCTATGCCCCCTGGTTATTGATCCCTCCACCAAGGGGAAAACGTTCCTTCCTGTCTACCCTGATGGAAGGAAGGACATTGATGAAGCAGCTGAAGATGGTTGGGCCTAGGACACTACCCTGATGTCCTGGAACTGCATTGATTGACCTCCAACAACACAACCATCTTTCTTTGTGCTAGGCATGACTCCAACCAGTGGAGAGTTCTCCCCCTGATTCCTATTGACTCTAGTTTTGCTGGGGCTCCTTGATGCCAAATCCGGCCCAAAGCTGCCTTGATGTCAAGGGCAGTCACTCTCACCTCACCTCTGGAGTTCGGCTCTTTTGTCCATGTTTGAACCAAGGCTGTAATGAGGTCAGAAGCTGAGTGACCCTGGCAGAACTCAAACTGAGGATTATGACGTGGCAGATGAGGTGTTTTACGATTTGTATTTATTACAAGAAGATGTGTGCATTTAATTTAGAAGTAATGTGTCCACCAAGACCTTTAGAGATTTTAAAATTTAAATTAGAACATTTATTAACAAAATAAGAGATTTCAAACACATATATAAGACTACAAATTACTACTCTAACAACTTCTAAAATTCCTAATTAACCTGACTTAGTTATATACCCCCTTTAAGCAACAGTCCAAAATAGGTTTTAGACTTAAATCAAAACCAAGTTAACACAGTATCCACTTGACAATGGAATTCCAAACGGCTTCCCCAACTTCAGTTACTCTACATAGCAGACTTACGCACAAATGGCTGGAGGCTTTATGAAGGCTGTTGCACACATTCCAGTTAGTTCTTATATGGCCCTCTCCTCACACAGCCTTTCATTCTCCTTTATATATGTTTCTCTCTCTTTTATATGCAAATTGTTTTGTTCCATATGTCTTTGAAACTGTATCTTTCTCATAATATAAAAACTTTCATGCTGCCAATATTGTCAGTAACCTTTTGGAAAAATAAACACACCCCTTAGCTTTGCTTACCTGGCCAGTTGTAAACAGACTAACATCCCTTTGAAATTCAAACAATCCCTTCATGTATCTATAAAATGCAAATTCCATTCACACCTTACATGCTAAGCCAACATCCATGTTTGCTCATTAGCATTTCAAATACATTTCTACACCTAGCTTCTTTTGATAATTCCAAACTTGCAGCCTACCTGACTCCAAATGTAATTAAATCACACAGACGGGCCCAACTATGCTCACACCCATAAACCTACTTTACAATAAACCCGAAAATTATTATGAAAATGATTATACTTTCGTAACACCGAGCATCAATGAGCAGGTTATTGTTAAGCAAGTGCTGCTTGATAGCACTGTTGATGACCCTTTCCATCACTTTACTGATGATGGAGAGTAGACTAATGGGGTGGTAATTGGCCAGGTTATGTTTGTCCTGCTTTTTGTGTACAGGACATACTTGGGCAATTTCCCACATTGCCAGGTAGATGCCAGTAGCTGTACTGGAACAGCTTGGCTAGGGGCGCGGCAAGTTCTGGAGCACAAGTCTTCAGTACTATTGCCGGAATATTGTCAGGGCCCATAGCCTTTGCAGTATTCAGTGCCTTCAGCCATTTCATGATCAATCTCTTATTACCCACTTGGTTTTTACATGCCGGCAGAAGATGTTTAGGTTTCCTTTTATGCTAACTGTCATTCTTTTCCCACATTCCCACCTGCCAGTTGTATCTTTCTCTTCACTTCCTCTCTCACCTTAGTGTATTTGGTCTGATTCTCACTTGAAGAATTCATCTGACATGAATCATTCACCCTCTTTAGGTTTTTTGTGTCATCATATTCTCCATAACATTGCCTTTCTCTGCCCTGCCTCAGCTCATTTATTGCAGAAACCGTCATCTATGCCTTTATCTCTGGACTTGAGTATTCCATTGCTGTCCTAGCCATCGTCCTGTCTTCAACCCTACATAAACTTGAAACCATCCAAAATTCTGCTGCCCATACCCTCACTCGCATCAAGTCCCATTCACCCATCACCGTTGTGACCTTGTTGGTTCCTGACCTGGCAAAGCCTCAATGTTAAAATTCTCACCCTTGTTTTTAAATCCCTCAACAGTCGTCTCCTACAAACTTTCTAGATCATCACGCTCTTCCCATTTTGGCCTCTTGTGCATTCTGGATTTAATCACACCACCATTGGTGGCCATGGTTTCAGTTGTTAAGGCCCTAGTTTCTGGAACTCCCTGCCTAAACCCCTCTGCTCCTCCACCTATCTGTCCCCCTTTAATATAACTAAAACTACCTTTTTGTGCAAGTTTTTGATCATCTGCCCTAATATCTCCATATGAAGCTCGGTGTTAAATTTTGGTCTGTTAATCGCTCCAGTGATGCACCTTGGGATGTTTACTGTATTAATGGCATTACATAAATGCAAGTTGTTGATCTTTAGCTACCTGTACTCATAGTTTTATGGAATTCTGTATTTGAATCCTCAAGTGCCTCTGTTCTTCCACACTTTGTCATGCCACCCTTGGATCGGTGGTAGTACTCTCACCTCTGAGTCAGAAAGTTGTGGATTCAAGGCCCCCTCCTGAGACATGAGCATATAATTTAGATTTGCCAGTGCAATACTAAGGGAGAGCTGCACTGTCAGAGGTGCCTTTCTCAGATGAAATGTTAAACTGGGCCTTGCCTTGCCTTTGAGATGGATGTTAAATATCCTATGATAATATTCAAAGAAGAGTAGAGCAGTGCTTTCAGCAAAATCAACATTTTTTCTAAAACAAACTACTTGATCATTTATCTTGTTGCTGTTTATGGAACCTTACTGTGCAAAAATTGGTTGGTAAATTTTCCTATGTTACAAGTGCTAAAGTATTTCATTAGCTAAGATTTCGGGATATGATGAAATGTATTTTAGAAGTTAAATTGCATCTTCCACCATTTTGCCCTTTCTGCTAATCCACCTGTTTCCTCCTTACACTTTACTAAACTTCCTATTTTTGCATTTTCAGTGAATTTCACGATTATGTCTCTAAACCCAAGTCCAAATTATCTATATATAGTCTGAATAAAGATAGCTGCAATACTAACCCTAGGATACATCACTTTAATCTGAGCAACACACTTTTATTCTAATGCTCTTGCCTGTTACCTAACTTTCTCTCCACACAGCTCCATTTCTTCTTCTAATATGCACTGAAGATTTTTTAACAAGCCTTTTATAAGGTACTTTATTGAAGGTTTTCTGAAAATCCATACCCATTACATTTATTGCATTCCCTTTATGTAGTCAACCAGCTAGCTTTTCAAAAAACTCTATTGAATTTGTCAAACTTAACTTGTTAGTTGAATTTTGTGCTGGGTTGAAATAACCTGATGTAATTCCACAGAAACCTGAAAGTCACAGCGGTGAGAAGAAGAGTAACAACCAGGGTGCTAGCTTTTGATTGCTATGAAATGATCCCTAAAGAAAAATATGATATCAGGTCAGAGCAGGATCAAGCTTAAGTTATGATGCCTCCAGCACTCACTAATGAGGTTCTTAATAAGCCAGCTTCTTGGTTTATCAATCTTATCTTGCCAGTGTTCCATCAGTTCTGCTTTAGCTAAAAATGCAGAAGCGTACATGAGGATGTGTAGGTTCACAGTATCCAGCTGATAAGTTAAGAAGGGAATATTATTAAATCGCCTGGGTGACCCTATTGTATAAGTAGAAATTGGGCAGCGTGAGTCAACTCAGGAATGTAAAGCTGACATCACGGAAGCTGAGAAATTACCGTTGGCACAATCAAAAAATTTGTAACAGCAAATCGCTGTCTTCAGAAGAGGAAGGAAGATACAAGAATAATGGTGTGGGGGGAGTGGGGGGGGCATTATACATGGAAAATTTTAGCTATATCAAAACTTTGATAGATGGGGCTGTCTTATAAGTGTTAATTTTATGACCTCATTGGGGAGCAGCACTGGCTGAGTTGGAGAATTGGATCTACAATCTTGTAGCCCTGTCTCCAACCAGCACTCCCTGAGAGTACAGCTTCCCCATGGTATGGAATCACAGAATTAGTGCTAGTGATTGTAATTAAATCTTTGTTGTGGAGCTCACTTAATGTCTAAACATTATTGTTGTAATGCTAAGAATCGCAACCAGTTTGTAGAGGTTCCTGAGGGCTGGGATGTACCTCATTTGCACGAATTAGCTCATTTGAAAAGTTCAGAGTCCTTCAAACATGAAGATTAAAACAAATGGCATAATTTATTGTATAATGAACAATGTCTGTTGATTAAAAATCAATTTGTATGGGCCAGCAAGAGCACAAAGGGCACAGAGAACCACCCAGCAAAGGGATTTCTAATATATTTATACACACCAAGGAGACAGAACATGAATTCAGTTTTAAAGCAATAAGCAGAATTGTATAATTGTAGTCCAAGCCTACATATGCTCTCCAATGGCTAGAATGTTGCACCAACACAGAGATTTCTAAATTTTAAAGATTTTTTACTTACTTATACAGTAGAGTCATACAGGTGATTTTTGGAACCTGTACTATTTTTTAAATCTTCATTGGCTTTGCACTCAATATGTTGCCCTTTACCACCACCAACATACAAAATCATATTCGTTAACATAGGTCAGGTATCTCATTCTCGCTCATTGAGGCAGTAAGTTTGAATAATTCCAGCTAACCCTTCACTGGCAGTATGTTAAGATGTTGTGTATTGGACTATACAGTGTTTCTGGCTAGGTGATTATTGAATGCACTTACCATTGCTTAACTATCTAAAGTACCTTAACGCTCAATGGTCTGAAGACCTCCTTGAAATTGCTGTTCAGTAACTCACCTTTATATTGTTATTAGTTGATGATTACTGATGATGATGCAAAATAGTTCAATGTTTTCAGTCACAAATCATGTAGACATTATTCTGATTTGTTTCAAAGCTGGCTATTAGATTAGCATATGAGACTCCTGTACATTTCTTCATTAATAGTACTTCGCAAATAAGCCAAATGCTATATTTAAAAAATATTATTATACATTTTAGCATAGAAATATCACAGATGCAGTAGTTGAACGTAGCAATGTGTAAATTATGCTACAAGTTTGTGCATGTATGTTAAATATATGTGCAAATAACAAGTCAAAACCAGACCATTTATGCTCTTGAAGTTAGAAGACATGTTAGGTTGTTCTTAACTTTTTAAACAGATTATAAATATACTGAGCATTTGTTACATGGCATAGATTGTTGGTGGTTAATGTGGCAGGTTACTTGACAAAAGGGTACTAGGCCACTTTAGCTCACTGGCATGTACTGCTGCTCAAAAAAATCAGATTAACGAGGAGAACAGAAATCTAGAACAGAAGTTGCAGGCATGCAACCCCAATTTCCACAGCCTGAAGTTAGTCTAAATGAATGTCACTGAAATGCCCCAATTTTTCACTTAATAGTAGCTGCAAGAATAGAAATGATTTAGAAGCACCAGTAATTAACAAATTTCGTTTGAGTTCCAAAATACACTTCGTGAAAGTAAAACGGAAAAATCAAACTGTAGAGTGTAGTAATTTATTCTTTCAGCTAATTCAGGTCTTCAATTTTGAAGATGAAATCAGGGTTACACCAGCATACATATGAACATACGCATTAGCAGCAGAAGTCGGCCCCTCGAGCCTGCTCCGCCATTCAATAAGATTATGGCCGATCTGATTGTACCCTCAACCCTACATTCCTGCCTACCCCCAATAACCTTTCATCCCCTTGTTAATCAAGAATCGACCTAGCTCTGCCTTAAAAATATTCAAAGCCTCTGCTTCCACTGCCTTTTGAGGAAGAAAGTTCCAAAGACTGTCTACCCTCAGAAAAATTTTCTCCTCATCTCTGTCTTAAATGAGCGACCCTTTATTTTTAAACAGTGACCCCTAGTTCTAGATTCTCCCACAAGAGGAAACATCCTCTCCAGGAGCCTGTGCCTGATCATCCTGCACACCAACAACTACTGCAGTACATTGAAGCTCGGCAGCAGGTTTTATTGTGTAACGTCTGTCAAGACCCCTCAGGATCTTAAGGTTTCAATCAAGCTGCCTCTTACTCTTCTAAATTCCAGTGGATACAAGCCTAACCTGTCTAACATTTCCACATAAGACAACCTGCCCATTCCTGGTATTAGTCTAGTAAACCTTCTCTGAACTGCTTCTAACGCATTTGCACTTTCCCTTTAAAAAAGACCAATACTGTGCACAATACTCCTGGGGCTGAATTTTAAGTCCCGGGGGCAGGTGCATGCCCAACTCGATCGGGTGTAAAATTGCGCGAGAAGACGTCAGGCGAGCGTCCCAATGTCATCACGCACTCGCGTGATATTTCGCTCAGTGGTCATGCACAAAAGTTGGAAGTGTGCCCACTGACAAGCCAATTGACAGCACATTTGTCAGTAATTTTTCATGGCAGATTTACGGTTGGCAGACAGGTGAATTGGCCAGGTGGCCTTTACATTTTTCACCAAACCTATCCAAGGGCAGGACGGGAGTTTCTGTTATGAAATAAAATAAAATAAAAATCTATGGACAGCATTTTTGTAATCTATATTTTCAGGTGTCTGATTGTGATGCACTGATATTTTTTTGCAGCTTTTTAAAACTTGATGATTTTCAGGTCTGCAGCTCCCTGAGGCAGCTGTCTGACCTTCAGGGAGCTTTCTGTCAGCGCTCACCCACACCTGTGGAAACGTCATCGCCCGCACTCTTCCTGCCCCCACACCAGCAGCGCTGAGATTTTTAGCGCACGTTTCACACTAGCTAGCCATGAATTGGCCAGCCAGTGCGAAATAGTGGCCGGGGGCCCATTTTCCGACTGCTCCCGGGCCCGCTGATTGCTCATGCCTGCCAAAGGTAATATTCAGGCCCGGGCGTGGTTTCAGCAGTGCCCTGTACCACTGGAGCATAACCTCCCTACTTTTGTAATCAATTCCCCACACAATAAATTCTATTAGCTTTCCTAATTACTCGCTTAACCTGCATGCTAGCCTTTTGTGATTCATACACTAGGACACCCAGATCCCTCTGCATCTCAGAGCTCTGAAATCTCTCACCATTTGGATAATAAACTTTTTTTATTCTTCCTGCCAAAATGAACAAATTCACATTTGCCCACATAATACTCCATTTGCCAGATCTTCACCCACTCACCTAACCTATCTGTGTCATTTTGTAGCCTCCTTATGTCCTCTTCACAATTTACTTTCCTATCTATCTTTGTGTCATCGTCAAATTTGGCAACCATTTCTTCGGTCCCTTCATCCAAATCATTTATATAAATTGTAAAAAGTTGAGGCCCCAGCACTGATCCTTGTGGCACACCACTTGTCACATCCTGCCAACTAGAAAAAGATCCATTTATGCCTACTCTCTGTTTCCTGTTAGCTAGCCAATCTGCTATCCATGTCAATATGTTACCCCCTACACCATGAGCTTTTATTTTCCGCAATAACCTTTGATGTGGCACTTTATCAAATGCCTTCTGGAAATCTAAGTACAGTACATCCACCTTTTATCCACAGCACATGTTATTCCTTCAAAGAGCTCCAAAAAATTAGTTTAACATGATTCCCCTTACACAAAACCATGTTGACTCTGCCTGATTGCCTTGAATTTTTCTAAGTGCACTGCTTTAACATCTTTAATAATAGCTTCTAATATTTTCCCTATGACAGATGTTAGGCTAACTGGCCTGTAGTTTCCTGCTTTCTGTCTCCCTCCTTTTTTGAATAAAGGAGTTACATTTGCTATTTTTCAAATAGAACCTTCACAAATCTAGGGAATTTTGGAAAATTAAAACCAATGCATCAACTATCTCACTAGCTACTTATTTCAAGACCTTGGGGTGAAGTCCATCCAGACATGGGGATTTGTCAGCCCACAGCCCAAACAATTTGCTCAGTACCACTTTCCTGGTGATTGCAATTTTCCTGAGTTCCTCCCTCCCTTCCATTTCTTAATTTACAGCTATTTGTGGAAGGTTACTTGTGTCTTCTATTGTGAAGACAGAAGCAAAATACCTGTTTAATTCATCCGCCATCTCCCTACTTTCCATTATCAATTCCCTGGAATTGATAAGGCCAACGCTCACTTTGTTAACTCTTTTCTCATTTAAATATCTATAGAAACTTATACTACCCGTCTTTATATTACTAGCTAGCTTTCTCTCGTACTCTAATTCTTTCCTCCTTATTAATCTTTTTGTCATTCTTTGCTGTTCTTTATATTCCTTCCAATCTTCTGACTTTGCATAATTATATGCTTTTTCTATAAGTTTGATACAGTCTTTAACTTTTTTTGTTAACTATGGATGGTGGGCCCTGTACTTGGAATTTTTCTTTCTCATTGGAATTTACATATTCTGCCTAATCTGAAATATCCCATTAAATGTCTGCCACTGAAGCTCTATTCACCTGTTCCTTAACCTCATTTTTCAGGTCACTTTAGCTAGCTCTGCTTTCCTGCCCACAACTTGCCTCGAAATACTAGTCTTGGACACACTCGTTTCTCCCTCAAAATGAATGTAAAATTCGATATTATGATTGCTACTACCTAGGTGGGACTTTCACTATGAAGTTATCAATTAATCCTATCTTGCTGAGGTGATTCTTGAGGAAGGGTGGCTTTTTTCAACAGAGAAGATTAAGAGGACATTTGATAGAGTTGCTGGATATTATGGTAAATAAGGAAATCAATATTTACTGTGTTAAGTGCGTTGGTAACTAATGACATCAAGTAATGATCATTACCAAAACGATAACAGGAAGGATTAGGAGAATTTTTTTTCCCGGAGGATCATTAGGAAATGGAGTGCCTGATAAGGCCCAAAGGTGGAAGCAGAATCCATCATAATTTTTGAAAAGGAGTCGATTAAATGTTTGGAAAAGAAAATTTTGAGCAAATGGAGGGTCAGTGGATGACTCGGACATCTAACACAAGTAAAATGGGCCAACTAATCTTGTCTGTAAAACATTTTCATGGGGCCGGATTTAGCAGCAAAGGGTGGCAATTAAATGGAATGGGGTGCTTACACACTGCGTTTTACTCCAATCTGGACAAGTGCAATTTGAAATTGCAGGAGGCAAGGACACCTGCCAGAAAATGACAGGACCTTTCGGGCTCTGATGGCAATGAAAGGGCCGACTATTATTTTAACCTGAGGCTTCATTCGGATATTGTGGTGGTTTCCCATTGGAACAAAGCTTCTGGGAGCAGTATTGAGGGCCAGAAGAGCACCAGTAAGATAAAATTTATCAGCGTTCCCTTGCAGGAGTGCTCCTGGTGTGCTTTCTTGGAGCCATACCTAGCAGAAAGGAAGACGGTTGTGCTTGTTGGATATCAATCATCTCAATTCCAGGACATCACTGCAGGAGTTCCTCAGGGTAGTGTCCTACGCCCAACCATCATCAGTTGCTTCATCAATCACCTTCCTTCCATCATAAAGTCAGAAGTGGGGATGTTCACTGATGATTGCACAATGTTCAGCACCGTTTGTGATTCCTCAAATACTGAAGCAGTCCATGTCCAAATGCAGCAGGACCTGGGGACAATGTCCAGGCTTGGGCTGACAAGTGGCAAGTAAACTTCACACCACACAAGTACCAGGCAATGACTATCTCCAACAAGAGAGAATCTAACCATTGCCCCTTGATATTCAATGGCATTACCATCACTGAATTCACCACTATCAACATCCTGGGGGTTACCATTGACCAGAAACTGAACTAGACTAACCACATAAATACTGTGGTTACAAGAGCAAGCTAGAGGCTAGGAATCCTGCGGTGTGTAACTCACCTCCTGACTCCCCAAAGCCTACCCACCATCTATAAGGCACAAGTCAGGAATGTGATGGAATACTCTCCACTTGCCTGGATGAGTGCAGCTCCAACCACTCAAGAAACTTGACACTATCCGGGACAAAGCAACCCGCTTTATTGGCACCCCATCCACAAACATTCACTCCCTCCACCACTGACCCACAGTGGCAGAATGTGTACCTTCTACAAGATGCATTGTAGGAACTCACCGAGCCTCCTTAGACAGCACCTTTCAAACCCATGGCCAAAATCATCTAGAAGGACAAGGGCAGCAGACATGTGGGAACCCCACCACCTGGAGGTTCCCTTCCAAGCCACTCTCCATACTGACTTGGAAATATGTCACCATTCCTTCATTGTCACTGGTTCAAAATCCTGGAACTCCCTCATTAAAGCACTGGGGATGCACCTACACCACATGGACTGCAGCGGTTCAAGAAAACAGCTCAACACCACCTTCTCAAGGGCAATTAGGGATGGGTAATAAATGCTGGCCTAGCCAGCGAAGCCAACATCCCATGAATGAATAATAATAATTTCCATGCCCAGTTTACCTAACCCCCCACTGATCCACTTCCCTTGTGCCGGTGCCTGTTTCCTCAAGTCCCTGGCAATGGCCTTCAATTCACCCAATTTTAACAACAGATACAACTACTTGGCCGTGCTAATTTGAAATTGGCCAAGTCTCATTGGTACTGCTCTGGATGTGCCACCCAGTAAAGGAAGTAAAAATCCACTTTCTTCATTCAATTAAGTTCTCAAAGAACTTTTTAATAAATTAGTATATATCTCCAAAATTGCAGCAATTTACTTCTAAGTGGTTTCAGTTGGGTATAAACATCACTGTACAGTGAAATGTACTATTTGCACATGACCTGTCTGTGTTCCGTTCATTATCCTAATTAATTGTAGCTCCAGGTGCAGATTTAATGTAACCATGAAGCACACTGTTAATGGGAATAGAAAATTACAACAAGAACAAAAGTTAGAGGGTTGTGAACAATGAAAGAAAAGTTTCGGAATCAGAAAACAGATCAGAATCGGCAGGGAACCGGTCTACTTCTCACCTTATGACAGAGGGAAGGCCATTTATAAAGCTCCTATTTCAGTGAGACGATGTTGTTTGGCCTCCAGTAAACTTGACCTTGCCTTGTGTCAGGCATAACTCCAGTTAATGGAGAGAATTTTTCTCTCGATTCCCATTGACTTCAGTTTTGCTCAGGCTCTTTGCTGCCATAATTGGTTCATCTTCATATCTTGCTTGCAGGGGTCCTTGTAGCAGAGGTATGGATGTCCAGGAGGTCATGACCCAGTGGTCAATTCACCGTACAGAAGTTCTTTGGGTATATGGCCATCATCTATCCAAACAATGTAGCTGAGCCAGCAATGACTTTGGCTTAGCAATGAGTGTATGCTGGTGGAATTAGCATGCTCCAGGACCACTGAGTTGGTGACCTTGTCCTGTCAAGGGTTGCTAAGGATAGACCTGAGACAGTGAAGTGGAAACTATTCAACCTTTTCTTCTGCCTAGTGCATGTTGTCCAGGTCTCACCACTGTAGAGGAGTGCACTAAGGATGCAGGCTTGGTAAACTCGCAGTTTGATGTTCTCAGTCAGGTTGCTGTTGTTTCACATTCTCTCTCTATGCTTGGACAAAGCTGCAGCTTTTGCCATGCATGTGTTGATTTCAGCATCAAGTAATGATCGTTGGTGATTGTGAAGCCTAGATATGTAAACCTATCAACGACCTCCAGCAATACATTGTCAATGCTGATAGATGGCGGTGTGGCAACATCCTGGACCATGACATTTGTCCTGTTGGTGCTGATGGTCAAATCAAGCTCTTTACAGGCTGAGAGACTGTCCATTTCTCGATCGCTGCAGGTGTTCCTCAGTATGGAATGTTAATGCAGCAGGGAATTGACCAGGTGTGCCTTATTCATAAAAAGTAGGGCAAATCTATCAGCATCTTCCTGATCATTTTGAAAATAATGGAAATGAGTCCACAATAATGCCATCAAGCAACAAAATTTAATCACTGGTGTAGCTTATGTTCAACCAAAACCACTTGGCTCCAGACCTTGTCACAGGCTCAACCCAGGTCTGGACAAGAGAGCTTAATGCCAGAAAAGAGGCAAAAGTAACTGTCCTTGACATCAAGGCACCGTTGAACCAATTATGGCAGCAACGAGCCCGAGCAAAACTGAAGTCAATGGGAATTGAGAGAAAAATTCTCCCTGTTAGCTGGAGTCGTGCCTGGCACAAGGCAAGGTAGTCAAGTTTGCTGGAAGCCAGTCAACATCGCCTCATTGATACAGGAGCTTTATTAATGGCTTTCCATCTGTCATAAGGTGAGAAGTAGACTGGTTCCCTGCCGATTCTGCAGCGTTCAGCTCTATTCATAATTCCTTCTCAGATCATGAAGCATCCCCTACCAGCCTACAACAGCAGATGTAGGCAGCTTGGGCTGAAAAATAGCAGTTAACAGTAGTGTCTCGTAAGTGCCAGACACTGCCCATCCCCAACCCGAAGAGGCTTCTGGCTTTCAATGGTAACACCATCGCCAAGCCTGCCCGCATGATACTTGTAAGCTTGACATGAAAGAAAATATAATATATTTGCAGGTAAGTAATGCAGGCTCTCAAACCTTTTTTTATGACTGCTGAAGTGGAGAGAGTACTGCATGGGTTGTCTAATGCATCCTTGGTACACCACTGACCAGAAGCTAAACTGGCCTTACCATATCAACAAGGTGGCTACTCGAGCAGTGCAAAGCTTGATTCTCTGCAATGCGTGACTTAGCTCCTGGTCCCTCAGTACCTCCCCACCACCTATAAGATTTAAGTCAAAAATATAACAGAATTTTAACAACTCACCTGCATGCTGCCACAACAACACTTGAGAAGCCAAAATCATGCAGGACAGAGCTGTCCACTTGATCAGTGCCCCTGCTATTGAACTCGATAGCCATTTTTTTTTTCTACCACTAATGTGTTGTGGCTGCAGAATGTACTTTGTACAGAATTAGCTGAAGCAATTTACCAAGCCTTCTTCCATAGTATTTTGAGCCCTGCGCCAAGAAAGACAAGTGCAGTAAAATAGTGGGAATATCATTAACTCCAAATTTCCCTCCAAGTTACACACCATCCTATTTTTTGCACATATTACCATTACTTGATCATTGTCATTGAGTTCTTCGTCTCTTGTCTCTTCCTGACATGATTTTGGGAGTACCATCAGCATAAGAAGTACAATAGTTCAAGAAGATCCGCCACCATCTTCTCAGGCAATCTAGGAATAGAAGATGAATACAGCCTTGTCAGAGTCATCTATATCTCAAATAATACAAAAAGGCAAATATGAATCTGCATTGATACATAAAGGGATTTTAAATCTGACAATAAGACATGTTGTGCAAGACATTGCTTAGGCCATAGTTAGAACTTTAAGCAGTTCTGTGCACCCTATACTGTGGCAAGAATATGCTGATGATTCACAAACAACTGCTTGAATGCAAAATTACAATTATGAAGTACGACTAAAAAATCAAGGTACCTTCACTGGAACAGAGAAAATTAAGAGGAGATCTAATAGCGGCTTCCAAATTGTAAAAGCCTGTTAGAGCTTAATAGTGGAAGAGTGTTGCCAGTGATTTCCAAATCAGTAAAAGGAAGGCACAAATTTTGGATTATCACTGAACAAAATAGGAAATT
Organism: Cetorhinus maximus; assembly: GCF_964194155.1. NCBI lineage: Eukaryota > Metazoa > Chordata > Chondrichthyes > Lamniformes > Cetorhinidae > Cetorhinus > Cetorhinus maximus. The sequence goes on from NC_135898.1 coordinate 68,637,948, forward strand.
AGACATAGAGAAGGATTTCCTGGGCTCCATTGACCTAATTGATAACATTAGATCCACCGTCCAAGCAGTCAGTGAGCATGGAGAGAGACAGTACTGGGCCCAATTTTAACTCTTATGCAAGTGGGTAGGTCTTGAATGGGTTAAAATCAGGCCCAGTGTCTGGAACTAATTGCATGATAATAATGCACTAATACAATATTATTGTCACTCAAGATCGCAACACATACCCACCCTCATTCCAACCAACCTAGACATCTTTATATGTGGCAGAGAGGAGGCTGAGCTAGGTAGCTATTTAACAACACAAGAGGTGCAGCAGCAAGCCTTATCTGAAAGCTCGGTCAATTAACCCTATCTGAAAATTTTAACATCATTTTTGCTTTCAAATGTACTCAATGTTCTCAATTACAGTTTGACATCAATAGTTCTAATTTGGAATGAATTTGATATCAAATTTGATAGTGCACTCAAAGCTATATCCATGCGTACTCAAAGCTATCCAACATGCTCAAAGCTATCAAATATGCTCAGCAACTTGCTTTGAAAAATACAAGGAAATTAACTACTTAAATAATATGAATTTTTCAGTTTTTAACTTAGTCCAAAAAATATTGTTCCGTTATACAGTACATACTTGAGAGCGCCACCTGATCCCCATCAGTTCAGAATTCATTTTCATCTTAGTCTATACTTTTCAACCGCCCACTCCCCAGGCCTCAGGGTCTAAAATCTCCCCCTCCCACCCCAAGTCTCAAGGTCTAAACTCTTCCCCATCACACCCGCCTCCAGTCTCAGGGTCTAAACTCTCTCACTCTCTCCTCCAGTCTCCAAACTCCTCTTTTTTCCCTCCCTTCAAACCCTTCCCCGTCCAGCTTCCCCCTCCCTCCAACCCCTTCCCCTCCCTCCAGCCTCTACCCCACTCCAAATTTCCCTCCTTGCCTCCACACTCTCCTCTCAACTTTCCCCTCCCGCCAGTCTCCAGGCCTTTTGGCCTTGCCGACCTCCCAGGCTTTTTGCGTCATCAACCTCACGGGCCTTGAGGCCTCCTGAACACTCTCTGGGCCTCCAACTTCCTCAATACCTCACTGCCATGGCCTTGCTCCTGCTCTGACTTCAGATTTTCACAGGGCCGTCCTGGAAAATGGTACTTCGGTTTCCCGCCAGCCCTGTAAAAGGAGATCTTCAGTTGTTGATGGTGCGGGGGGGGAAGGGTGGAGGATGGGGATAAGGGAATGATGGGGGAAGAGGGAGGAGAATAGGGTAATAAAGGGGAAGGGGAGGGGAATAAGGTAATAAGGGTGAGGGGAATAAGGGAATTGGGGGAACGGAGGGAAGAGACAGAGAGGAGGGAAAGAGTGGGGTGGGGTGGGCGAGAGAGGAAGCGACCCTATGCAATCTGGGGGATTGGCGGTTTTCCCTGAATTTCTAAAACCCATTTAACCACTTTGACCAAGCTTTTGGTCGCATGACCTAATACTCCTCATGTTGGCTCACCTTACCTGAAAAATCTGACTTTTGAAAGTTTTTTTTTGGGAGGGGAAGAAAATTACTCTAGGGTGGCGGGGCTTGTTGGAGGGGGACGGGGTTGTGGAAGAAAATTGCTTGGCGGGGGGGTGAAAATTACTTGACGGGGGTAATGGGGGAGAAAACTGCTGCAATCTGGGGGTTGGGGGGAGGAGGGTGGGTGGGTACTGCTGGGGAAGGGGTGGGTGGGCACGGTGGTGGGCAGGGTTGTGCTGCACAAGTTATAGGTTATGAAGAAAAACGCAAAAATACCTCATCAAAATATGTCTGCTTTTTCTAAGGTAGCTCATTTTTATGATATTTGAAGCTATCAAAATTCAGAAATATGGAAAATAAACTCTATGATCATTTTTGGTGTCCAAATGCTTAAGTGATGTTGCTAATCACAAATGTTTGAGTGCAGTGGTTCGGGGCAATTGATGAATTTGGTGTCAGTTACAGTACATGTATTATTAAATGATAGCTAAATGATTGTTTTTCTGTGCAATTGATGTTAAATGATAGCTAAATGATTGCTCATGAGTGCAATTGATATAAAATGAGTGCAAATGAACACTGTTGATTGCAAATGATGTCAAATTTTTCAGGTAGGGAAGAACCACTTCAGTCTCAAGAGGCTCATCAACCAGCTATCTCTAGTAGCACCCAAGGAGGTTAAATTTGTGTTGTGTTTACATTTTATATATTGCCACAAGTAGAAGAGTGGTGATGAGATGCCCAAGCAAATTCACACGCTATGTAGGCAATAAAAATTTGGTAGCAATAACATTTGTGTGTTGTCCTCTGCAAGTGTGGGAAGTGACTTTGAGTAAGTTTGAATGGGATTTGTAAAAGTTGAAGTACATAGAGCAAGGTGAGAAGATTTTTTGTGGGGAAGATGTTTACAGGCCTGTTCCTGTAATGGCCAGATGCCATGATCAAGAAATGGCCTTCCATATCAGGTTGGTCCAAATATAGCTGTCAATAGATTTTCCTCTGCATCTATTTCAAGTGGCTACTACACCTTTGGCTGACCTACCTGATCATACTGGATCCCTTCCTGCTCTGGAATCTCCATGAGAAGCCTTCTTTTTAAGGAAGGTTGTACAGCATGCAGAACACCACGGCTATCCTTAAAATTCTGGCAAAACTATGTAGTAGAGCCTCCAGGCACCTTTTGCTTCTCTTCTTCCTCCAAAGAAGCATGATACAGTGATCTTTTCAAAGGGAAAACCATTGTGACTTCTTTAGAATGGAATCCCAACGAGGATTTCCAGGTTCAGGCTATTTTCATATGTCAGGCAGATGGCTGCTGCCTTACCAATATCAGCCTTTGCAATGCTGCTGGGACAGTCTTGCTTGTTTTACAGGTGTTACAGGACATGATCCTAGTCTGGAACACTCCTATAGGCCCTCTTATAGGTTACTCTGTTTTTTTGCTGATGTCCAATCTGCTTGGGACAGTGGAAGAAATGGGAGTATTAGCAGATGACAGCATCCCAACAGCCCTGCCTCTTCATTCACACGCCAAGCTTCCACGAGGTGAAAGATGCTGCAGTGTGCCCCAACCCAGATGATACTCCCGCAGGCTGGTCTTCAGGTGGAAACACAGTTTTATTGGATCCCAACTCGGTTCATGCCTCTCTTTGACCATCAGGATTATTTCAGGTATACTGCAAGTCTTGAAGGAATTCTTGCTGTAAAAGATGAAAATCATGTACTGCTGTTTAGCTCTTGCTGCATTCTGAAATATGTTTAGGATGAATGCATTAAGTGTATTTGACTTATTCATTTTTTTTTCTACCTGGAGCACAAGATGTCTGGTCTGTTATCAAACATTAAGGACTTTTGATGCAGGGTAGGCCATTTAGGACTGAGACGAGGAGAAACTTCTTCACTCAGAGGGTGAGGGTGGTGAACCTGTGGAATTCTCTACCACAGAAGGCTGTGGAGGCCAAGTCACTGAACATATTTAAGAAGGAAATAGATAGATTTCTAGATTTTAAAGGCATCGAGGGGTTTGGGGAGAGAGCAGGAGTATGGCGTTGAGATAGAGGATCAGCCATGCTCATATTGAATAGCAGAGCAGGCTCAAATAGCCGAATGACCTACTGCTGCTTCTATTTTCTATGTTTCTATGTTAAGGACTTAAGTTTTATTCCAAGAGGCCATTCTAACCACTGGACCAGGAATAATGGGACATCCGATGAAATGTATGATATTTATCATTGTTGTTTTACACTCTAATGTTAGGCAAATTTGCTCCATTTTATATTTTTATGCAATTTTGTCAATGAACTTGAATTGCTGTTTTAGTCCATTGAACTGTTTGTAATATTTTCCATCTATTAAAAATGACTAAGGGAGCACAACACAAGGCTATTTTTAATTCAGTTGAGATAATAGTTAATCAACAACTTGCAGGAACAAAAAGAAAACTGGCAAAAACTTTAGGTCAGAGGGGACGCAGTGAATTTGATCAGAATCTAAAACTAATTTAAGCTCTTCCAACAAATATGTAATAAACTAGTTGAACTGTAGCTCCTGCTTTAAAGCAATGTGGTTCTTGCATTTATTGAAACATGAACAGCAATGACTCTAGCTTGAGGTTGCTAACTTTAAAAATGTAGAGGTGGTCCAATTGGAAAAGATGACTTTGCAGTGGCAAACCAAATATTGGCATATGATGTGAGACCAGCGTGGGAAACTGTCTTCCATTGCTTGGAATTTGAAAAGCTGTAGTATGTCTGTGGCCAGTAGCTGTCAAATTCAAATAGACCATCTCTATGTTTTAATGTGGTAAAGAGTTGGTAAGGCTTTCAGTTCTTTACTTACACTCAACTGGCGTGCCAATGTCATGCACTGAGTTGTGTTTTTGCCTAAGTACACATGGAGTGTAATTAACAATCTAACTCTGTTTCTAATTTGTTGCATTGAGTGTAGGGGGAGCTATGCATGTACAGCCAGGAAGGGCCATTGACTAATAATGGCTAAATAATCATGGCTACACTTGGAGGCTTATTATTCAGGTCCTCACTACTCCACCCTCCAGCAGTCCACCATCAAAGTTGTGGAAATTTCAGTTATGGTACGTTTTCACATAAGCAGAATATACGAAGGACCATTATAGTATTTAGAAAATATTCCGAGATGATCCAACTACAGTGTGACCTACTTACGATTTCATTTGTCATGGGTTATACCGTCAGCTCATTGTGGAAAAATTTCGATATCCATTTATCCACTGCTGTGCATATATCATGCATTTCCTGTCCATACTTACAAATACATGCATATACAAAAATACTTATATGTGTGATCCTTTTTAAAAGGCTTTCTAATTATCCTTCACAAATAGAGATTTATTATAACATTCCTGCTTGAGAAGTACCTTCCCCTTTTCTGTTTATACAAGCTTTTTGTAGAGTTCCCAAAGGAAGTGTCATGGCGGGAGGAGAATTCTACTTCATACACTTGCACATGGCATTTTCCAGAATGTGTAATTTCTAACCACAGCAGACAAGCAGCATTCAACATGATCATAATGATAGGCATGTTACTGGTTGTAAATGATTATGGAATGCTTGTAGTCACTTGGAGATGGCTATCACATAAAATGCACATCCTGTCGTTAAAATTAAAAACTAGTTAGAGTTATTACATATTTGTAATCTTATTGGCCAATATAAATCCAAGGTATTCACTTGTCAGACATTGTCCAAAATGTAGTGTTGTACACTTCATTGCACAATATAAAATTATGACACCTTCACAAAGGTGACAATAGAATGAATGTCCTGGTTGACTGATTATATTAAAAAGGAATTTATTTTGCTAATTTAGTCTGCTAGATTTGTTATTTTTTTTCCTAGAACAAAAGTATGCACGGTATATGTTTGTATTAAGTTGTCTTGTTACAATTTGTTTACTACATGCTTAGCTGTAAGTTTTCCTGTCACAGCGACTTAAGGCATAAGGACAGAAATGAATGATTCCTGCCAGTCAATGAACTTTAACTGGAACTGCACTTGAATGGTAATAATCTGCTCCTGTAATTGCTGTGGAAAAGAAAAATCCTCCAGAGATTTTACAACTAATCATTTATTTATAAATCTGTAGATAGCAGGCTGCAGAATGCGCAACAGGGGTCAACTTTGTGCTTAAAACCATTGTCTGGTGTTTACATTTCACAGCAGTTTTTACAGTAGTTGCAACCTACATGATCATCCGAGCACTTTAATTCACTGGGTTCTGTTCTGCACATCATTGCTTTAGACAGACTACTTCATTAAGGATGCTTCAACAGAGGCCATTCCCCTCAGCATTAGCTGAAATATGCATGTTTTTCCATCTCATTAATTCAGTCTACATACAATTAATTTCTGCCTATTAATAAACCCCTAGGTGTTAGTGACAGCTATCTAACCTAACCATACCAAGTAAGGCCTGAGGTACATATGCTTGAATTTCAAGTTCCAAATGGGTGCTGAATACAAAACTGCCCCCATTGGATTTCAGAACCTTCACGATATTACACTTAAAGGACACCAGTATTAGTCTGATCATTAAAACTAGCTGTGTTGAAAAAAATAGTGGCTTTAAATTGTTTACTTAACAAACAAAAACAGATGTTAGTAATGGTGACTAGATTTTGATTTTATATGGTTAAATGTTTCTGTGCCAGAGAATGCATTTTAATACATTTCAAAAAGAACTCCACTATTTTTGTACAATTACAGTGACTGTTTACTTAATAGTTCTTTAAGTATTATACATTGACATCTGGTCAGTATGCTTATGTCAATATACTTAACTCACCAAAATGCTTTTTTCCTTGTTAAATGAACCTTTTAACATATTCCAGCTGTGATACCAAGTAATGGCAATGACAAGACACCAGTAGGAAGTTGTACATTTTTTAACTGCTGCATAATCAGTTTCCATCAGCAAGTCACAACATTGGCGACTACTGGTGTTATATGCAGATAACATGGACTATCAGTCATGTTTGGTAACAGATAAATTTGTATTATTTATAAAATTATATGAACCAATTTACAGAAAAAAGGCAGCACTTAAGCGTTGAGATTATTTATTAATGGTATAAAGCACAAGTTAATGGATTTGCAACACAATTCACCTATGCCTAGTATGCAGTCGGTATACCAATAATACACATGTTTAGAGGAAGGTTGCTTGAGCAAATTTATGCTTGTGCAATCGCTGGACTTTCTGAGATTTTGAACTCGGGATCAAAACAGACTTATGAACTACTGCACTATTTACTGGCTACTGATAGGAAACTGAATGACATGGGTGCAGTAGATTAATTGACTGCCCTATAATGTCCTCCGAGAAGATGGTTAAAGGTTTGTTAAATTCTATTCCTTTTGTCTCTGAAACCAAATGTTGATTTAGAACTAGTCTAAAAGAATTACAAACAAATGCTCTTGTTATTTTTTCTTAACTGAATTTGTTTCAACTGTATTTCTTTGTAGTTGACAAAATTCCGATAACGCCATAATGAATAGGGCAAGTGCACGTTAGCATGATTAACAGTTCGAATGCTATAATATTATCTGTTAGATTGAAAATGCTTATGTTCCTATTTGAGATACGTAGCAGAGAATTAAGAGTTTGCATAAACAGTATTGATTTATGACCAATTCAAAGTTCTGATTCACCAAAATGTAACAGTGGGCAAATGTTATTTTTATTAACGTGAGGAACTACGATGGGGGAAGAAACCAGGTAACACTCCAACAATAGACTTTTTATTGCCTTGTGCTGCCTGAGATTTATTAAGTTAATCAATGACATGACACAGCTTGATACAAAGCCCTGTTTACATGGAGGTTTTTAATTCTAATTTGATCTAAATCAGCCCTTAATTCCAATTTAAATGTACTATGTAAATGGTGCTTAATTCTGATTAAATCCGAGTTAAAAACATACCATTTCCTGAGGTGGGTTTAATGTAATTCTATCTAAATTCATTTTGTTGTTCACCCATGCAGATGGGTGTAAGTGAAGTGAACTCAGAATCTCCATGATGTCCCACAGTGTCTTGTGATGTGACATAAAGATCAAGTACTGTGCCCATTTAATACAAATTGAAAACTTCTTTGTAAAAATGATAGTTAAGCTGCCATGTAAATCGAACAAATAATAAAAGTGGTTCACATTAATTCCAAGCACACCGATACAAATTAGCTTGACCTCTGCTTTAAAGTAGGGCTTATCATAAGCACATAGGGGGTGATACCAACTTAAACATTCCACAGCTGTGATTGTAAGCAACAATTTTTTTATCTTAATATTTCTACCCATATTTTGCCAGGAATTAGTGAGGTAATGTCATCAATAGGAAGTCGCTGTGCTTCTTGATTAAACATGAGTTTTGGTGTCACTTAATCACAGGAAACACATTTTGTCTGATCAGATTATTTTCGTAATAAATATTCTTGAATTGTAAATATATTATAAACTTCTCGAAGAACACGTTTAATTGGGATGCATCATCAGACAGAAGAAAATATGTTTTTTCTGGTATTTATAGCTGTATATTTCTTCATTGCAATGGAGTATTTTAACCAGAATTGTGAATTTGGTGCAAAATGAGAGTGGTAAAAGAAAATCACAGATTTAGAATATTTAGAACTGCATTCAAAAGTGTTCACAACATGTTAAAATTATTCATCCCAACTTCATTTTGAGGCCATGCCTGGAAGTAGATGTATGTGGATGATTTATTATGGTTCCAAGGAGCTATGTCTATAAATAATTATCTTTCACTGAACAAGTAACTTGACATGTTGAATGCAAACAGTGTTGCTGCGGTATAGAAAATAAACTTTCATATTAATCAACAGTCAAGTATTGTAAGTTGGTCTTCATAAATTATGAATTCTGTTCAAATCCCTCATGGTTCATTGATAGAAAAAAATTAAGAGAAAATATAAGGGAGCAAGCATTTGAATCAATTTTCACTAGAATGCTCGGTATGTTGTAATTGTTTTTTTAATCATTAGGGAACTATTATTCATCTGCAATTTTGAAGACTGCTCTTCAGATTTGGTTGTCAAATTGAAAACTAACAAAAGATTGTTTCCATGCAGTTGAAACCATTTTAAAGTTCACAAATGCCAAACTTGCTGAACAAATGTTATCGCTTAATTCCGCAGGACAAGAACGGCCTCATTTACTTGTGAGGTATGTGAAAGCCAAGAGGAAATGACAGCACCAGTGAAATACTGTATGACCTGGCTTCAGGCCTATTTCTCTGAACCTTGGACAACAGAAAAACTTCCTCTCCCTGCCTTTCACCATCCCATTTTTCAACAAGGTCTGTTGCAGTCTAGTTGTGTTTATATAATAATATTTTGACTTTGCATGATCTTGACTTGCATTACATTCCTGTTTTATTGACATCAATATAATGGAGCATTTTATCCTGTGTGAATTTGAGACACGGCACACAACATTGGGTATTTAGGAACGATAAGGTTCTTGAACTGTTCCAAGTGGTTCTGTTAGTTTTGGCACAGAGTTGCAGATATTTTGGCAAGAGAGCTGAAAATGATGCAGTTCCACCCCTGACATATGCAGACTGAAAGGTCTGAATGTAAGCACATCTGAATAGCTGTAAAGTTTTCAATGAGCTTATTGTTGACCTGTATTGTCCTTTTGCCAATATCTGAGTGTTCCTTAAAAAGAAAATATATTCTGCTGAATTGTCACATAATCCTAATGCTGTAAAAGAAACACTTTGTTAGAGATTCTTAGTCACCACTTGTTACCTGGATTTATGTTTCACAATTGTTCATTAGAGGCAACCTAGGAACAGGTACTATTGATCAGTATTCCCTTTTCATATAGTATCATAAAACTGTGCTCTGTTGACGCTGTGTATACATAGTGCTGTTCACAACCTACTGACCCCATTTATGTCACTGATATGGAAGTGATTTCATTTGCAAAGAAAGGGAGAGATTACCCAAGGAACATTATCCTTCCACCATCTTTTCAGCCTCTCTGAAAGCTTTATCTAAGTGACCTCATCATCCTCCTCCAATACCTCTTGTCCATTGTCCAGCTCAGTGGAATGGCCCTTGCTGGATTTCACTCATGCATGTCCAATCATAGCCAAAGAAAGACTAGCAATGGCTTGTCTTCCACACTGCTCTCCCTACACTCTTATCTCAAGAGTCCCCAAAGGATCTATCCCCCTTTTACGCATCTTGTATGCTGTCCCTTGGCAACATTATTTGCCAGCATGGCACAGCTTTCATAGACATCTGACCCCACTCGTCCACCAACTCTCTCTGTCCTTCCACTATCGCTGGGTTTTCAGACTGCCTGTCTTTCCAGCCTTAGAAGAGCTGCAATATCTTTAGCTAAAAATGGTCATCTTCCCATCCTTCACCCTCTAAATGCCAGCTTAACTAAAATGCTGCTGGTCATATTCTATTATACACCAAGGGCGGGATTTTATGCACCTGCCCGCCACCTGGATCTTCCTGTCCCTCCGCAAGTCAATGGACTTCTGGCTGGGGCGCCGCCTCGCCTGCGACGGGTCCCACCCACGACGGGGCCAGAAAACCCTAGCCCAAGTTCCACTCACATGTCCTCATAGACTTCCATTGGCTTACAGTCACCCAAACCCTTAAATTAAAAATTTGCATCTTTGATTTTAAACCACTTTATGACCTCACTCCTCCCTGTCTCCAACCTCTTCCAGTCCGACAACCCCTCCAAAACTGCTGGGGTTGAAATTCGGCATAAAGGCATTAATTTGATACAAGGACCAAAAGTACTGCAGTCTCTGACTTACTTTCGAAAATCTTAAGAAAAAAGCCAGAATTGTGACTTTAAGGTCAACAGAAATTAAACCATAGATCTCACTCAGCATTTAGTTAATAGCAATTAGACATCATTGTCTTAAAGGGACGTATTTTACCATAGCAGCAGAATAATATATTTTTCCTTACAATGGTATGTGTTCTTTATAAAACAGTGCATATTCTCACAAATGATATGGTAGGAATAATTTACTGTAGCATTGTTCATAGTGAATCAGATATTACCCTGTTGCAAGCGTACATATTCGCATGTAGAAGTGGACGAGGTGTGCGGCTCTTCAGTTACAGAAGGTTGAAAATGATTTGTAAAAGATCTCCCCAAAACCAGCTAAATGTTTCCTGGAAAATATGTAAAAAAATGGCTTCCTTAATCATTACAGCAACATAAATAATTCCCTGTGTGTTAACTGCAGAAGCAGCTATCTATCTTTACTAAGCATCTGTTTAACTTATAGGCTTTATAATTAACACAAAGAGATGGATAAACTTAAGTATAGTACTGAGGGAATGTTGCACTATGAACAGTTCCATTTTTGGAGTGAGATGTTAAACCGAGGCACTGTCTGCCCTATCAGGTGAATATGAAAGATTCCAAGAAGAAAAGTAAGAGAGTTCATCTGGTGTCGTGGCCAACATTGATCCCTCAACAAACATCACTTATTAAAAAAAGACTAGCTGGTTATTTATTTCATTGCATTTTGTGAGGTCTTACTGTATCTGCAAATTGACTGTTGCTTTTGCTTTCAGTACAACTTTGAGCACACTTCAAAAATACTTAATTGGCTGTGAGGTTGTGAAAGGAGCTATATAAATGCAAATTCTTTCTGCTTTAAGAAAAGGTTAAACCAATTTAATATCAACCTTTCTCTAACAAATAGATATGAACAATAATTAGTTTTGCCAAAATATTTTATTTGAATGTTAAAGTCCAGAGTATTATTCAACTATAAATTTAATAATACCATCCTTTTGAGAACTTGCAAGTTTTGTATAAGAATAATGATTGTTTTGATTCTTAGTATAATTTAAACAAAGCAATGATGACTGCTGTGACCATTTAGAATATGTTACTGCTCTTCAATTGTATCTGATTTGACTGTCCTATTATAATTGCCAGCTGCAGGACATCAGCTAGTATATAGTATGTATCAATTTTGCTTTCAAAGTTATGTCAGGAAAAGTTGAAAGTTCATGTTTCAGCTTGTGTTTGAGGTTTTCGTATGAAATCTGTACAGTCAAATTATAAAACTGCTTCTAATCATGACCGTTATGATGCAGTGAGTTTACATGCATACAGAGAAGTGGAGGAAGGAGAAAAGGCTGTTAAGTCTCTAAAAGTGGTAGGTGCAGGTAGATGTTGTGAGCTGAAGTCTGCTATCCTGTTCAGTCCCTTGAGTTGACAGTCATACTTTTGGGAGCCTCAATGGACTCAAGTCTCAAACTTTTCTGATGGCCGCAGATCGTAATTCCTTTGCCTTTACCTTAACTCCAAGGTCCACCTTTCAATTGTTACTCCCCTGTTGATCTGAATTCCTCTCCATATATGCCCTCCTGGCTGGCTTCCCCATTCCTTGACCTTCTGTCTCCTGTCGGGTGTAGTTCACAAACTGCTTGGGTGCAAGATAAATTTGGTACCTATTCCTCTCATTTCTGTGCCAGAGAAATGGGCATGACTGGGTCTAATTTCCTTTTCGGAATCAAGGTGACCAGCAGTTCTCAGTTGATTAAGGAATAATTGGACCAAGGCCCAGCTACTACTGCAACATCGTACCCTAGAAGTGGCTAAAATAGGATACTGCTTTGTGGGGGACTGGGAAAGATGGGATTGAGTTAGAGACCTGGAGGGGTCCAAGGCAAAGGCAGAGTTCGATTATATGACAGGGGAGGATGAATAGAATTGCTCAGCCCTCAAAATTATTCTGTAGTATTACCAAAGTGCTAAACAAACCAGAATGATTGCAAAGTATCAATCAATGCTGAAAAACCTAGAGTGCAAACAATTTGAAAATATATAATAATATTTAATTTCAAAGCAATTAAAAATATCCATTAAGCCCCAGCAATTCCATCCTTCCAAAAGAATCCTATTCACAGAAATATTCATATGGATAGAAATCAAACACCTGGATTCCAAAGAATCCTTTCATTGGTCAAGAATCCATCATTAGAATGAAACACTTAATTCGCAGCAATTCCACCATTGCAAAGGGACAATTTCCTACAATTCTAGAATTCCAAAGAATCATTTCATTTCCTATAACTCTTTCAGTATAAATGATTCCAAAGTCAAGATTGCAGAGGGTAACAGTATTCTCAGTAGTTACAATCACAAATTCCCAATGAGGGAGAAAGAAATAGGATATGCTGATATGGTTAAATGAAATAAGGTGAGAGGTGATTCGTGTGGAGCATAAGCCACTTGGGTCAAGTGCCTTGTTTCTGTGCTGTAGATTCTATGTAATTCTATGCAATTTTAACAAAATCATGAAATTCACAACCATTCCAGGCAATTAAAGAATCCCAACTTTTCCAAACATATTGTAAATGGAAATATTTTAGGCAATCCCAGAATTTTGGGAGCAAATGTTTTAAAAAGTGTGATGAGAAGAAAATGAAGAATATAAACCTACTGAAGGAGTTCATTCAGATTACCCTGACTGAAAATAGTGAGGGTGATTTTTCTGGATATTTGAGGTACTAAAGAACCTCTGTGATGGCTAAGATTGGGATCTTAAGCTATAATGTTGGTTTAGCCCATCTTTAGCTGCTATCCTGGTAAAGAAGTTGAAGCGGACACTCTGAGTGACTGCCCAGAGGACCAGTCAAGGGCTAATTGGCAATTAAATTGCCTGCTATCCTTAAAGGGTCTGCATAGCATTTTGGTAGGTAGCACTTCAATTAACGACTCCTTCTAGCAAGGGCCAGCTGAACAGGAGTAAACAAGTCATTGCTAAAGATTTTGAGTGCTACTTAAAGCCATGCTCAACTTTTACTTTTCACTTGTTGAAGATTGACTGCAAAGACAACATTTAAGATACATCAGGAGACTTCCTGGGACACTTTGACAAGACTTCATCAATACTCTTATCAACATTTATCCCAAAAATTCTCTCTGGACCTCATCTGAAAAGTGTGTGCTGCTCTACCTTATGGGAGTCATCAAGAGGGGAGGCAGTGGTGTTGTGGTATTGTCACTGGACTAGTACTCTAGAAACTCAGGGTAATGCTCTGGGGACCTGGGATCGAATTCCAACACACCAGATGGTGAAATTTGAATTCAGTAAAAGTCTAGAGTTAAAAGTCTGATGATGACCACAAAATCATTGCCAATTGTCAGAAAAACCATCTGGTTCACTAATTAAGGGGAGGAAATCTGCCGTCCTTACATGGTCTGGCTTACATTTGACTCCAGACCCACAGCAAAGTGGTTGACTCTTAAATGCTCTTTGAACAAGAGTGGTTACGGATGGGCAGTATCCCTAACTGTGGCGCTCACATCCCATGAACGAATTTTTAAAAAAGAGAAAACAAGTGCTTGGGCATCTTCCAGGGGTCCCTCTTAGTTTGGAGGAGGAATGAAAGGATGAAATCAGGCCAAGCAGAGCAGCAACAGCTTCTGCTGCAGAGGGGCTCAGGAGGGCAAGATGGGCTCTCAGAAGAAGGTCCAATCCGTCCAGGATCTTCAGAGAGCATTACTTTCACATTCACATGAGCCAAGACCTGTGCATGAGGAGACTGCTTTACCAATGAAGACTCAGATCTCATTGCAGAGTCAGGACTAAGTCAAGGTCACAGGAGCACTTAACACCTGTTTCAGCAGCATAAGCATTATCAGTTGCATACCACAATCCTCTGCACTTCTGCAAAAGGGAGGTCTCTGCAACTCTTTACACTCTGAGGAATGACTATATGTCATTTCCTATTGCGAGAGAAGACCAGAAGCAGAGAGCATTAGGATTCACCAGTATTCCTCATGGTCCAGAGAGTTATTGAATGTACGCATCTGATCATGTAAGCTCCTCATTTAAACTTTGTGTTCAGGAACAGGAAGGGGTTCCTCAAGGTGCAGCTCATACGTGACCACTGACAGTGCATCATGCAGGTGAATGCCTGCTATCCAGGGAGCTGCCATGGTGCGATTATAACAAGACAGTCATCTCTCCCACCGGTCTTTGAGCCCCAATATGCATAACTGGCTACTAGGTGCCAAGTGATCCCCTCTGACGCAGTGACTCATGGTTCCCAAGAAACCCCCAGACACCAATTGAGCATTCATACATAAGAGCCACCAGGAATATCATTGAGCAGGCGATTGGGATCCTCAAGCAGAGGTCTAAAGACCCTGACGGTCACGAGATGCCCTACGGTACTTGGCCAAGAAGGTCTGCAGATTTGTGATGACTTGCTGCATGCTCCGCAATCTGACGATAATGAGAGATCAGACTTTACCACCAGCAATTCTACCACAGGATTGATCTCAGGAGCCATGAGGAGAAGGAGGAGGAGGAAGATGAGGTTGGAGAACCAGAGGGACCCAGGTAGATAGCCTGGACCTGCAAGGATGCTGACCATGAAGAGCACTTTTCAGAGATATCCTCCACTATTAGATTCCAGAGCACTGTTGCACCGGAGCGCACAGAGAATGGACCTACATGAGAAGGGCAGCAGGGGCGGGAGATAAAAACCAGCAGCAGTGAGGGAGGCCCAGCACATGGAGAATGGACCTGCGTGAGAAGGGCACTGGTGGCAGGCGAGAAAAACCGGCAGCAGAGAGCCCCTTCAACCTCTTTCTACCTGCCAGAGCCTAAGTGTGGCGTCAAAGGAAAGCAGATAGGTATTTGGTGGATATCTCTTCCGTGTCTCTTTTGATTGGCCAAGTGGTTTAAATGAGGAGATGTTATTACAGCTGAAGAGTACAGTTAAGAAATTCAATTTTAAAATATTTAACATCCGAATTAATTAATTAAATAGAATAGAGATGGCTGGGCAGGTGATGTGTTGCAGCTGTAGTTTGTGGGGACTGGTGGACACCGGTGTGATCCAAAGTGACCACATCTGCTGCAAGTGTTGGCTGCTCGAGGAACTTCGGCTCAGAGCTGTTCAGCTGGAGTTCGAGCTGCGGACACTGTGACACATCAAGGAGGGAGAGAGCTACCTGGAGACAGTCACACCCCTTGGATTAATTACATCAAATTTGGACCATGGTCAGCGACAGGAGGGTATGACTACGAGTGAGGTAGGTATGGGGATGCAGAATTTAGCTTTGGAGGAACCTCAGCCAGTGCCCTTGTTGAATAGGTATGAGATTCTTGCTCCTGGTGTGGACGAGGCAGAGACTGCAGGGAGAATGAGCGAATTGACCATAGCACTGTGGTACAGAGTGCCATTCGAGTGAGGGAAGAAAAGAGAAATGTAGTAGTAATAGGGGATAGCATAGTTAGGAGATTAGATATTGTTCTCTGCAGCAAAGACAGAGTCACAAAGGCTGTGTTGCCTACCTGGTGCCAAGGTTAAGGACATTTCTTCTGGGCCTGAGAGGAACTTGGAGTGGAAGGGGAAGAATCCAGGTGTCATGGTCCAAGTAGGTACCAATGACATAGGTAGGGCTAGGAAAGAAGTTCTGCTGAGGGACTACAAGCAGCTCGGGGCTAAATTTAAAAGCAGAACCACAAAGGTAATAACCTCCAGATTACCTGAGCCATGTGCAATTTAGCATAGGGTAAATAAGATTCGGGAGGTAAATGCATGGCTCAAAGATTAGTGTGCGAGAATTAGGTTTCGATTCATGGGGCATTGGCACCAGTACTGGAGAAGGAGAGAGCTGTTCCATTGGGATGGGCTTCATTTGAACCATGCTGCAGCTAGTGTCCTGGCGAATCGTATAACTAGGGTTGTAGATGGGACTTTAAACTAATTAGTAGGGGGAGGGTTCAATTGAAGGGAAGTTTATAAAATCAAAAAGAAGTGAGAGAGCAGAGGTGCAGGGTAGTGAAGAGGCGAGCGATAATCTAAGTGTGACAGGAAGGGGCAGAAAATATAAGCAGAAAAGTGCAGCAGAAATTAGAACCAGAATGAGTAATAATAGTAAAAAGTCAAAGCTTAAGGCTCTTTATCTGAATGCATGCAGCATTTGTAACAAGATAGATGAGTTGACGGCACAAATAGAAATAAATGAATATAACTTGATAGCTGTTACAGAGACGTGGTTGCAGGGTGACCAAGACTGGGAACTCAATATTCAAGGGTTTTCGACATTCCGGAAAAATAGAGCAAAAAGGAAAAGGAGGTGCATTTGCTTTTTTAATAAAGGAAGGCATCAGTGCGATGGTGAGTAGTGATATAGGTGCAATAGATCATGATGTAGAATCAGTTTGGGTGAAAATAAGGAATAGCAAGGGGAAGAAGTCATGGATGGGAGTCGTCTATAGGCCCCTGAAGAGTTGCCTCACTGTAGAACGAAGTATGAATCAGGAAATTACAGAGGTGTGTAAGAAGGGTGCTACAATTGTCATGGGTGATTTTAATCTGCCTATTGACTGGACAAATCAGATTGGCAGGGTAAACATGGAAGGTGAATTTGTAGAGTGCATCAGGGAGTGTTTCTTAGAGCAATATGTTGCAGGTACTACCCAGGAACAAGCTAATTTAGATCTAGTAATGTGTAATGAGGTGGGATTAATAAGGGATATCATAATTAAGGATCCTCTAGGGGGTAGCGATCACAACATGATAGAATTTCAAGTTCAGTTTGAGGGCGAGCAACTCGGGTCTCAAATCAGTGTCCCCAACTTAAATAATGATAATTACAGAGGTATGAAGAAAGAGTTGTCTGAAGCAGGCTGGGAAAATAAACTAAGGGGAAGGTCAGTGGATGAGCAGTGGCAGACATTCGAGCAGATGTGTCATAACGCTCAGCAAACATTTATCCCGGTCAAAAAGAAGGACTCGATGAGACGAATGAACCACCAATGGTTAACAAGGGTAGCCAAGGAGAGTATCCAATCAAAAACTAAGGCATACAAAGCAGCAAAAACCAGTGGTCAGCGAGAGGATTGGGAATTTTTTAGGAACCGATAGCGGATGACTAAAAAGCTAATCAAGAGGGAGAAAATTGATTATGAAAGTAAATTGGCAAGAAATATAAAAACAAACAGCAAGAGCTTCAATGGGTATATAAAAAGAAAGAGAGTGGCTAAAGTGAGTGTGGGACCCCTGGAGGATGCGACTGGAGAATTGATAATGGGGAACAGGGAAATGGCAGATAATTTAAACCAATATTTTGCATTGGTCTTCGTGGTGCAGGACACTTTAAACATCCCAAAAACATCAGATAAGCAAGGAGCTGATGGGAGCAATGATCTTGTAACAGTCTTTATCATGAGGGACAAAGAATTTGACAAACTATGGGACTAAAGGCAGACAAGTTGCCAGGACCTGAAGGCCTGCATCCAAGGGATTTAAAAGAAGTGGCTGCAGAAATAGTGGAGGCAATGTTCGAAATATTCCAGAACTGACTGGATTCTGGGAGGCTCCCAGAGGATTGGAAAACCACTAATGTGATCCCCTGTTCAAGAAAGGAGGGAGACAAAAAGCAGGAAACTATAGGCCAGTCAGCCTAACATCTGTCATTGGGAAAATGCTAGAGATCATTATTAAGGAAGAAATAGGACATTTAGAAAAACTTAACTTAATCAGTCAACATGGTTTTGTGAAAGGGAAATCATGTTTGACAAATTTGCTGGAGTTCTTTGAGGATATAACAGCAGAGTTGATAAAGGGGAACCAGTAGATGTAGTGTATTTGGATTTCCAGAAGGCATTCGATAAGGTGTCACATAAAAGCTTATTGCACAAGATAGGAACTCATGGTATTGGAGGTAATGTATTAGCATGGATTGAGGATTGGTTAACACACAGAAGACAGAATCGGGATTAATGGGTCTTTTTCAGGTTGGCAGGACGTAATTAGTGGAGTTCCACAAGAATCAGCCCTAGGGCCTCAATTATTTACAGTCTATACTAATGACTTGGAGGAGGGGCAGAGTGTAATGTATCCAAATTTGCTGATGATAGAAAAATAGGTGGGAGGGCATGTTGTGATGAGAACATAAGGAATCTGCAAGGGGATATAGATAGGTTGAGTCAGTGGGCAGAAAATTGGCAGAAGGAGTTTAATGTAGGAAAGTGTGAGGTCATGTACTTTGGTGGGAAGAATCAAAAGGCAGACTATTATTTAAATGGAGAGAAACTCCAAAAAAGTGCAGCACAGAGGGATCTGGGTGTTCATGTGCATGAAACACAAAAAGCATGCTAACTTTTAGCAAGCAAGTGATTAAGAAGGCAAATGGAATTTTGGCCTGTATTGCTCGGGGGTTGGAGAATAAAATAGTGAAGTCTTGTTGCAACTGTACGGGTGTTGGTGAGACCACACCTGGAGTACTGTCTATTGGAAGCAGTTCAAAAGAGATTCACTAGGCTGATTCCTGGGATGAAGGGGCTGACTTATCAAGAACAGCTAAACAGGTTAGGCCTTTATTCATTAGAGTTCAGACAAGTGAGGGGTGATCTCATTGAAACGTACAAGATTCTGAGTGGATTGAGAGGGTAGAGGTTGAGAAGATGTTTCCACTAGTGGGGTAACCTTGAACTAGGGGACATAGTTACAGAATAAGGGGACACTCAGTTTGAGATGCAAAGGAATCTCTTTTCTCAGAGGGTAGTGAATTTCTGGGATTCTCTACCCCAGACAGTTGTGGAGGCTAGATCACTGAGAGTATTTAAAGAGGAGGTAGATAGATATTTGAAATATCGGGGAGATGAAGACTATGTGGAGCTGGCACGAAAAAGGAGTTGAGGCCTAGGACAGATCAGCCGTGATCTCATTGAATGGCGGGGCAGGCTTGTGGGGTCGAATGGCCTACTTCTGCCGAAGGGCCATGGAGGCTCGAAATGTTGACTGATTTCTTCTCCGCCGATGCTGCCAGACTTGCTGAGTTTTTCCAGGTAATTCTGTTTTTGTTTTGTTTTGGATTTCCAGCATCCGCAGTAGCTTTTAGCTTTTTGTTTTTACTCCTGCTCCTATTGCTTATGTTCTTATGATTTACTTTGTACAACTTTGGATCCGTCAGACAAGTCCATCATCTGCATGAATCCTTTCACACCCTTACCCATGAAGACAATAACAAAAAAAAATTCCATCACCACTCCATTGCCATTATTAATCTTTATCTGTCGCAAAAGCTAACAATGGAAACATGATATTATTTTAAAATGTTAACACTATTCATCATGGTGCTTACCTTTAGTGGCTTTTCTATAAGTGTTCTTGCCCACTTTGGTGCAATGTTAGTGGCAGCAGCAGACAAGGTGGATGGGTGCTGAGATTCCAAAGAGGGCCATTCAGATGTCCTCCTGCAATACCCTTATGACACTGTAGGCTGTAATGATCCCGCCTTAGACTACATTAACTCAGCACAGGCTTTAGCTGTCTGGGCTGCCAATGCTGACAGGCAACTGCAAAGACAGTGGTAGAGTGGTGGGGAAAAGAGCAAGAATGCTGCCATCCATTGTCATGCCACTATCTCGGGGCCTTTGTTTATTTAACCCAGTGGTTAGCTGGAGGTGTGATCGCTGGGCGTTGGGGACACTATGCAAGCTTCTTTTAACTGTTCCGCCATGGCATCTGTCAGAGTTTCCATTGCAGAGCTTTTCCATTCCCGGAAGATGCAGGTTGTACAATCGATGCTGTTTGGGTTTCCATTACAACACTTAGTAATTGCAGATTCTGTGGAACAACAATACTGTAAACTTTGACTTCAGTTATCAGGCGCAGGCTCCAAAGATGGCTGGCTGGAATTGGCCAGTTTCTCCCTGGAGGGGATAGGTTTCAAGCTCTGCATCAAGTTGCAAAGGTGGCAAAAGGACCCTCTAGGTGCTGCATGACCTCTCTGCAGCCTTTTAAAGTTTTGACTACACCATCCTTCTCCAATGCCTCTCCATTGTCATCCAGCTGCGGAGGCTGTTTTCACCTGATTCCATTCTTTTCTATCTAATCTTGGCTGGCGAATCACTTGCAATAGCTTCTCTTCCTGCTCCCACACTGTTACCTTTGATGTCCCCCAAGGATCTATCCTTAGCCCCTTCTTCTTCTCGTTACAAATATGAAATTTATAAGATTGCTATATTTTGGGACTGCCTCTCCAATTTAACGTGAAATGGAGGAATCGATCTGCTCTAAATTCTGACTCTCAACAAGCTTGGGTGGCTTGGCTGTTAAATGTAAAAGGACACAGGTTGATTTATTGGGAAGGAGGTGCCAGATGTTCACACCTGTAGGCAGTGGCAAGTGCATTTGTCCTGACTGTGGGCAGACTGTTGGTCTCCAAGCTTCACAGTGAGTTGTTAGGAATGTCAGCCTTTTTAAAAGGTTATACTTTAAACTTTTTTTCATTCAAAGATAGAACGGAGTTGGAGATTTAGAAGATAGCTAATAAGCATCCCTACCTGGATACAAGGCCCACGTGATTCACATTGCCATGGAGCTGAGATTTGGGAATAGAAAATTTCATAGAAAGCCATATTGTAGTATTGGGTTACAAGGTTTCTAAGGTATCCCTGAAACATTCATACACAAGTCCGTCTGCGGCCATCTGAGAGGTATAGAACAAAAAATAGAGGCAGTCTATCCTGCACCTAAAGCGAAGAAAATACTGAGTCTGTTCACCGCTCAGAGCACAGGTTGAAGAGACCGAGCTTGTGTGGATTTAAAGGAAACTGCAAGATTCACCTAACTTAGGCTAGAGGGAAGGAATCTCTAGTGTAACCATCAGTGAAAGTCAGTTCTGGATTTAGAAGTTACCCAGCTGGGAAAGGAAAACGGAAACAAGCCATCGGGAACTGAGAATAGCTTTGGATAAGTTCCAGGAGAATAATTAAGTGACAGTGTACAGTATAACTTATTTTAAAAGTTAAATAGGGAAACTTTTCAGTAGCTTAAGAGTATAAGTTGCACACACAATAAGCAATGTTGGTTTTAATTTGTTCCAATTAAAGTCTTAAAATTTGAAATCTTGTTGTATGATCCTTTCATTTGGTCTCTACAGCGATTGTGACAGAATCTACATGCTGCCCCTCAGTGACATTATCCAAAGGCACAGCGTTAGTTTTCACATGTTCATTGATGATACCCAGCTCTCCATTACCAACTTCGACTCCTCCACTGTTGCTGAATCATCAGACTACTTAACTGACATTCATTACTGGGTGAAAAGAAATGTTCTCAAAGTAAATACTGGAAACACTGAAGATGTTGTTTTGATTCCCACTTCAAGCTCATTCCCTAGTTACTGACTCTATCCTTCTCCCTGCCACAGTCTGGGATTAAACCAATCTATTTGCAATCTTGGTGTCACATCTGATCCAGAGATAAGCTTCCAATCCCATATTCATGCCATCACTCAGACCACCTATTTCCAACTCCATAACCTTGCCTGACTTGGCCCCTATCTGAGCTCATCGGCTGCTGAAACCATAATTGGTGCCTTTGTTACCTCTAACCTTGACTAATCCAATGCATTCCTAGTTGGCCTCCTACAATCTACCCTCCGTAAACTTGAGGGCATCTATAACTCTGCTGACCATGTTTTAACTTTCAGAAGTCCCATTCCCCTTTCACCCCTGTGCTCACTGACCTACATTGGCTCCCAGTCAAGCAACATCTTGATTTTAAAATTCTCATCTTTGTTTTCAAATCCCCCAATGGCCTTGCCCTTCCCTATCTCTGTAATCTCCTCCAGCCCTACAATGCTCCAAGATATCTGTGTTCCTCTAATTCTGGCCTCCTATGCATCGACAATTTTAATTGCCCCACCAGTGAAGGCCGCTCCTTCATTTGACTATACCACATGCTCTGGGATTCCCTCCCTACATCCCACTTACTTAATTTTATAATGCTCCTGTGAAGCATCTTGGGGAGTTTCATTATGCTAAATGTGCTATATAAATATAAGTTGTTTTAGATGTGAAGTGTGTTAGGAAGTGGATATAGTTTAAGTAAGTTGTATTTGTATTTGTGGGTATTAGGAATAAGCTATAGCTTTAAGTTTATGTTTTAGCTTTAATTTTAAGTAAGTTACATGTTTTATTTGTGGGTTAAAAGGTTGGAACCTGGGTCTAGTTTCATATTAAAAGTGGCCTGAAAGTCTGAAGGCTTTGGTTGTGTACCTGTACTTTATTGACGTTTTATGACTCTTGAAGTGGTTTAGGGAAGTTAACACAAAAGTAGAAAAACTGGGCTGTTGCCTGGTGAAGGGAGACTCAGAGACAGAGAAACAGAAAAGTAGTTTTTTAGTTCAGTTGGAAACCAGGAGCCAGGAGAAGCTGGACATAGTAGAGAGCAGATTTCCCAAAAGAACAGAAAGATCCAAAAACCAAGGAGTGGGATAGAAAAGAGGGATCCCAAGAAGATCTTCTAGTCAAAGGAAAGCAACAGGAATCTGAAAAAGGTCCTGTTAAGTAAAGTTACGAGTGAAGAACAGATGAAGGCTCCAATTTTAAAAAGAGAAAGCTGCAGGACACAGACTTAAAGCATAATAGGTTTGCGAGAAGCCAGAAGATCTGCGGAGACAGCCAAATGTTGGTGACTCATTACAAGGGACATGTGAAACAGTGGCGTTATGTTGGCATAGCTGAGTATCTGAGAGAGAGTGCGTGGAAGGCAAAGCTTGAATGCACGTGGTGATCCAGGGGAGAGGAACATTGGAAGGAGAGATCAAAACCCCGGAGGGTGGATCCTTCTGGAAGGCACGTGAGAGAAAGTGTCGTTTGGGAGAGTATTCCAAAGCAAGTTCTCCAAGAGTGGTGATTAGAAACCCTTGTGTGAAAGATGGAGTTCAGTGAGAACTGTTGGCTCACGGTGTGACAAACATCTGGGGAAAGTTGATGGGAGATCCATAGCATCTGTTTGGGGTGGCATCTGTCACTTGGTTTCAGAGTGTGGTGTGTCTGACTACAGGTCACCTATTGGTTTACATGGACTGTGTACTTAATATGGACATTAGAGTATAAAATAGCTTTTGTAACTTGTGTTATCCTTACGAATCTGTACATATCTGTAAAGGTATAATTGTGGGTGCAGAAATATTGTGATATAGTTCATCTTTTCTTGTTTAATAGATTTTTTTTTTGTTAAAAGGTTATCAGCTGACTCTTGTGACTGTTCAGTAGCTACATTTCACTCCATATTTCTAAACAAAAAATAAAAGTTAGGATCTATCAAGCCAGGTTTCATCCTGGGATCTGACTTGTCCAGTCGTAACATCAGCTGGGATTATAACAAGTGTAAGTAATGCCTGTGTCTTAGTCACAAGGGTGAAGTGGATTGAATTAGTATTACAGTTGCCCTCTTTTGCCCGTGACAGTGATAGTGATAGTTTGAATCTCTAATTTCATTTGTTTCCCTTAGTATCCTTTCCCTTGTTGAAATGGGCAGGCATGTGTTTCCCTAAATCCTGGTTTATGAGGTCCAATATTAAAAATAACCCCACAGCAAATTCTTTAAGGTGAAACAAAACTAGGATTTATTAACACATTCAAAACCCGAGGGATCGATCACGCCACACGTTCGCACTCACAAGCTTACAGGGCAGAGAAAGAAAGTAAAAGAAGTTACAAATTATGAGTTACTTAAGAAAAATCAAAAGGTATTGGCATTAATTCACGTGAGTAGAATCCAGTAAGACACTATCCAATGAAGGTTTTTTCAGGTAGCTTTGTCTGTCAAAATTCCTGGTTTTGGTGCTAGGAACTCGGTTGAAGATGCAGCAAAGTATTCTTGTACTCTGGGAATTAGTTTACTCTGTAGGCGAAATACAGAATTTTCTCAGGAGATCTGACTTTGAGAGAGGTGGAGGTCAGAGACAGGCTGCTGGCCTGATGTCTGGTTTTCTCTCCTGATCATCAATCGCAACTGAAGATGGAATCCAAAAGCTGTTTAATTAAAGCAATTTAAACAGTTCAAGTCCTGGCCATGTGACAGTGGTTTCAGGTCGAGCCATTAAGCTAACAATGTATTTTCAGGGCCCTTGTGAATACCCAATGTATTTTGAGCAGGTAACTGAGGAACCATTCGCATTACATTGGAGATGAGGAGTCACAATAACTCTGCCTTTGTCCAAACCTGGCTGGTGCGGATGTCTTGTCTACTAGTCCTTTATGTTGGCTTGGCTGGAATGTTCATACAATGCGAGGGGGTGTCGCATCCCAGGAGGTTGATGAGTTCGCTTTTGTCTATTGGAACTGCTCAGAATCTTCTAGAAATGCCAGCATGTGAACAGCTGCAGCTATTTTATCAGCCCAGCAATTATCCATTTAAAAAAAAAATTAAACAAGAGAACATGGAAGAGGAACAAATTTTTAAGATTAATTTTTCTTCATGCCTTCTCCGCATGGCACCTGTGAAGGATGCAATAACGTGGGGTGTGTGAATGTCAGTGTATAGTGTTACGGACAGGGGTGAAAGATGAACTGAAACCTCTAATTCCCTTTCCCCTCTGTCCATAATCATTGTAGTTTAATTTTGATAAGGCTGATTGGTGTTCCCAAATCTCCCCTTTAGTGTGCAGTCAATTTAAAGTCACCAGCAGACTTTCATAGATTTAAACAAAGAGTATTATTTATTCACACACTCACCTCGCAAAGCTCTATCTCTATGCCAATCACACAACACATGTCCAAGACAGATGCAATTAAAGACAGTAGTGCACTTCTGCAAATATTAAAACCAAACAGAATAGTTAGCAGTTCTCGTGTCTTTGAGAGTCTAATGTAGGAGGGCGCTTTTCCCACTCTGGAATTGAAGTTCAGGTATGTTCAGATGGCTGGGGTCAAACCAGATGAGATGCAGGGTACCTTCGAAGTTAAAACTGTTCAGCAGGTCGTGTGGACAGGTCCTGTTGGCTGGTGTAACCTGAGGTCCAATTTCTTACAGGCAAACTCTGAGCTGTTCTAAACAGATTGGAGGGGGCTTGTATAAGACTTTAAGCCTCACAGGTGTGGAAAAAGCAAGATGTTACAGTCTTTCTTTTGCAGTCGTGATGTGGCTGGTGTTCTACAGACCGCATAGTCTCTCTCACATAAAATGATTTCAAAATCACAGAGCAGTTTTGATCACGTGATGAATTCCAGTGATGCATCATGGAAGGCAAATGATGGTCTTTGATAGCGAAGAAGGGGTTTCAGTCACATGGTCAAAAGTCATTGATATACAGTAGAAGGTAGGTAGTGGTCTTAGCACTTCATTGTGGACGCTCAGTCCCGATGGCCCTCCTTTGTCACATAGCAGACTCAGAATCAGAGAGTCTAAGAGATTATTGTCCCTGTGTTTTGGAGTAAGCCTAGATAACAGTAGGTGTGAAATTCCACAGAAGAGTCCTGTTTAGGCATGTCCATTCAAGGGAGATCCCTGCACATTATAATCCAGTTTGGAAGTTTCCAGAAAGCTTGCTAAGCTGTTGAAGTTGTAAAAGTCAGCTGACCCCTCATCAGCCACCTTACAGTTCTTCAGTGTCCATTTTAAAAGGGGTGCAGTTTTTTTTAAAATTGTAATATCTTCATGCCTGCACTGGCATGATAGTAGTTAGATGGTGGATGAAGTGTGTTAATGTTGTAATACTGGTGATGGTGCAGTTATTGAGCAGTGTGTTTGTGAGATAAGATCTTACCTTGACCACTCATGTCAAGTTGTTAACTTTCCTGTGGTATTGGAGTTGTGGTCCAAGGCCAGGACTCCTGGCTGTCAGCTCCTGGGCAGTCTCTGCCCAAATGTGCCCACATTAACTGCCTCTGTGATCTGAGGGTACAGAACATCCCTCCTTCTCTGGAGCTCCTCCACTACCAGGATACACAGTGCCTTTTCTGGGAAGCCTCTGTCTTGGTCCATGAACCATTCTGCAATGCTCACCTGCCTGCCTGCCAGCTTATAAACCCCATTCTTTCAATAGAAGTTGATCTGTGGAGGCTACATATACTGCTGGAGGAAAATCGCTTTGAATTAGCACTTGAGTGCTAAACCTACTGGTGTCATTTTAGTGCCTGTAGCCATATTTAAATCATGGTTGTGTGCTAAATCCACAGTTTCAAACAGATATTTCTGTTTTATCTGTTTAAGCTTATCACCGAAGCAGACCCCAGTGACTTTAAAAGTCTAAACACTTTTGGACACTGAACAGTACTGATATAAAAGAAAAAAGAAAGAATTACATTTATATGGCACTATTCAGAACCTCAGGGTGTCTCAAAACACATTAGCCAATTAAGTACTTTTGAAGTGTAACCACTGTTGTCCTTTCGGAAATGTGGCAGCCATTTGCACATGCAAGGTCCACAAATGGCAATGTGATATTGGCCAGATAACATTTTTAAGTGATGTTAGTTGAGAAATAAATATTAGTCAGGAAGCATTCCCCTGACCGCCTTCAAAATAATACCATTGGATCCTTTATGCCTGGCTGTGAGGGAAACAGTATGGAGTCATAGAGCTCTACAGCACAGAAAAAGGCCCTTCAGCCCAAAGAGTCTGCACCGGTCAAGCAAGTACCTAACTATTCTAATCCCATTTTCCAGCACTAGGCCCATAGCCTTGTATGCCATGGCATCGCAAGTGCACATCCTAATACTTCTTAAATGTTTTGAGGGTATCTGCCTCTACCACCCTTTCAGGCAGTGAGTTCCAGATTCCTACCACCCTCTGGGTGAAAAGATTCTTCCTCTCATCTCCTCTAGACGTCCTGCCTCTTACCTTAAATCTATGCCCCCTGGTTATTGATCCCTCCAACAAGGGGAAAAGTTCCTTCCTGTCTACCCTATCTATGCCCTCATAATTTTATACACCTCAGTCATGTCCCCCTCAATCTCCTCTGCTCCAGGGAAAATAACCCCAGTCTATCCAATCTCTCCTCAAAACTAAAACTCTCCAGCCCAGGCAACATCCTGGTAAATCTCCTCTGCACTCTGTCTGGTCCAATCACATCCTTCCTATAATGCGGATTTCAAAACTGCACGCAATACTCTAGCTGTGGCCTAACCAGCGTTTTATACAGTTCCAGCATAACCTCCCTGCTCTTATATTTTATGACTCAGCTAATAAAGGCAAGTATCCCATATGCCTTCTTAACCACCTTATCTACCTGTCCTGCTACCTTAAGGGACCGGTGGACATTCACACCAGGGTCCTTCTGATCCTCAGTACTTGCCAGGGTCCTACCATTCATCGTGTATTCCTGTGCCTAGTTTGTCCTGCCCAAGTGCATCACCTCACATTTATCCAGATTAAATTCCATTTGCCACTAATCAGCCCATCTGATCAGCCTGTCTATATCCTCCTGTAATCTAAGGCTATCCACCACCCCACCAATTTTTGTGTCACCCACAAACTTACTGATCAACCCTCCTACATTCAAGTCTAAATCGTTTATATGTACCACAAACAGCAAGGGACCCAACAGCGAACCCTGTGGAACCCCACTGGACTGAGGCATCCAGTCACAAAAACACCCCTCGGTCATCACTAAGATAAAAGCAAAATACTGCTGATGCTGGAAATCTGAAACAAAAACAAAAATACCTGGAAAATCTCAGCAGGTCTGACAGCATCTGCGGAGAGGAATACAGTTGATGTTTCGAGTCCATATGACTCTTCATCAGAACTAAGGAAATAAAGAAATGAGGTGAAATATAATCTGGTAGAGGGGGGTGGGACAGGTAGAACTGGATAGGGGGCCAGTGATAGGTGGAGGCAAGGAAGAGATTGCCAAAGATGTCATAGACAAAAGGACAAAGGGGTGTTGATGGTGGTGATATTATTTAAGGAATGTGCTAATGGGGACATTAAGGGTAGCAAGCAGGACAAGCTAGTTGGGGAAATTGAAATCCCCCACTATTACGACCCTATTATTTTTACACTTCTCTGAAATTTGCCTACATATCTGCTCTTCTATTTCTCTCTGACTGTTTGCTGGGAGTGTACTATAGGCCCCCAATGTGATTGATCCTTTTTTATTTTTAAGTTCTACCCATATGGCCTCATTTGAGGAGCCTTCTAAGATGTCACCCCTCCTTACTGCTGTAATTGATTCCTTGATCAATATTACGATACCCCTTCCTCTTTTACCTCTTTCACTGTCTCGCCTGAAGACCCTATATCCTAGAATATTGAGCTGCCAATCCTGCCCCTCTCTCAGCCATGTCTCTGTGACAGCAATGGCATCATACTTCTATCTGTTAATTTGTGCCCTCAACTCATCTGCCTTATTCGTCAGACTCCTTGCATTAAAATAAATACCATCCAACCATGCCAAGCTCCCTTGTGTCTTAACTGGCCTATAATTTCTATGCCTTCCAGACTCACTTGCTCTCTCTTCTAATTTTGGCTGTGCATCTCCCCCTGCTGAACCTCCTCTCAGGAT
The DNA here is from genome assembly GCF_964194155.1 of Cetorhinus maximus. NCBI lineage: Eukaryota > Metazoa > Chordata > Chondrichthyes > Lamniformes > Cetorhinidae > Cetorhinus > Cetorhinus maximus. The sequence continues at coordinate 68,666,772 of NC_135898.1, forward strand.
CCCACCCCCCTGCCAAGTTAGTTTATATCCTCCCCAACAGCACTAGCAAACCTCCCCACAAGGAAGTTGGTCCCATTCCGGTTCAGGTGCAACCTGTCTGCCTTGTACTCGTCCCACCGCCCCCAGAAACGGTCCCAATGTCCCAGAAATATAAAGCCCTCCCTCCTGCACCATCTTTCCAACCATGCATTCACCTGGACTAACCTCCAATTTCTATACTCACTAGCGCATGACATTGGAAGTAATCCAGAGATTACTACCTTTGAGGTTGTGTTTTTTAATCTGTTTCCTACCTCCCTAAATTCTGCTTGTTGGAGAAAAACACTTACCCACTACTCACCAATCAGCTCTCACCTTTGTGCTGACGTCACTTTTTGAAGCTTCCCCGCACTTGCGCTGGTTCTGATCTCTCCGCCGCTCTCTCAAGTTGTGTGATGTCACTTTTTTTTTCCGAAAAATATACTTTATTCATAAAATATCTGAAAGAACATTACAAAACATTTCTAAATTGTCATCACAAAGTGTAATCAGATTCAACTTTTACACATGGATCACGAGGTGTTTCAATACAATCAATGAATATTACAATCATTTCAATATGGTCATTACAGACAGTCAGACAACTCCAATGCCATTGCACTATCAACATACATCATGTTGCACTCTGAGGTGCTTCAATACAATTATAGTACAATTAGTACTCAATGTATACATTTGTTGTGAGCCTGATGTCACTCTTGTTATTTTCAACAAGAACTGACTGCAGGACACTCTTCCCAGACTGCTTCACCAAGATGCTGACTGCAGGATATTCTTCCCAGACTGCTTCACCAAGATGCTGACTGCAGGACACTCTTCCAGACTGCTTCACCGAGATGCTGACTGCAGGACACTCTTCCTAGACTGCTTCACAGCAATGCTGACTGCGGGACACTCTTCCCAGACTGCTTCATAGCAATGCTGACTGCGGGACACTCTTCCCAGACCCCTTGGCTTAACCGAAGGACATGCCGTTCAAATATTCCATCCTTATTCCTATCATTATTTTGTTCCCTTTCTCTCTCCTCGTCACAAGGCAATATTTTATTCTCTTCTGATTAAGGTTTAGGCTTATATGAATCCATGGCAATATTGATTGCCACTTTCATTGATAGTAGGTTGAAGGATACACTTTTTTATAGCAATATAGTGTTACAGCAAGTAGGTATGACACTTACAGAAAGTGCATTTGATATTTAATACTTTTAATACTGCACAAGCAAAACTCTTATGGCATTGATCATAGAATAAATACAGAAAGAGTATGACCAATTAGGGACCATAGAGGTAATCTGTGTGGAAGATGTGGGTACAGTCCTCAATGAATACTTTGTGTTGATCTTCAAAATGGAAAAGGACAATGCAGGTAAAGACATCAGGGTGGAGGACTATGAAATATTAGAGGAAATTAACATAGAGAGGAGGTACTAGTGGGTTTAGTGAAGTGGATAAATCCGCAGGCCTGGATGAGATGTATCCCAGGCGACTGAGGGAGGCAAGCGAAGAGATATCAGGAGCCCTAGCAGTAATTTTTAAATCCTCTCTGGCCACAGGTGAGGTGCCAGTGGACTGGAGGACTGGTAACATTGTCCCATTATTAAGAAGGGAGGAAGGGATGGACTAGGAAATTACAGGCCAGCCAATCTAACCTCAATGGTGGGGAAGTTACTCGAAAGAATTTTGAGGGACAGAATATATCTGCACTTGGAGAGACACCGATTTAATCAGGGATAGTCAGCATGGATTTGTTAAGAGAAGGTCGTGTTTGACAAATTTGGTCGAATTTTTTGAGGAGGTAACCAGGAGTGTTGATAAGGGTAATGCATTTGATGTGGTCTACATGGACTTTAGCAAGGCTTTTGATATGGTCCTTTATGGCAGACTGGTCAAGAAAGTAAGAGCCCAAGGAATCTAAGGCAAAGTGGCACCTTGGATCCAAAATTGGTTGAGAGGCAGGAAGCAGCTGACAATGGTAAAGAGAAATAAAGACAGCAGAGATGGATAAAGAGTGATTACCTTCCCTGTCTTAACAGGTGCAATGCTATAGGAAGTTGAATAGTATTTGTAAAATAATAATAGCTCTGCAGCTTGCACACACCTCCTGCATGTGCAACACTGTCTTCCTGTTACATTTTAGTCTGTGACTGGAAACCTGTTCCCAATGGGGTTCTGCAGGGCTCGGTGCTGGTGCTCTTGCTGTTTGTGGTGTACATAAATGATACAGACTTAAATGTAGAGGGTATGATCAAGAAGTTCGCGAATGACACGAAAATTGGTGGGATGGTAAACAGTGAGGTGGATAGCCGTAAACGGCAGGAGGATATTAATGGACTGGTCAGGTGGGCAGAGCAGTGGCAAATGGAATTCAACTTGGAAAAGTGTGAGGTAATGCACTTGGGGAGGGCTAACAAGGCAAGGGATAACACTATGAATGGTAGGACCCTGGAAAGTACTAATGATCAGAGGGACTTTGGTGTGCATATCCACAGATCCCTGAAGGTAGCAGGGCAGGTAGCTAAGGGTGGTTAAGAAGACATATGGGATACATGCCTTTATTAGCTGAGGCATAGAATAGAAGAGCAGGGAGGTTATGCTGGAACTGTATAAAACTCTGGTTAGGCCACTTGTAGTTCTGGTCACCACATTATAGGAAGGGAGTGATTGCACTGGAGAGGGTGCAGAGGAGGTTTACCAGGATGCTGCCTGGGCTGGATGGTCTGAGCTATGAGGAACGATTGGATAGGCTGGGGTTGTTTTCCTTGGAGCAGCGAAGGTTGAGAGGGGACGTGGTAGAGGTGTATAAAATTATGAGGGGCATAGATAGAGTGGATAGGAAGGCACTTTTTTCCATTAGTAGAGGGGTCAATAACCAGGGGGCATAAATTTAAGGTAAGAGGTAGAAGGCTAAGAGGGGAGTTGAGGATGGTGGGAGTCTGGAACTCACTGCCTGAAAGGGTGGTTGAGTCAGAAACTCTTATAACATTTAAGAATTTAGATATTCACTTGCATTGCCATTGCCTCCAGACCTATGGGCCAAATGCTGGAAAATGGGATTAGTGTAGTCAGATCTTTGTTTACCAGCACGGACATGATGGGGAAAATGGCCTCCTTCTGTGCTGTAAACGTCTATGAGTCTATTATGTTGAAAGTAGAATGACTAAAATGTAACAGGAAGACAGTGTTGCACATGCAGGAGGTGCGTGCAAGCTGCAGAATTATTATTATTTTACAAATACTATTCAACTTCCTATCGCATTGCACCTGTTAAGACAGGGAAGGTAATCACTCTTTATGCATCTCTGCTGTCTTTATTTCTCTCAGTCCTTCCCTCTTGCTTCGGTCATCTTCCTTTCAACTTCAGTCTGCTTATTTTTTTCCCTCTGATACCTTCTGTTTCTCTTTGTCTTTATTTTCCTTTCATTTCTCCTTTTGTATTGGATGTGATGTGGTAGGATAAAGAGTAATTAATTGGAAAAAGCAGGGGACTGGGAATAATTAGATAGCTCAATGAAAGAGTGGGCACAGGCACAAGGAGCCAAATGGGCCTCCTCCTTTACTGCGCCATTCTATGATTTAATAGTTGGAGGTTGCACATAGGGTGAAGGTTGTGGACAAACATGACACGCAACCATACATGCTTATCCTAAACCTCTTGCTGTCATCATGTTCCCTACTCCTTGATCTTCACATTAGTCAAACTCTTCCTACCACCTCAAACTCCCATCACTAGCTCTACGTTTTTCCTTTAAACTATTCACTTAACCTGTGTGTCCACCCTTTTCCCTTTCTGTGCTGAACTACCCTTCTTAATCCTTTATTGACTCTCCTTACAGTTCCACTTACTTTCCTCAGTACAGATGCTGAGAGCTGAAAGACCCACTTACCCTTAACCAATTCTCCCCCCCCCCCCCCCCAACCAACCCTTCTTCATTGAGCAAAAAGATAATAAGCTTTTCTTGGTTTCAAAATTTAACTTTTATCTAAGCAAATAATAATGAGAAAAAAATGACCTGCCTCTCTCCCCCTTTTTGTGTCTCTATCTGTCTGTTCTCTCTCCATCTGTGTCCTTTTCTCTCCCTCTGCCTGCTAGATGTTAGAATTGAAAATCTCTTTCTCCTAGGTATGTGATTGGCATTAATCATTTCTAACTGCTGACAAACACACATGAGATAATCAATTGGCTTCAAAATTCATCTAGTACTTTTTTTTTTAAAATTGAAGCAACTTTAGATAATGGAATTCACTCTTTTTACTGATTCATTCTCACCAATGCCATCATGGGATGCAGGCATCACTGGCAAGACCGGCATTTGTTGCCTATCCCTAATTGCCCTTGAACAGAGTGGCTTGCTAGGCCATTTAAGGGTCACATGTAGGCCAGACCAGGTAAGGATAGAAGATTTCCTTCCCTGAAGGGGATTAATGAACCAGATGGGTTTTTACAACAATAGATAGTTTCATGGTCACCATTATTAAGACTAGCTTTATGTTCCAGATTTTACTAACTGAATTCAAATTCCACCAGCTTCCATAGTGGGATTTGACCTCAGATTATTAGCCTGGGTCTTTGAATTACCAGTCCACTGACATTACCACTGTGCCATCATCTATACCCTATTTCACATGCTAAATAACTTCTAATTGCAATTCACATCAAAATTTAGTGCAGCTCAATTTTCCTGACCTGTCCCATTGTGTGGAACATGAGTAATGTTCCAACAGCAATTTCTAGACTATTGTGAATTTTATGTGATTAGAAGGAATGGTTCCAGGAATGAGGAACTTCAGCTATGTGGATAGATTAGAGAGGCTGGAGCTGTTTTCCTCAGAGAAGATTGAGAAAATATTAGATAGAGGTCATCTGGGCAGAGTAGATGGGCAGAATCTGCTCCCATTGACAGAAGGGTTGAGAGGACATTGATTTAAGGTGATTGGCAAAGGAAGCAACGGTGCGATGAGGAAAAGCTTTTTACAGAGTGAGTGCTTACAGGATCTTGAATCCTGCGGCAGAAAGTGCGGTGAAGGCAGATTCAGTTGAGGCCTTCAAAAGAGAATTGAATAATTATCTGAAGTGACAAAATTTACAGGACTGAGGTGGGAGAAGACAGGGGAGTGGGACTATGTGAGTTACCCTTCCAGCGAACCGGCATGGACAGGATGGCCCAGATGGCCGCCTCCTGTCCCATATCTGTTCTACAATTCTATTAATAAAGATTAACTTGAGTACAGTTACATTAAAACATTATGTAATCAGCTGAATAATTGGGATGCATTAAGGTGGTATCAGTGAAGGTAATTTTTATTATGTCTCAGCTCTCTAACAATCTTTGTTGAAACTTAATGCATCCTAGGTATGTCCAGCTCCTCAGTTTTTCACATAAAACCATTTATAAAGTTACAAAAACTACAATAACCATTTGAGTACTACTTTTCCTTTGTGGTTTCCAAGATGCGTGCACAGTTTTGCATAACCGCTAATAATAACATTCTATAGTATTCCAATAACTGATGGTATGATGGCTACTCAGAGCATCACAACTAAATTCTTTCATTCTGAGCATTTTCTGAGTAAAATGGAAACTGTAACAAATGTTCCAATGTCCTTGGAGTGTTAAACTATTTTAAATATCTCTTCATTTTATGCTATAAAGAAAATATTTTGCGCACTGACTATTTCTTTTGCAACATTCAGTAGTCAACATGGTGGCATGTATTCTCCAGAATCATTTTCTAAATTATATTACATTTTAAAACAGAAGACATTCGACTGTTTGTTACCCATTTGAATTTGGAATTAATTAGTTGTATTGCGTGTAGAAGGTATGTTATTAATGGATTGAACTGCTTTGTTGGCCCTTCCTGCTTATTGACAACCTCTTAATTTGGTGCTTAGTTTTAAACAGCTGTAAAATTGTCTTTCATGTTCACTTTTCATCAAATGCCTAAGGTTTTGTTTACATTAGTTTGTTAAAGTTTACATTAGATTCATTGTTACTGTTTGCAGAATGACAAACAGGCTACAGAAATTATAGTTGCACAATACAGACTAGCACTACAAACTTGTGCAAGGGTTAATACCTTCCTAAAGACATTTTATATAAACTCATATATATGATTACATCAGGGGAAAGGTTAAGTCGATGTTTTATTAATGATAGAACTTACAGTTTTTATGGGGAATAATATGACAAAATTGATTACCTGTGATGTACAGAAATATGCAAATCATGCACTTCAGATCGTACAATGAAATTTATTTGCAGATATTATTCGAATGCAGAAATGACATGCCTTGTCACATATTTGTTAATTGTTAAACCAAATACAATGGAGTTTACAGAACAGTCTTGTTTACTTTCCAGTGTTGAATGTCTTGGGGGCCACATTGTGGTGAATCCTAAGTTAGTTCATTCTTTGATGCATGATTTTATGATTAGGATGTCTTCATCACAAGTTTACTGAGTAGTAGGAATTATAGCTTGGATAAACGTCGGACTTTAAGAATAATCCTATGTTGTAAGATCACATGATCTGTGTAAACCAATGGGTTAGCAGTGCAGGGAACCTTTAGGGGAGAGTTCTTCTTTAGTTATAGGGTTTGATGTACACATGTAGTTGCTGCTGCTATCTTGTAAATAAAGTTCAATGTGTCCACCAAGAAAAGTTGCCTCGAAAATCAACTCTATAACAAACTGCCGATGAGGATAAATCAGGTCCGGTATTGTCCCTCGCCCGGTGATTGTGAGTATCTAAGTTCATTAAAAAAAAGAAGATATACCCATCTGAGATGCCACAGTTTGGCAGAATCAGTCCCTTTGAACCAGCCACAGATGACTTGCGTTCTTCTTTCAAGCCAACAAAATACTGGGGGAGGGAAAGAGGAGAGCGATTCTCCTGAGTATTTGTGGGAGCAAAACCTACAGTTTAATTCGAAGCTTGATGGCCTCCAGTGCCCTAGATTTGAAGAATTTCAGTGAATTAGTAGACATCATTAAGGGACATTTCCAACCAAAGCCCACAGTCACAATACAGAGGTTCAGGCTCAATTCGCGGAATGGAGCCCTGGGGGAGACCATTGCTACCTACGTGGCGAAATTAAAACAACTAATGGAATATTGTGATTTCAGTGAAACCCTGAATGACATGCTCAGGGATCATTTGATATGTGGTGTGCAGGAGGATGCTATTTAATGAAGATTGCTGGCTGAAATGGATTTTGATTTTAACAAAGTGTTAGAAATAGCGCTTGCGATGGAAAGCACTATAAGGGATTCACAAGCGATTCAAGGTGTGCAAAATTGTGCTGTTTTCCTAGTTGAGCTGAAAGTGGTGCAAAAAACTGGGACTTCGCCACGAAGCGGAAGACAGCCCCTGCTAATCGAAAATTGAGAGGAAACAGCTTAGCAGCAAATTTGAAAGGTAATTTTTAGCAACGTGGAAACAATCATACTCCTAACGATTGGCAATTTAAAAAGGTAAGGTGTTATTTTTGTCACAGAAGTGGACAGATATTGAAACATTGCAAAGTGAAATTTAAACAGGCTTCCAGGCAACAAACGAAGTCCAATGAAATATATAGTGTAGAAGAACCAGAAACAACCAATTCTGACATTTATTCATTATTCATCATGAAAGTTGGGAAGACAGAGCCGATTGTTGTCACAGTGCAAGTGAATGGTTTACCCTTAAAAATGGAAGTAGACATGGGTGCTCCTACTACTGTAATAGAAGAACACACTTTCAGATATTTAAATAAAGGTGATCAACAATTAAATTTGGAACAAATATGTGCCAAGTTGAAAACGTACACAAGCGAGGAAATCCAGGAAAAAGGTATCACCAGACTAACAGTTCATTATAAACACCAGTCGGCAGCAGCTACCAGCGATGGTATTAGATGGTAGAGGACCAAGCCTTTTAGGTTGAAATTGGTTCAGGGAACATAACCCTGACTGGCCAATGAGATTTCAAAAGGAAGCGAAGAGCTCCTGAATTGGGAAAGGAACAAGGCAAGGTACTTCAGAAAGAGCTTGGGGAGCCCAAGGACTGCAACTGGATGAAAAAGGAGTGGGTAGCCATTCAGCAACCTGAATAAATGAAGACTCTCTTGTAAGGAATATGTCTTTTTATATTCTGTTGGACTTAGGATTAGAATTACAGTGGCTGCAGTTGAAAGATGTCCACTGAAACATTGTGAGGGAAATATACACTGTTGCATTCCTGGAACAGAGTGTGCCATTAAATGCAGCAAGACCTGGACAATATCCAGGCTTGGGCTCTCAAGTGCCAGATAACGACCATCTCCAACAAGAGAGAATCTAACCATCGCCCCTTGATGTTCAGTGGTATTACTATCACTGAAACGCCCACTATCAACATCTTAGGGGTTACCATTGACCAGAAACTGAACTGGACTAGGCATATAAATACTGTGGCTACAAGAGCAGGTCAGAGGCTAGGAATCCTGCAACGAGTAACTCACCTCCTGACTTCCCAAAGCCTGTCCACAATCTACAAGGCACAAGTCAGGAGTGTGATGGAATACTCCCCACTTGCTTGAATGAGTGCAGTTCCCACAACACTCAAGTAGCTTGTCAACATCCAGGACAAAGTAGCCTGCTTGATTGGCACCACATCCACAAACATTCACTCCTTCCACCACCAACGCACTTCAGGAATTCACCAAGCCTCCTGCGACAGCACCTTCTAAACCCACGACCATCTAGAAGGACAAGGGAACAGATAGATGGAAACACCACCACCTGGAAGTTCCTCTCCAAGTCACTCACCACCCTGACTTGGAAATATATCGCTATTCCTTCATTGTTGCTGGGTCAAAATCCAGAACTCCCTTCCTAAAAGCACTGTGGGTGTAGCGATTCAGGAAAACCTGTGGAAAGACCTTCACACGCTACAAGGATCCCTCCGGTCAAAGCTTGTACCTCTGAAAAATTATGAAGAGAAACTGGAAGAATTTAATGCCACTCACAACAAACTGAAGAACCAGTTGGCGGAGAAGACTCAGCAATGTTCAAGGTTCCAGGAGGAAGCCAAGACATACAAGGAGGAGACAGAAGAGCTGAAGAATCAGCTGAAGAGGCCTTGAAAACAAAAGTCCTAGAGCTTTCCAAGATGTAAGTAGATAATGAAGTCATGGGCAGCTCAACTACTGAACTAAGATAAGTTGAGATTTCACATGAGAGAAGTCTGGCCAGCAGTGAAGTCAAAATGAAGGCTGAGACTAAATTCTGTGGTAAAAAGAAGACGACACATAGGAAGAGGGTGCAAAATTACTGACAAGGCACCATCTTTGAACAAGACTAAGTCTGACACTTCCCAATTTGGATGGGAATTTGAAGAAAAGTCAAAGGAACCAAAAAAGTGACTCATGATTTGCATAGTGGTGGACGACATTTTACTGTTGGAGAAGCAGTATATGTAAGGAATTTCAGTGGAGGATCAAAGTGAAACTCTGTGACGGGACCATTGTCGAACCACATGGAAGTGGAGGGCCGGATCACCCATAAGCATGTGGATCATTTAAGAAGAAGGGAGATACCCCAAGAAAATGATGTTCCACCTGTAACCATTGCTGAACCTGTGTGGCTCCTGTTGAAGTTGCTCAACCAAGGACAGACATGCCCAATGTCTCTGTCAGAGTGGAAGACACTGAACTGCACGTGCGTAATGAGGCACCTGATGTTAATGCGGTTCCAGAGACCGTGCTTCCTGCAAAGGAATCTGAAGCTGTGGAGCTACGACGTTCTACACTGATCAGGAAGCCACCTGAAAGACTGAACTTGTAATGTCATGACCTGTGTAAATACTGTAATGTTATGAGATAAATATCCTTGTAAATACAAAATGTACAGAAAAGTTAAAGGGAGAGGAATGTAGTAATTATAGTTTGGATAAATGCAGGACTGTAGCTTTAAGAATAATCTGCTTTGTAAGATCACATGATCTGTGTAAACCAATAGGTTAGCAGCATGGGGAACCTCCAGGGGAGAGTTCGTCTTTAGTTATAGAGTTTGATGCACACGTGTAGCTGCTGCTGCTGTCTTGTAAATAAAGTTCACTGTGTCCACCAAGAAAAGTTGCCTGGAAAATCAACTCTATAACACGAGTATTAATGCACAGCTGATTAAAAATAAATAACAAGATGCATTTAGCATAATGGGTACTCAGGAGTGTTTTATAAAGTAGTGCATTATCGAAGGTGTATATTGACATAATCAACCACGAAGAATGTAAAATGAGCATGAATTTCACGCGAAGCTCAAAATCAGTTACTAACTTGCAGAACACCCAGAGGTACTTGTTATTCTCCCTGAAAAGCAAAAAAAAAATAGTATGACGTAGACCTACCAGATACTTAATAGTTGATGGAAAACTGATAGCGTGCACAAGGTCAAGTGAAATGTTTGCACGTATGCCATGTAGTTCAAGCAAAAGGAAAGTGAGGGATGGGGAATCAGACAAAGTGACTTGATATCAATTGTTTCATACTGGGAATCATGGAGTTTAATTTCACAGTTTGCTACTGGTGAACAGTATCTTGTGTGTATTATCAAGTTTCATGGTGCATATTTATTGTTGAAGTGTAATTTACACCACTTATGTTCTGTTTGGGGGGGGGGTGGGTGGAGTTTGGTGGCGGGGGAATAAAATCTGTTGTCTAACATCATAATTGAGGTATCTCTGGGAACGAATCAATGCAGCTTCTAAAAATGTTGATTCATGTGGTATATACTTGATTTATTGCCATCAGCCTAGGGAGATGTGATCAGTCCAATAGCTTATTAACCAAGTTCTTTATGTAAAATGAGAGTGGAGAAAATCTCTTCTTTCATTCAAATTTAAGTAGCAGCATCGTTACTATCAAAGAATACAAGGGGTTATTTTAGCTCTGCCCACCCAGTGGAAGGCAGGCAGGCAGTTAAAATCACCTGAGACACTTGCCAAAGTCCCCTTCCCCTTTGAGAGTCTTCCATTTTAACCTGCTCTTTTGAGTAGCCGGAAGGACACAGACTGGCGGGATCCTTCTTTAAAAATGAAGCTTGGCCTCTGATGATATCATTGGCACCCCACTGCTACGTTAGCCTGAGCAAAGAAGCAGTTGTTTCCTCGCCACCAGGAAAAGCTACCGGGAAGAAGTGTTGGGTTAGAAGAGACCCAAAGAGGTATGATTTTCAACCCTTTTTTCTATTTTCCTTGTAGGATCGGGAAAATCCGTAATCCTCCAAGACCTACAAGGAAAGTTTGGTCCTTCCCACTCTGGTTTTGGGCGGCAACCGACTGGGGTCATGCAAATGAGTTAAATTGCCCCAACTTCATGCAGTTGCCCTCAACAGCCCAATTCCTACCCCAAGTTAAAATCAGGGCTATACAGTCTAGTTTGCCCATAGACTTCACATTCACATCTATTTTAAATGTGTGTAAACCAAGATTTTACCGAGTCATGTCTGATCATCTAGTATTTATTAGTTTAATCAAGCTAATGTGACCCAATATTATATAATGTTAGTGCTTGATTTGTTAGTAATATATGTTTCGGGTAACAATGAGCATATAAGTACTTTCCAGTCTCTGGACTGGGGCTAGCAATAAGGTAAAAAATGTAAACCATCAGTTTCTGTGTCTCTTTTTTGCTGGACATCTAGTTTTAAATGTATGGAGATAACAATCAAAGTATCACAGGCTGTCAGAATCTCATCTCTGTCAACAGGAAATTCAAATTTTGATGATTGGCAGATGCATATTGTATAATTCCATGTGAGATTTCTCAGATAGCCAGAATTTCACTATTTTGCAAACTGCAGTTAAGGACTTGTTACAAGTCATGGCCCTTCTGTGATTTAGTAGGCTAGAGGTCACAGCCAATAATTACGGTTCTGCCATACCAGGCAGAAATTTTCCATTTCATTTTGTAAATAACACAGTTTACTGAATGTACAAATGGGCTGCAGTGTTACTGAATAGTCAATCATCAAGAAGAAAAGCTAGAAAGATCAATGTGTTTTTATTATTATCTGGATGTCATTACTTAGCTGATTTGCATCCTTCAACACTGTAACTCTTGAGAAGCTGACACAGTTTGAAAGAAAAGAGCACAATGGCTTAAGCTACTGATTGTGCATGCCAATTATATTTTAATATTCAACAGAGCATATTTTAGGACAAAAAAGACAGCAACAACATATGCATAACTCATTGACAGCATAGAGCAGCTGTGCTGTTCTACTCTTAGACTCACTTTGTGCATTTTAGCAGCATAGTAATTTAGTATAGAGCTACCTGAGTGATGGCATTTTCAATGAGCAGGTAATCTATAGAGAATTTTTATATGGTTATGAGTTCTATGCTTCAGCATGGCAACACAAAATACATCAAGACCAATTACGATATCAACTTTCAGTGTGATACCCTTGCCACGCAAGTGCATGTATTTCTGCCCCAGGCATTTCAAATTGCATCTAATTTGAAATCTTTGGGGTTTTAATTAAATTTCAGAATATATGGAATTCTTCATTAGTACCTGCTCTGAATAGCAGATTATACTTCCTTCAGTATCTTGTTAAAGTAGTGGGCTGTGGTAAATAGCAGTATGTTGGAAAAATAGTCTTCAGAGACGTGTGTACATAGGGAACATGCGTAGTAAAATGCAAAATAATATCAAAAAGATTATTAGTCCAATGAGGAGTAGTTGATTTGTATTTTAATGGAATTTTACTTTTCTCTTAATGATTTGCAAATTGTTCTCTGATTATAGGATGGATTAGGCTTTTGTTTTAATGTTGAAGCACAGCCATTAGCTATCTTTTTCGGTTGTCTTTATAGCTTGGTTCCCTGCAGCAGCAAAAATTGAAACCATTTAACCCCTTTGATGTACTTTTTAGTGCTACAGTACAACACGGGCTGCTACCTAATTCAGCATGCTTTTATTTTTCAGTAGGCTGCTGCAAGCTCCTTAATTGTCCATTAGGCACTGATCAACAAGGGGACAACGTTAACAGCATCCTTGTAATTTCTTTTGTAGATTTAACACAGCTTCACATCTTCTCAGGGTCATTTCATCTGTTGTGTAATTACAATGTCTTACAATGTCTTGGTTTAGACAATCCAGTAAATGTGCTGTTAACTGTAAGATGGGTTTACCATGTTCTGCCTTATAGACACAATGGGAATGTAGGCATGTCTGTTAGCATGCATACCTGATGGGGATAGCATAACAATGTTCTACATGTAACATGAAAGATATCAAGAGGTTACCTTCTCGAATCTAGCAGTCAATGTTCTTAGTTATATTAATGAAGGTATTATGGTCATTTTTCTCCATTAAATAACAATCTGCAAATGGTTTAAAAGATAATTGTGTTATCTGTTCGATAATCAGGATAGAAAAATTGCAACTAAAACAACAAAATCTAAAATTTCTAAACCTTGTACAGGTAAGGTCATGTAAATAAGCATGATCACTTTTATATATAGCTAAACTAAAACTATAGCATTGTAAAACAAATTATAGTTTAACTTTGTTGATTTGAATTAGTGACAACATATATTTTGAATGACTGTTCAAATGCCTTTTTTAATGAAATAATCAATTAAGAAGTTACATTCTGCTGCAGCTTTCAGCCAAACCTATTTGTATGTATACCTTTTTTATATAAGTAGTCTCAGTACAGCATTCAACATTAATTAACATAAAGGTACGTATAAAATTCTACTGTTTATTATCTGATTATTTTTATTAGTTTGCTGTCAATCATGAGTACACTTTTTCTTGTGTAAAGACATCATTTGGCATTTTGTGTTAGCACACCCATTGACGGTGTGTCTAAGAAGTAGCGAGAGTCCTTATTCACATCAAGCTTAAGTGTTGGCTTTCAACACAAATTGGATTTGTGATTATAAATATGAAGGAAGTTCCTTAACTGCTCTAATGAGCTGGGTTTTATTTCCTTACATATTATTCCAGCTAAACCTAAAACTAAATATTTTCTCGTATATCCATTTTCAGTTACTGATGCTGTTCACTTCTTTAGGTCCTTGTCTATGTTGAGCATTTGGTTATGGCTGTAAAGCTGTGACATCCTGAACTGGGGATAGGTGCCATATAAATGCAAGTCTTTCTTTCATTTTTCTTTGGAAGGTGGGTGAGTACAGGTGACCTGCTGCCAGGCATCTGCCAGAGGCATTGACTAACAACTGCTCAGATTTGCAAAAGAAAGGCCTGAGGTGATTTCCCCCATGCCTACTTTCCCTTATACTTCCTCTGAGAAACAGATAGAGATTTGGAACTCTCAGTAATTTGAAAGTATAATTTAAAAAATAGACACCAGGTGACCCTTGACCTCTTACTTAGAGTCACCAGCCAAGACTTTGTGATCATAACTTTGTCTTTGCCCAACAGGTATAATGCACTTGCTGCCTGTGTGGATGAGAACAATGACTACAGGGTGGATGATTAAACTGACCATAATACCATGGCGTAGGAGCCCATTCAAGTAGAGGGGGAGTGAAAAGGAATATGGCAGTGAAAGGGGACAGTATTGTTCCAGGGATAGATACTGTTCTCTGCAGCTGTGGCCAGGAGTTCCAAAGGCTTAGTTGTCTGCCTATTGCCAGGATTTGGGACGACATCCCATGGTGGGAGAAGAATTTGGAGTGGGAGGGGGAAGATCCAGTTGTTGTGGTCCATGTAGGAAACAGCAACATAGGTAGAACCACAAATGTGGTCCTGCAGAGAGAATTGGAGGAACTTGGTTCTAAATTAATAAACAGAACCTAATGGGTGGTAATCTCTGGATTATCACCTGGGTCATATGCAAATTGGCATAGGGTCAAGCAGATTAGATAATTAAACACTTGGCTGAAAGAGTGGTGTGGGGAAGGGTCAAGTAAAAGGATATTTGGAAATCTAAGAAAAAATTGAGGCAACATACTGGTGTAACAATTTGGCTAAAGACAACAGTGTGCAACAGGAAGAGACAGAGGTCTGCCCCACCGGCTCGGCGGCGGTTGGACAGCTGATCGCCACTGCCGAAACGGGCCCTGCCGCCATTTTAAGTGGGCGGGCCACCCGTCGTGAAGCGCTATGCGCTTCCTGTGCGGGGGGGAGAGATTCCCCAACTGTCAGAGTGCACTCTTTCGTGCATGCGCACAAAAGAGCTCACATCTCCCTGAGACTAAGTGCTGTCTCAGGGAGAGCGCTGACAGTGTTTGAAACTTTAAAAATAGAAATATTAAAAAATTATTAACATGTCCCCTCATGTGACAATGTCACACGAGATGGGACATGTTAATAAATATCACAAAAACTTTATTAAACTTCTTTGAAACAGACATGAAACCTCATCCCGCCGGTGGATGAGGTTTCATGTTTTTTCAGAAGCCTGCTGGGGCTCCTGGCCTGCCCGCCAGCCTTAAGGTTGGACGGGCAGGGCCTTTAATTGGTTTAACTACCCAGTCAATGGCCTCAATTGGCCAGTGACAGGTCAGTGGGCGGACAGCTGATCGTGCTGTCCGCCCGCCTTCCTGAATATTTAAATGGAGCAGGGTGATCTCGGGGGTTCCCCCCAACGTCATCCCGCTTCATTTTCCTGTCGGCAAGCGGGCCCCGCCCCCAGCTCGCCGACAGAAACATTCTGCTCAGAGAGTTTAGCGGTAATAGTGCATCAACAAATAAGGTCCATGCAAAGTATAGTGGTGTAAAAAATAAAAATAAAGGTCCTTTATCCAAATGCATGAAGCATTCACAGTAAGATAGATGAACTAATGGTACAAATAGGGATAAATGGTTTAGATCAGATCACTATTACAGAGACATGGTAACAATAGGACCAAGGTTAGGAAACAAATATTGCAATGTACACATTTCAAAAAAGCCGACAGAATGAAAAAAGAGTAGCTCTGACAGTGAAGGATGGAATAAGAATAGCAAGGATGTATCTGGCTCAGAAGATCAGGAAGTACAGTTAGTATGGAATTAGGGATAACAAGGGTCAGAAAATGCTGATTTGCATAGTTCACAGGCCCCCTAACAGTAATTATAGCACTGGACAAAGCATTAAGGAAGAAATAATTGGAGCTTGTAACAAAAGTGATGTAATAATTGTGGGAGACTTTAATCTTCATATAGACTGGTCAAATCAAATTGACTAAATTAGTCTGGAAGCTGACTTCGTAGAATGCTTTTGTGAGAGATTCCCTGGAACAATACATTGTGGAATCAACTAAGGGATAAAGCTATTTTAGATCTAGTATTGTGTAATGAGGCAGTGATAATCAGTAATCTCATGGTAATAGATCCTCTGGGGAAAAAAATGATCATTATACAATTGAATTTGAGAGCAACATACCCATGTCCAAAATAAGAACCTTAAACAAAATCAGTTACATAGGTATAAGAAGAGAGCTGCTGAGGTTGAATGGTAAATAGACTAAAAGATATGACGGTAAATAAATAGTGGTAAACATTTAAAGCACTAATTCAAAATGTTCAACAAACATATGTTTCCATTAAAAAATAAAAACTCAAAGAGAAAAATCCATCCATAACTTACTAAGGAAGTTAAGGATAGTAGTAGATTAAAAGAAGAGGCTTATAATGTTGCAAAGAATAGTAGCAAGCCGGAGGTTTTGGGGAGTTTTAGAAACTGGCAAAAGGTGACCAAAAAAGTTGAGAAAAAGTAGTACCTGAGAGTAAAATAGTTGGGAATATAAAACAGATAGTAAGCACTTTTATAAGTACATAAAAGGAAGAGAGTAACTAAAGTAAACATTGGTCCCTTAGAGACAGAGGCATGAGCAATTATCATGGAGAATGAGGAAAAGACAGAGACATTGAACAAATATTTTGTGGCTGTATTCACAGTAGAAGACACAATTGAATAGAAGAAATAGAGGGGAATAAGGGACCAATAAGAGTCAGGAACTTAAAATAATTAATATCAGGAGAGATAAAGTATTAGAGAAACTTAAGAGACTAAAAACTAACAAACCCGATGGTCTACATCCAAAGGCTGTAAAAGAGGTAGCTACTGAGACGGTGCATGCACTAATTATGATTTTCCAAAATTCCCAGATTCTAGATCTATCCTAGGAAATTGTAAGTTATCAGATGTAACACTGTTATTCAAGAAAGGAAGAGAGAAAACAGAGAGCTACAAGCCATTTAGCCCAGCATCAGTTGTTGGGAAAATGCTGAAATCTATTATTATGGAATTCTTACCCAATTTTCCTAAGTGCATTGTTATGATCAGAGTCAGCACAGTTTTACAAAAGGAAGATAGTGTTTGAATAACATATTAGAGTTTTCTTTTGAGAATTTAATGAATAGGGTGGGTAATGGGGAGCCAGTAGATATGTTATACTTCGATTTCCAAAAGGCAGTAGATGTAGTATAAAGGCAAAATACTGCGGATGCTGGAAACCTGAAACAAAAACAAAAAATGCTGGAAAAACTCAGCAGACCTGACAGCATCTGTGGAGAGAAAAACAGAGTTAATGTTTCAAGTGGAAGAAGAGTCATGCGGACTCGAAACGTTAACTCTGTCTTTCTCTCCAGATTCTGTCAGACCTGCTGAATTTTTCCAGCATTTTTTTGTAGATGTAGTATACTTGGATTTCCAAAAGGCGTTTGATAAGTTGACACACAAAAGACCAATAGGCAGGATAAGGGCTTATGGAGTTGGGGATAATACATTAGCATGGATGGAAGACTGGCTAATGGAAAGGAAGCAGACAATAGGGATAAATGTGACATTTTCAAGTTGGCAGGCTATAACTAGTGGAGTACTGAAAGGATCAGTGGCGGGCCCTCAGCTATTTATAACCCATATTCGTAACTTAAACAAAGAGGCCAAGAGCAACGTATCCAATTTTGCAGATGATACAAAGCCAGCTAGGAATGTAAGCTGTGAGGAGGACACAGAGAGGCTGCAAAGAGATATAAATGAGTTAAGTAATTGGAGAACAAGGTGGCAGATGGGGAATAATGTGGGGATATGAGACCCTTGATTTTGGTAGTAAGAATAGGAAAACAGAATATTTTTTAAAATGCATGAAACTTATAAATATTGATATTCAGAGAGGTTTGGGTGCATTCGTTACAGGAACACAAAGTTAGCATGCAAGTACAGCAAGCAAGCAATTAGTAAAGCAAATGGCATGTCAGCATTTATTGCATGGGGATCGGTGTACAAGAATAAGCAAGTATTGCTATAATTATATAGAACTTTAATGAGACCATGCCTGGAATACAGTGCACAGTTTTGGTCTCCATATCTAAGAAACAATGTTCTTGCATTGGAGGCAGGAAAGCCAAGATCCACCAGATTGGTTTCTGGGATGCAACAGTTGCCCTATGCTGAGTCACTGAGTAAATTCTTCCCATAGCCTTGAGTTTAGAAGAATGAGAGGCGATCTCATTGAAATGTACAAGACTCTGAAGGGGCTTGACAGGGTAGACACTGACAGGGTGTTTCCTCTGACCAGGAAATCAAGAACATAGGGTATAGGCTCAAAATAAGATGTTGATCATTTCGGGCTGAGAGGAGGAAAATTCCTTCACTCAAGCGGCTGTGAAGCTTTGGAATTGTCGACCCCAGAGGGTTATGGATGCTGCATTGTTGAGTATCTTCAAGGCTAAGGTAGACAGATTTTTGAGCTCTCAGGGAATTAAGGAGGGAATCAGGGAATAAATATCTCCATCCTCAATGATGGCGGAGCCCAGCACATCAGTGCAAAACATAAGGCTGAAGCATTTGCTACAACCTTCAGCCAGAAGTGCCGAGTGGGTGATCCATCTCTGCCTCCTCCGGAAGTCCCCAGCATCACAGATACCAGTCTTCAGCCAATTTGATTCACTGCACATGATATCAAGAAATGGCTGAAGACACTAGATACTGCAAAGGCTATGGGCCTTAACAATATTCCTGCAATAGTATTAAAGACTTGTTCTCCAGAACTTGCCGCTCCCCTAGCCAAGCTGTTCCAGTACAGCTACAATACTGGCATCTACCCGGCTATGTGAAAAATTGCCCAAACATGTCCTGCACACAAAAAGGACAAATCCAACCCAGCCAATTACCACCCCATCAGTTTACTCTCAATCATCAGTAAAGTAATGGTAGGGGTCATCAACAGTGCTAACAAGTGGGACTTGCTTAGCAATAACCTGCTCACTGTCACCCAGTTTAGGTTCCGCCAGGGCCACTTGGCTCATAACCTCATTATAACCTTGGTTCAAACATGGACAGAACAGCTGAACACCTGAGGTTAGGTGAGAGTGACTGCCCTTGACATCAAGGTTGCATTTGACCGATTGGGGCATCAAAGAGCCTCAGCAAAACTGGAGTCAATGAGAGTCAGGGGGGAAAACTCTCCACTGGTTGGAGTCATACCTAGCACAGAAGAGAGTCAGGAGGGAAAACTCTCCACTGGTTGGAGTCATACCTAGCACAAAAGACGATGGTTGTGGTTGTTGGAGGTCAGTCGGCTCAGCTCCAGGACATCACTGCAGGAGATTCTCAGCGTTGTGTCTTAGGCCAAACCATCTTCAGCTGCTTCATCAATGACCTTCCTTCCATCTTAAGGTCAGAAGTGGGGATGTTCACTTATTGCGCAATGTTCAGCACCATTCGCGACTCCTCAGACTCTGAAGCAGCCCATGTCTAAATGCAGCAAGACCTGGACAATATCCAGGCTTGGGCTGACAAGTGGCAAGTAACATTCATGCCACACAAGTGTCAGGCAATGACCATCTCCAACCAAGAGAGAATCTAACCATTGCCCCTTGATGTTCAATGGCATTACCATCACTGAATCCCACGCTATCAACATCCTGAGGGTTACAATTACCCAGAAACTGAACTGGACTAACCATGTAAATACTCTGGCTACAAGAACAGATCAGAGGCTAGGTATCCTGCGGTGAGTAACTCACCTCCTGACTCCCCAAAGCCTGTCCATCATCTGCAAGATACAAGTCAGGAGTGTGATGAATGCTCTCCATTTGTCTGGATGAATGCAGCCCTCTCAACACTCAAGAAGTTTGACACCAAGGACAAAGCAGCCCACTTGATTGGTACCCTATCCACAAACATCCACTCCCTCCACCACCAACACACAGTGACAGCAGTGTGCACCATCTACAAGATGCACTGCAGGAACTCACCAAGGCTCCTTGGACAGCACCTTCCAAACCCATGACCACTATCATTTTGAAGGACAAGGGCAGCAGATGCATGGGAACACCACCACCTGGAAGTTCTACTCCAAGCCGCTCACCATCCTGACTTGGAAATATGTTGCAGCTCCTTCACTGTCATTGGTTCAAAATCCAGGAACTCCTTCCCTAACAGCCCTGTGGGTGTACCTACACCACATGGACTGTGGTTCAAGAAGGCAGCTCACCACCAACTTCTCAAGGGCAATTAAGGATGGGCAATAAATGCTGGTCCAACCACGCCCATTTCCCATGAATATATATTAAAAAATTAAATAACAAGGGGTATGGTGAACATGTGTGAAAGTTGAGTAGAGGCAGTTATGATTGTATTGAATGGCGGAGCAGGCTCAAGGGGGCTGCACGGTTTACTCCATATATTTCCAATGTTCTTAACACTGATGGTAACCCATTAATTTTAAAAGGATTACCACTAATGTAACAATTGAAAACCTCAACTGCCTTCTTTCCATCATTTCAGAGGTTGAAACATCAAGCTGTTGGTGGCGAAGGAAATGTTTTGCAAGCCCAGAGATTGCCAGAGCTACTTGGGTTGTCGCTTCAGCTCTATCTCTATCACAACCTGTCTAGTCTCTTGAGCTCCACATTCCTAAATACAGCTGTTGAAATGTTTTCTCTCTTTCTGCTTTTGCGGTTTTCTCTCATTTCAGGGAACAGGGTTTGAATGTTTGCCGCACCAATTTTTGTTCTTAATTTTCTCCCTCCCACCTCTCTGGTTTCAGATTGCTTCTGATTTCCATCTTGAATTTCATTATCAGATTGTCTTTAAATTCCATCATATACAACAGGAACACATCACCAAGGACCTATTCTCCCTAATCTAAAAATGCTAATTCCCTTTGCTACTTGTCATTCATTCTTCTATCATGCTGTAATGTCAGGTCTTTCCAGACATATTTCCTTGTAACCACAGTAAATGTAATTCTTTTCCATTTAATTCTTGCTGCACGATTTAACAAAGTTCTACGTTATGGCTTAGAAATTGGCCCATGTAGCACATTTTTTATGCGCTACCTGGCTAATAAGGACCCAAAATGGGTAGATTGGCTGAATCTTTTCATGTCTTGGATGTTGTAAGCACACAGTGGGCCATAACCTCTGACGAGCATCTAAAAGTGCTGGCCTGCAGGAATTAGAAGGAATAAATGCCTACTTACCTGGTGTTGGAAATTACATTGCCACTTCCATTTGCCGGAGCTGTTTGGGGCCTGCACCGAAAAACTCCTCGCAGGCCCCAGCGAAGTCTAGCTCCAGCAAATTCGAGGGGGCCATGCCCCCCTTTTTTTTTTACAGCACTTGCTGCCAGAAAGCAGGTAAGTTTAAAGGGCCAGGCAAATTGACAGGTCAGGGAGAAAGTGTCTAAGGTAAGTGCATAGGATTTGTGGAGTCAGGGCGTCCGGGAGCGGTCTGGTGGGGTGGCCGAGTCGGTCGGAGGTCCGGGGTGGTGGGGGGTGTCGGTCAGAAATCCTGGTGGTGGTGGGGGAGGTCGATCAGGGGTCTCGGGGTTGGGGGGTGGTGGGGGAAGTCAGTCGGAGGTCCGAGGAGGGTGTTGGTCGGAGGCCCTGGGGATGGGGTGGGCAGGAGGGTTAGGTTGGATGTCCAGCGGCAATGAAGGAGGTCGGAGGTCGGGGAGTGGAAGTGTCGAGGTCGGGCGGTTGGGTGGGGGCCAGAGGTCGGGGTGTGAGGAGTGTCAGAGGTCGGGGGTGTCAGAGGTCGGGGGTGGGGTGGGTGGTGTCGAAGGTCAGGGTGGTGGGGGGTGTTAGAGGTCAGGGAGGGGGTGTTGAAGGTCAGGGAGTGGGGTTGTCGGAAGTCAGGGGGGTGTCCAAGGTCCAGGTGTGGGGGAGTGTCAGAGGTTGGGGAGGATGTGAGGGTGTCAGAGGTTGGGGGTGGTGGGGGGGTGTTGGAGGTTGGGGATGGTGGGGCGATGTCGGTGGGGTGGGGGATGTCGGAGGTCTGTGGGGTGGAGGATGTCGGAGGTCGGGGAGGGGGGATGTCCCGTGGTGGTGTGCGGGAGTCCCATGGGGTCAGTCTGGGTCTTTACAATGGTTACTCAGAAGTTAGAAGAGGATTTAATTCTTCTAAAGTTTTCTGAGTAACTATTGGTATAATCCAGCGGGACCATCCGAAGTTTGCAATTTTAACTGCATTTTCGGATGGTTCCCAGCACAGCGCAGTTGTCCAGAGGAAGTGTGCACTTCTGGACAATTGCCATGCAAACCTTTACCTGGGAGCTTCTCAGAGCATCTTTGGGGTACCCCCCAAATCCAACTGGAGAGCTCGGAAGTTTCGGGCCAATGGAAAATTGCAAGCCTAATGCATACAATTCTCCAGTGCACGTTCGCGGTTTACAAAGTGCCCTCTATGTGCAAGGATTCATAAAATCTACAATCATAACTATTCCATGATGATCCCTGTAGAGACCAATCACTTTTTGGAAAAAAAAAGATGAATTTCCCAGCAATCAACGGAAAGAATCACAGGACAAGATTCAGGTTTTAAAACTTTTACTGTAACAGTAAACAAAAATCAACTTAGACTAAACATTACTTAACAGGCAACTAATACAGCAAGCTAAAGGAAAAAAGTACATTTCCACATTAACAAACACAATGGAAATACGCCATATGAAATGTTTTTACTTTATGCCACACTTCTGCCAGATGCGTAGTATTAAAGATTAAGACCCAAGTTACTCCCAGCTTCCAGCAGGCTCACTTCTCCCTGCCACGTCAGGTTGAATCTTCCAGTCTCATTCAAAAATTGTTGCACTCAGCCTGAGTATTCCAGAATTCCATCAGCAAGGTGCACCACACCTCCGTTTTGAAGTGCCATTACATCACTTCCATTACAACCTGCTGCTCCTTTGAGGCTGGAAGGCCTCTGGCCAACCAGCTTCGGGACCCCACCAGCCGTTCTTAATTGGGTGGCGAACCTGCCCTCTGGCAATTAATAGGCTGCCCCGGGGAAAATAACAAGTGTCTGACTGTTTCCCCAAGGATTGGGTTCAGGATCCAGAAACAGTCCCAACCTCTGTATCCCATTCCAGAGGGAAAATCCAGCTTTTGGGGTTTTCAGGCTTGAAAGGCAGCAACTGAGAGAGAACTCTGTGAGGGTATATAAGCAAGTAAATGGTATGGAAGAGGCAGACACAAAATTATCTTTAAAATAAGCCAAGATAGCAAGACAGTGGACCACAGATGCAAGCTAGCAAAAGAGAACAGTAGGATGGATAACAGTTGCTTTTTAAACAAAGAGTGAGCAGTATAAATGTTCATCTTCTGGGTAAATAAGTGGAGGCGAAGACTATGGAATTATTCAAGGAACAATTAGGCGCTATGCTCATATGGTCTGTCTCTGGCTGCAGGAGTTAAGATGGTTGAAGTAGGCTTTCTCATCCATATTTACCTTGTGATCATAGTCCAGGGCCACAAAGGGTATCATCTTTTTTGGGAGAGCAAATGCAGATTGTATGACTATATTGCTAAACATCTTCATCTGTCCTCAACCATAATTCTAGCACCCCCGTGGGTTACCACTTCAACCCCCCTTCTATTCCAATTCCAATCATTCCATAGTTGACTTCCAACACTGCTTCAACTAATTTCAACATATGCTTCAGGATCAGCATCTCATCTTCCACCTGGGTATTTTGCAGCTCCATTGTTTGAACATTGACTTTAGCAACTTCAGGTGTCCATTTGACTGCCCACTGTTTTCGACCTTTTTAATCCACCTTTTTGTCTTTCAAATTCATTTTAGTCCTTTACATGCCGTCATGCGCTTAGAATCTTTTTCCATCTTTTAAAACACCTGTTTGCAAAGCTGCTCCTTTGTAACAGATTTAGCTTATCTAAACCTTGGCCATTATTTAGTCTCCTTCCCCTTTTCTGTTTTATGTTTCCTGTTAAGGAGCTTTTGTGTCTTTTCCATTTCTGATACGAGAACACTACCTGGAACATTAACCTGCCATTTCGTTTTTCAGCTGCTGACAGACTTGCTGCATATTTTCAGCCTTTTCTGTGTTTTCTATTATTTTAGATTTGCAGCACTTATATTTTTTTCCTATGATGTTTGCTCACTCAGCCTCCACTCCTAGAAGCCCAAGTGATTATTGCTCTCCAGCTTAAAGCTAATTATTTTGGAGATGCTCAAAGCACTGGGGCAGTAACACAGGTATTTAAATAGCACCTCAGATGTACTTTCGGGCACAAGTTGAGGAATAACCTTCTTGTCAATAAGACTGGCCTACCAGATGTTGCCCCAAGCTATGTTTAAGTCATGTAACAAACAAAGCTTGATTTAAATAAAAATAATTCATCATATGATCCTCAGTTTGCTGAATATGGCTCCGGTACACCTACATCTGCAATAGGTTCTGATGTAAGCCTTCCTCAGCAAAAAAATCAGATTAAAGACTGTTTTGTTACTTTTAAAAGGAAAAAGTATTCTTACTCTGGAGTTTATTTGCACTTAGGAGGTTATTAAATTTGACAGTTGTTATACATTGCAACATTAAGCATGCCATTACTAAAAGGTTGAAAGCTGTGCTTAAATGAGGACACTTGAATTTGTTTAAGGATAGTTTGAAAAAATGTCACAGTGGTGATGTGATGTGTTGGATTAAACGTCGGGTTAAATCTGTAAGATAATATTTAGTTTAGAAAATGGAAGTTAACTATAAATGAATACCTAGTCCACTTTAAATGATGAGCCAAATCCTTTGGGTGCAAGGATCATTCACATATCTGCAATGCCAGAAATGTTGTATTGCACTAATAACTACATACTTGTATTAAGTTGGAGGACTGAAGCTATGATTGATAATTACTAAACTAAAGCATTAGTCTCCTCTTTTGTTGGCTTGGCTATCTTCAGTTTGACATGATAACGTAGATTAGTGCCCATTAATGTTAAATTGAATAATAAACATCTTTTCTATGTGCTGCAACATTTATTGATCACATCGGAGTGTATTGCAGATGTAATTGCAATGTAGGTGTACTCTAGCTATATATGGCAAATTCTGGAGCCTATAATTGTTTTAAAATCATCGAATTTGATTTAACCATACCTTAGGTCAACATCTGGTATTGCAACTATAAAGATTTGGCTATAACGTTTAACGTTCTATTTGCTTTATGGTTGGCTCCTCTGCAATAGTAGGACATATTGAGAGTCAATTTGAGTGAGAGCACTAGATGTCTCTGAACTTCATCTTTGGTTACTTAAAACACCATTTAAGTAATACTTATGAGAGTAGCTTTTATGAATCCTTGCATGCACCAGGGAGCCTTGGTCATGTGTTACATTGCAACATTGTGTGGTTTTGGTCTGTGAATGACACATGTATCCAATAAAATATTATTCCTCTAAATTGCTGCATGACCCTAGCTGTACTAGAGAGAACTATGCTCTTACTGGCATATCTGTTGCTGTTGTTTTATCCTTTAAACTGCTATCTATAATTCAATGTTTCATTTAAAAAGCCACACAATAAAATGTCACATTTTAGGAAATTCTGTCCATTTCTGTTTCCAGGTTATCTTAAAATTACTTCTTTATGATATCTTCCTATGTCCTAAAAGCTGAGGAAATAGGAGGGATTTGAGCAATAGGCATTTCTTATAAACATATAATTCAGATAAATATAATTACCTTTTATTCTGTTCCAAAATTTATACTTTGAATGCTAATTAGGAAAATAATGAAAATACATTCTTATCCTCTATATGTCGAAGCAGTGAACGTTTCTGGATAACTGTGTGCTTTGCACACAAGGCTATTAATTCTAGATAGGTGGTGCTGTATGTCATGTCCTAACCCTGCATTCTGTAGAACCCAAGCATCTAAATCATAGTAACAGATAATTTTTCACAACTTAAGAAGGCTGTAACCTCTGCCGCTTGCCTTCCACCTCTTGTCTTTGAATTGGGACCAGCCTTCAGAGGTTTCACAGGATTAGGTTAGACATTGTAACAGATGGCATGCCATGCCATAGCTAAAAGTTGATCCGGTTGAAAGCAATCTTGATTATTTTTTCCCATTTACATGTGCATTTTATATCCAAGTTTACAGGTGCCCAATTCTCCAATCTGAATTTAGAACCAAATTAAGGAAAGGGGGAAAAAAAATTCCAGCCATTCCCAATCAGTCATGATGAAACAGTCACTGATACTACCGAGTTTCAAGGAAACAGCCACTCTGCTGATGCCAAAAGCTCACTGGTGCTGGCTGAGAAATGCCAGCATCGGCCTGGAGAAGCTACACCATCGTCACACACTGAGCATTTTCTATGTCAAATATTTTTCTCTATCTAGTACTCTCTTGAGCCGAGAATTCACTGATGTAAGCCAGTACTTAGGCCCTCTCGGGACAGAACAGTTCTGAGTATTATATATGTCAAAGGCAAAATACACCTGATTACTCCAAGGAGAACAGCATTAGATTAGGATAATGGAGTTTCCCCTCTAGAAAGGTAGACATTGTGTGACCTTCTGTTAGTTGCATCAGATACCTTTCAGACAACAGGCCAACAGTGACATTCAAAAGCTAAGCATTGCCATTGGTCCGAGGGAGGGACTGAAGGGTCTGCCAAAACAACTGAGGAAAGCATTTGCAAATGACTTGGCTCAGTAACAATAGTTTTCAGCAGTAGACTGTAAATTACCCAAGGCAAACTGTAGGCTATCGATTAGTGCCTAATTTGATGGAAGTTGCTGGGACACATTATTTGAAAACCATTTTGAAGTAGACTATGCTGACCTAGTATCCTTTTCATGATGATATGCCGTTGGTCACCATAACCTTGCCCCACCCATCATTGCCTCATTCCCTACAGTTCCTCAGCAAACCCAGAGACAGGTGGCCTCCTTTGTGCCAGTGGCTGGTGTAGACTCTTCACGAATAACAAAGTGCCATTTGCATGAAGGGCTCAGCAACCTGACCAAATCTATTTATGCTGTGGCCAAATTAATTACAGCACTAAAACTGGATACAGCTCCCCAACCAACAGGTCCAAAGACGAGCCATATTGGATTCGAAACATGGGGCAGGTTATTGAGTTCGGCGAGTGGGGGGGGCGGGGGTGGGGCCTGCTCGGGCAAAACTCCTGACGTCACCCCGCGTCATTTCAATTTTCAGGTCGGCAGGGGTGCAGCCGAATCAGCTGTGCGCCCGCCAACCCGTCAATGACCAATTGAGGTCAGTTAAAAACTAATTGAAGTACTTAAAGGACCTGTCTGTCTAGCCTTAAGATTGGCAGGCAGTCCGGGAGCCCTGGTAGGCTTCAGAAAAAGCATGAAACCTCATCCACAGGCGGGATGATGTTTCATGGTTTTTAAAAAGTTTAATTAAAAGTGATGGACATATCCCAACTCATGTGACAGTGTCACGTGAGGGGACATGTCAGGGAAATTTTATTTTTCTATATTTCACATTTTTGAATTTGGCGCCGATCTCCCTGAGGCAGCTCTTAGCCTCAGGGAGATGAGTACACACTTTCAAGTGCATGCGCGAAAGAGCGTACTCTCGGCTTAGGGAATTCCCTCCCTCCGCCCGCACAGGGAGCGCATAGTGCTTCCTGACGGACACCACGATGGGCGGGCCTTAATTGGCACCGATTGGAGGCACGCCTACTCCTGAACTTCCCCCCATTTCTCTCTCTACAAATGCTGCCAGACCTGCTGAGTTTTTCTATTTTTATAGCAGATCCACAGAATTTCACTTGGAAACATTCCCAACAGCATGCAAATGTTTGAGAACAGGAGCCACCTGTAGGAAAGGAGGAGGAGGGGAGAAGAAAACAAAGGAGTTGCATTAATAAAAATGTTTTTGAGAAATGCTGTTGGTGCTGATTAAGGGAAAACATCTTCAGAAAGTGCTCCAGAATTTTTAACATGTACCTGAGCTACTAAGCAGCGACTATGTCTCATCCAAAAGACAGAACCTCTGGTATTTCAGTACAATTTTATGTATGGCACTGTATTGGCAGCCTTAACGATGTTCTCTCAGGTCCTGGAATGAGCCTGTACCACAATCTTGTAACTTGGAGGTGAGTTATGTTAAACTTGAATAGAACCTTGTTAGACCACACTTAGGCAACTGTATTCAGTTCTGGCCTCCATATAGGCCTCTATATACAGAAAATATATAGAAGCATTGGAGAAGGTGAAAAAGAGATCTACAAAGATAATATCAGAACCGATCAGTAATAACTAACAGAAAAGACTGATCAGGTTGGGGCACTTTTCTCTCATGAAGAGAAGGCTGAGAGGAGACCTAGTAGAAGTCTTTAAAATGGCAAAGGCATTTGGTCAGGTCGCTGTAGAGAAAATGTTTCCGGGTTAGAGAAGTTTCTTTACTCAGGTAATGCTTAGGATGTGGAACCTGCTACAACAGCAAGTAGTTAAAAGACATAGCATAGATGCATTTAAGTGCATGAGCAAGAAAGGAATGTAAGGATATATTGATGGAGTGAGACAAATTAAGATTGGTGGAGGCTGATGAAGAGGATAAACAGGTATACCTGTTGCACCTGTTCCTTTACTGTAAAAATTTTGTAATACTATATAGTTCTGTGTAAGAAGTTGATAGAGCACTTGTGTAACCTCTTATTTACAATTTGTCAGTTATTCTCCCGTTTCTTTCCCAGCATCAGAATCCCACCACCCTGTTGGAGAATACTTAAATGAAGAAGGAAGATAGATTACAGACCATGAGCCTTCATAATTTGAATAATTTGCATCCTCCACACGGCACAATGCCACTCAACAATCCCCTTGGACATTTCAGGGACATTTTAGGGTATTGTAAATTATTTAGTTTCAGTTTAGCTTCAGTCAAAATGAGCTACTTAGTGCCAGAGATCTGGGAGTTCATAGAGTGATGAAGTAGACCATGTGAGGCATCATCTAACTCTAACATCACCATGTCACTTATGCACGAGCTAAGCATGTCATTTCCCAAAAAAAACCCATGAAGGTTTCATCCTGTAGTGTGTGGAAGTTGAATGTTATTGAAATAATGTAGACTATATTCTACCTACAGCCCAGATTTTCCCATAATGGTGAGATTGACAGCATTCATCATCAATCTCATCATGTTGTGTAAGATTCTCACCATTGAGGATTTGCTGCATGTTTTGCTAGCTTTCTAAGTAGATGAGACCCCAGCAAGTATAGCAGAAAATCAGGCACTCGGTGCTCGTTTAAGAGTTGATGTGATGATATATTCACCATCCAGAGGCGTGGAGGGGCTTCATTAAGTGTAAGTACCACTTCTTAAATAAACTTCAATCTACAATTATAATAAGCTGTCATGGCCCGTTCAAAATCTTTTATCACTTTCACTGCTGTATGTG
Organism: Cetorhinus maximus; assembly: GCF_964194155.1. NCBI lineage: Eukaryota > Metazoa > Chordata > Chondrichthyes > Lamniformes > Cetorhinidae > Cetorhinus > Cetorhinus maximus. The sequence continues at coordinate 68,696,423 of NC_135898.1, forward strand.
ATCTGTGAATTCAGGCCATCCCAAGTTATGCATGATAAATTATTAATATTTTAGGAATAAAAAAAATATTGATTTTTATTTTCATGGATTACAAAGGCAGAAAATGAGCTAAGAAACTAGTCATTAATTTTTAACTCCTTGAAAAGTTCTAGGTTTGAATGATACTGAAAACCTTTATGGAAAGCAAACTATTGGCATAATGACATGATGACTTTCTGCTGAGTGGATGGGCTCAAAATCAATTTCTTCTTATTTAATTGAAACAATAGTGACTAATAAAGTTAACAGTTATTAGAAAATATATGCTGCTTGTGTTAGTGGCTTTAGTAACGTTGAACACTGTGGAAAAGCGTTGTCGTTTAAATTCTAAAAACAGTTCCGAAAATTGAATGGGCTCCGGATATATGGCCTGGCAGTATTAAAATTGAAAATCCCAAGTGCAGGAAGTGGATACTCAAAGATCCTAGTTGTTTAATCTTTGCAACAGTCATATATTTTAACAACTGGGACTTTTAAACCCGATCATGGAGCAATAAATCACACCAGCGCCAGGCCATTTCGATCATTATTTTTAAGTCTAAGTGGCGGTGACCTGAAAACTGGCCTAACTGCAACACAATTGTGATCACCATTTATTTAATTGGGGGCGGAGCTATGATAATTGCCTTCTAACTGGTTTTGACAAGGATAACGGTGGAGCTGCACTAAAGTCAAAGGAAAAGATTGAGTGGCATAATTGAAGGTATCACTTACGCCATAATTTCCTCTTTGCAAAGATTTCTACAACAAAGCAAGTCCACAGGAAAATCTGGCCAGATCTTTTGAAAGTTTACAATTACAATTACATATTTGTTCCAAAAAAAAAGCTGTCTCTTTTGGGCTACTGAAATCTGACCTTCATATTTAAGGCTAGTATCAGACCATAAAATGTACAGTGTCCTAGCAAAAAAATCTTCTGGTCAGTTCCAAATCTGTTGCATTTTCCACTTACATTTTTGACCATTGCTGCCAATATCCTTGTGATCATATCAGTATATAACAATGTTAACCAGTAAATCTCATTCTTATAAGCGCAGTTATCCTGTATTGTCAGTAAAGCTGTTTTGGCATCTGTCAGCCTAAAATATTGATCGTCGCGTGACTTTAAGTGTAACCAATTACTCTGGCACTGTTCCCGATTAATTAAATGAATTCATGTAGAAGCTATTTTCTGAGGATACTGGCTTGACATTCCATAGAAAATTCCAAATCCTGCTATTTTAACTGGGACATTAACCCACTTATGAAATTCTTGTCCACTATTTCAGAAAGGAGTTAACAACATTATTTCAGTTTCTTAATGAATTTTACGTTAGAACATTTGCAAAGGGCCTTAAAATATCAGACTTAGACTTATGTTTGCTTTTTGTACTGCTGTTTCCACCAGGCATTTAAATGACTGCTGGCATGTCTTACCTAGTGGATATTGACACTGATATTTGGAGTAGATAGTGTGGGGATATTTTTAACATTACCAGTAAAGAAAGGAATAGGCAGTTTAGCGTGGAGAGTTTTGAAGTCAACAGAAAGTAAAATCTGATGGGTATCTGACAAGCAAGCCAACTGGTGTGGTTAAAATTATTCCCCCAGATACTAATAACAAATACAAGTGTGTCAAAGACTGGGTTGCACTAAGAAAAATGGGAGGTTAGATAAATGCTTATTTTTACTTAAAATTTTAATACCTACATTGCAGACAATGAAGGACAGGATGAACAAAGAATATAGGAAAGCCACAAAAAAATGATAGAAAATTAAGGGTATTGTTATAAATACCTATTTCATGGTTCATAGTAATATTTTAGAGGTAATTTTTAGTTCTGGTAAGATTTAAGCTTAATTATAGAAAATGGGATAAATGCAACTAAAGCAACTTGAAGACTCACATGTAAAAGGTTGAGGCCATGTTAACTTAAGAGGTTAACAGTTAGAAAGGTAAGATAATAAAACAGCAGGTGGGCTTACTTAGCTGGAGAATTGGAGACAAGGCGACTACACTGCTCGCAAAGAAATGCAGCCCAGGGAGTTGTTTTGTTTTGTAAGTAAGAGCCACAATTAACATAAAAGGAAGGCTATGTCATCATTGAGATGGGTGGAGCTTAAGAACATTCTAGGGTTTCAATTTGTCTGTGCTTTTGCTGGGGGCGTTAGTGTTCTGCAATCGAGCAAAAAGCACACACCGAAAAGGTGCTGCTGTTATCAGGCTTCAGGTACCAGAGGTGTTGCTGTTCACTTGCTGTGTATAGTTTCAGCTCAGGAAATGCCCCAGGAGTCGTTTGATAGCTCTATGCAGTTAGGGCTCAGGAGCAGACCCAGGGAGCTGAGAAGGTGACAGAAGGTCACTGGCTTTGTGCTGAAAAGGGTTAGGGCTCCAAAGAAGCCCTGGGAGCCATTTATAGCCTGGTGGAGATTGGAGCTTGGTGAAATCCAGGGGCAATGCTAGCCCAGTGAAGCTAGCCAGCTATTAAAGAGCTGAAATAGAGCCAGTAAGTAGAGGCTAGAATACAGACTCGGAAATCCAGGTGAAGGTCAGTCCCGGGAGATAAGATTGAAACCCTGGGAGGTGTGCAGTCGTTGATAAAGGGCGGAATTTTCCGTGCCCACTGGCGTCAGGCGTGTTTTGCAGCATGAGCAAACAATATAGCGAGAAGGCTAAAAATCAATTTCACAACGTCATGAAACCAGTTTGCAATGTCCGCTCTGCCTATCAGTGGTGGGCCGTGTTTCCCACCATCGGACATCGGGAACTTCGTTGTAATACATCTGCATATCATTATAAACTGAGCTCGCCAGAACCATTCACCCACGTTGGATCATTCAAGCAGGTCAACGGGTTTCACAACTGTACATAAGCAACATGCACCTGTCGAGCTGCACTTCACTTGGGACTTCAAAGTTTGTTTGCCTACCTTGATTCGGGCAGCACTCACAGTCATCAGCGCCAGGCTTTGCAGGCAGCCCCGCGTCATTTTTACGGGGGCTCACGGGCAGGCCTGTACCTACCAGAGCAGCCACAAGGCAGGGTGGCTTTTCAATGGCTGCAGGGCTAGGGCTTGCTTGGGAGAAGGGGGAGAAGTGGGCTCAGGCAAGGGAAGAGGCTGCAGGGTGAGGGCTGTACTGAGGAAGGGGGGTGGTCTCCCGAGGTGTGTGTGGGGGCACATGTTGATCTGTGGAAGTAGCCTCAAGATGATGAGGGATGAAGAGGCAGCCTCCAGAGGAGATGAGGCCAGATGGAGATGTGAGGCTGTGTGTGAGAGAGAGAGTGGTGATGTCTCTTGAGCTGGCAGTGAGTGAGATACCAGTGAATGTGTGATGGGTTTGAGTGTGTGAGTTTAGAGTGTTAAGATAGTTGCCTTACCCTGACGGCACAGATGAGATCATTCATCCTCTATCTGCATTGGATGGCCGACTTCTCTGCGACATCGGAACTGATCACCACCGCCACCACCTACCAAGCCGGAGTGGTAATGTTGCTGCGGTCAGAACGGGGGTAGAGGACATCACAACAGGCCTCCGCAGCGTCCAAAAGGCACTAGAGGGATGTGTCCCTAAACCGGGGCCTTCTTGGCTTTTGGCCTTGCCTCTTCTTGCCTTTCTTCTTGCCTTATTTGCAGCAGTCCTGGGCTGGAAGCACTGAGGTGTGCATGCGCCTGCACTTCGTGGCGCCTGGCGTGATGAAGCGGCGAGGTGATGGCGTGGTGGGCAAATCTGAGACCACCCACCATCGAAACGGTGTGTTTCCCAGGAATGCATGATTAATGAGGTGAGTTTGGGACGATATGGCGTGAAAAGCCTCCATTGCAGCTGGCGGGTAAAACGTCCTTTTTCCTGCCCGCTACCACACTTAGTGCAAATCTCGGACAATTCCACCCACAGTCCAAGTTCGAGAAGGTGGAGGATATTCAGAGGCTTGAACTTCAAAAGCAAAAAGTTTAAAAAGAGGGAGACGGAGTTTTAACAAGATTGGTTGACTGACAGGGCGGAATTTTCCCAGAATTGCACTAAGTGCGCGAGTGGGCGGATATAATGGAGTCCTACCTGTGGATAAAAATGGTGGGCTTTTACGCCGTTTATTCCTGAGCCCGACTCATTATATATTCACTCCTGCGAAACATGCCATTTCCATGGCGGGCGGGCTCTCATTTGCCCACTCGCCATTACGCCATTGTTGCATCATGCTGGTCACCATCTTTAAAAGGCAGCTGCCAGCAAAGCGCTCATTGCCACCAGCTCACCACCGCTCCCTGGGAGACACAGCCAGCAAAGGCAAAAAGTCTGCAGCCCCCCCGCTTCAACGACGGGGTCCTTCAAGCGACTGCTGGATGCCGCGGAGGCCCGACGAGATGTGCTCTACCCCTGCTCCGGCTGCAGGATGGGTAGCAATATCACCAACCCGGCTTGGGAGGCAGTGGCAACGGTTGTCAGCGCGTACGCCCTGCAGAGGAGGACAGCCACCCAGTGTCGCAAAAGGATGAATGATCTCCTCTGTTCCACCAGGGCAAGTCACTCTTTTCATCACTCCCAATTCACGCACTCACAAACCCATCACACATCCACAGGGCCCCCACTTACTGCCAGTTCAAGGTACATCACCATTCACTCTTTCTCACACACCATCATTGTCCTCGTCCTATCCATGGCACCACTCACCATCCACACAGGCCAAGCATACTTATCATCTGGCCCGGCAGGCATACTCATACACTCTCCCCATCTCTCTCTATGCAGAACAAACTGGCTCTCAACAGGAGGGAAAGGTCACAGACAGATGGAAGGATGACAAAGTTCTGACAGAATTCAAAAACAGCCATCCAGCTGGCCGGCGATGACTGGGACCGGTCCTGTGCTAACGGTGAGGTCAGCGTTGCTCTACCAAGTGAGGATCCAGCAGTGCAACATCCTTCAGACAACATGCCATGAGTGATGTGTCCTCTTTCACAGGCCACAGCCATGCACTAATTATCTCCCTGTGCTTTCGCAGGCAGATCTGCCAAACATCCGACAGAGTCCATGACCCAGGGCCTTCAATCAATATCCAAAGAAACCTCTGAAAAGGAATCTGAAGGCACCCTCCCTGAAGTCCCATCACAGCGCTTACCCACACCCTCCACCAACGCAGAGACACACACCTCGGTGGGACCGAGCTTTGGGGTAGCCTCGGGATCCCAATCTGATGAGCACATCGCACTTTCTGATCCACAGAAGGCGGAGGCAGGGACTCCACAGGTACCCGGCACTCGGAGGATTACTGGAGGCCAGAACGTTGCTGAGTCTGAGTCAGATGACGAGCCTCTGAACTTGGTCATGTCACAGTTGCTGGAACTGCAAAGACAAGCTAGAGAACAACAGAAAGGGATGTCCCCTGCAGTCCTCAGATTGCAAGGCACGATGGAGGAGTCCATCCGTCTTCATGCTCAGGTGAAAGCACTGGCATTGCAACGCACCGAGGTCAACATCTCTTTTGAACTGCCTCCAATGCCAGTATATCCTTTCTTAAATACGGGGACCAAAACTGTACACAGTACTCCAGGTGTGGCCTCACCAACACCCTGTACAGTTGTAACAAGACTTCCCTATTTTTAAATTCCAACCTCCTAGCAATACAGGCCAAAATTCCAATTGCCTTCTTAATTACTTGCTGCACCTGCATGCTAACTTCTTGTGTTTCATTCACAAGGACACCCAGATACGTCTGTGCTGCACTTTTTGGAGTCTCTCTCCATTTAAATAATAGCCTGCCTTTTGATTCTTCCCACCAAAGTACATGACCTCACACTTTCCTACATTAAACTCCTTCTGCCAAGTTTCTGCCCACTGACTCAACCTATCTATATCCCCTTGCAGATTCCTTATGTCCCCATCACAACGTGCCCTCCCATCTATTTTTGTATCATCAGCAAATTTGGATACATTACACACTGCCCCCTCCTACAAGTCATTAATATAGATGATAAACAATTGAAGCCCAAGGACTGATCCTTGTGGCACTCCGCTAGTTATGTCTTTCCAACCTGAAAAAGACCCATTAAATCCGACTCTCTGTCTTCTGTGTGTTAACCAATCCTCAATCCATGATAATACATTACCTCCAATACCGTGGGCTTCTATCTTGTGCAATAACCTTTTTTGTTGCACCTTATCGAATGCTTCATTACTTCGCTGAAACTGACTGCAACTTTGGGAGTCTACACATGTGCAGAATAACACAGAAATCCAGAAGTTGCAATTAGTGATTCTTCACTCGTCCAGAAGGTATGTTGTTGAGGCCTGTCCTCAGACTGCAATCCCTAAACTTTTGGTGAAGTGATATGAACTTCCACTCTTATGCTATTAGTCTCACTGTAAAAACCCTTGAAGAAGTTAGGCCATGTTTAATGAGGTGTAACTGGGTTTTTAACCATATACTAAGTTCTTAATTACTGTTTATAGGGTCCTGAAAAGCTAATTTTATATTTGTGGAACGTCAAATTTTCCCATTATGATTAATAAAAATAATACATATTTTTCAAATATTTTGTAAAGTTTGTTTATCGCTTCCTTATAGCCCCTATCTTGAGCCGATCATAATTTATTTTGCTGTCTGAAAACTTAAACTAAAAGTGAAGGGATTCAGTGCTTTTAACTTCCTGGTTTACTCTATGAGAGTATTTCAGTGTGATTGGCTATTTACCCTGCTGCTGGACCCCTGGAGATCGCCTTGACATGGTGCCAGAATTAAATTGCTGTTGGGAAAGGGGAATTTTGTGCCATAGAGAATGCTGGATCTTTGAGGGCAGCTTTCTTCAAGGTCAGTGGCAAGCACCAATGCTTTGCTGCTGATTGAAAAATCTAACCCCAAGATAATATTGCTGTTTGTGGGAGCTTGCTGTGTACAAATTGTCTGCCGTGTTTCCCAAATTAAAACAATGGTTGCACTTCAAAAGTTCTTCATTAGTCAGTAATTGGTTGTAAAGCACTGTAGGATGTCCTAAGGCCATGGAAAGGTACTATGCAAATGCAAGTTCTTTCTTGTCGTCTTTATATAAAAAGTGATATTAAGCAGGAAGCGTACAAAAAAGGAAAGAGAAAGCAATTTTCCATTTTAAACTACTAAAACATACAATGTCTGTCATATTAATGTCAGTAAATTATGAATATTATTTTTCTCATGAGAAAGATCTTCAAAATCATTTTTGAAATAATCCTCTGTGATGTAGTTCACTGCGATTGTGAAATAGTCATACAAATCCAGTGTTGGAGGAAATCACTTTATCTTGGATGAAAACTAATTAAGAAGCACTTATGCCAGCAGTGCCTTGTCTAGAGATGTATATTCCATCAGTGCATAGTTCATAAATAACAAAGTACTGGAACTCATTTGTTTTTTATGGAACTATGCAAAAAATGTAATCTTGTTTTGCATTTCATAAACAAAGGCTGTGATCACAGAAAATGAGGCTTATTGCCTATTTTATGAGGGCATGAAATTGAACTGAAATATTTTCTCACTGACAGCAGAAAATGTTTGTCAGAACAAATTTGAAGGGAATATTTTTGATGCGTATTAAGCTACCTTTGTGATATTTATGCCATATAATTTCTTTTAATGAGCTTAAATCTTTAATGGTGCTTCTTAAAAATATATTTACGTGTACTTGCTAATCAGCTCACAAAATAAAGTGTTTCCCTTCCTTCAAAACTGGAACCATCAGTATTAACACACATAATTTATGGTAGGGGGACCTGAATTCTGGAATGATTGCTTTGACTGGAGACTTGAAACTCAGTTACTCAGTAAAATGAACTAAAAAAGTGTGGCAGTTTAGACTGAGCTCTTGATAGCTGCATAGGTTTGAAATAACTTCTTTATTACCCTTTGACTAACTGTACAATACTTCCTCCATAGTAAAGAAGTATTACAATAAGTTGATTTAGGAGCTTTACGCTAGATATTTGGTGTTAGCTTTGTAGAATCTGTGAATTATGTAAGTAACCTCTTACAGTTATAAGCAGTGAAATACACTTTTGCCATGCAGTTCCACTTTCCACATGAGAAGTTTGATGACTTAAATCAGATAAATTACTATGAAGATATGATTCTTTGAAAGCTCCCACTTGATGGGAGGCTATTGGAATAATCAATGTTCAATAGGAAATGTTTTATTGAACATTGCACCAGAATTTGCACCTTAACTGTAACTATAACTTACTTAAACACTTCGTGTGCTTTATTAAAATATTGTTTCTACTCTATAGATTAAGTTGAAATTCTCCATTAAATTAGTAATGCAGTCCTTAAGAATGAAAATACTTGAGTCACTAAAGATCACATCTGCAATGTTGTCTATTTTTAGAACATTTAAAGCTGAAGTGCTCCATCATCCTTCAGTGTTTTGTTTATCTGAGATAAAAGCAGGAGCTGCGGAAGAGCATTAATTCAAAATATTATTGGTGGTGCAAACTGCAATGAAAAAATTCAAGCTTCTGCAGGGGGGGATCAATTTCAGGGATAACTGATTTATGTACATAGGCACACACTAGCCTGCAGTCTTTGCTTCTGGTTTCCTGAAAATCACAGAGCCAGATCCCAGGGACAGAAAGTGAGTTCAATGACATGCACAAGTTGCGCAAAAAAGTTTCTCTGAGGCCAGTTGTGGGGCATTGCAGCTTTCTTTTTCTGTTCAGAATCAGCATCCTACAGACATGTGTTTACAAGCCATGCGGACATGAGTTTTGTAACATTGAATACTATTTTCTCTGAGTTGAACTACAGTCACAAATTGATTGCCAGCCAACTGTAATCGCTCGTCTTATGTAAAATACCCCTGACATTCCACACCGGTGCATTTACACCCGTCAAATATTTCATACTGAAAACGGAATATTTTAGATGCAGCTCAAATTACAGAAAAGATTTGTGGATGAAAAATTGATAGTACTGAATCTGTGAAGCGTTATAACTTTCAAGCGACCTTTCTGACTTCAAATTAACCCTAAAATAGACATAAGATAGTATTCTAGGAGCTCCCTATTAATTTGTGATACAACAGTTATTTTAAGTGTAAGAGCTGGACTGTTATTAATATCATTAGATCACCTTCCCATTAACCCTTTCAGAGCTGGTTTATAGCCTGTACCAAGTAAATCAGTTTTTTTTTTAGGTGTTTCATGATCAAAATTGTAAAAAAAAAATCATTGTTGTTTTCAAAAATGATTTCAGTACTGAACACGATATACATCATCATTTGGCAAACATGAATCTTTCTTTTTGGACATGATGCCGAAATGTTGCTCCAGTTCTCAAAGGGTTAAATGAAGTACTAATAAATTCAGACTAATTTTCTAAGTATAAAGTAGAATAAATAAGAACGACTTTTTTTCTCTTTTTAACATTAGATAAAAGCAGCTATTAATTTTATCTGATGGTTGTAAATGCACCGGTGTGGAATCTTATTAATATGAGTATTGTAATTAGTAGTTCATATAGAACACTTAATCAGATTTGGAAATCGAACTACTAGTATAATCTTGCAAGCTTTTTAATTAGTTTTCTCTGTTGGTGGTATCACAGTGGAGATTGACAAAATTTTCTGTCAACACCTGATGGAGGTACTTTCAAGTTCAGTCTAACAGCCAGTGTTAACTAATTTTTGCAGTAACTTCATAACTGAGCTTTTATATCAAGCACTGGAAATGTCGTGATAAATGTTTCTTTCCCTAAATTTGATGTTACCTTTCTCAGATTGTGGGAGGATTTTACACTGCTTGCCATGTGAAAGCTCTGGGCATTAATGAGCTGTATGTTCCTAGACATGTTTAACATCCTACAATCTCTATCAGTTTCATCATCATTCACAAAGTGATTTACTACCTATTACTCAAAAGCAATTTAAAGTATAGTGTAACCTATATTATTAGCAATGATAAGAGAACCTCCCTATTGGATAATGGAAACTGGTGAAAATCAAACATTGATAAATTTTGGTTTTGTATGCATTGTGCAGCAAATCACTAGGCATAAGATAAAGGAAAATACCACATAAATAACATGAATGTGCTCTTTTGTGGTTGACAAGGAAGATTTATGGCAGTTAGGAAGAGATAGGTGCCAGTCTTGGATCAATCATACCTCCTTCAAAGCCACCGTCTTTGGCCCTCGCCTCAAACTCCACGCTCATCTCCGACAGCACTTCTCTCCCATCACAAGCTCCCACTAAGGAAATCAAACTTAACAATTTGTGTCTGAAATATATGCCAGAGCCATCTTTAAAAAAAGGGGCATGACCTGAACTACCTTGCAGATCGGGCGTAAGCCTTGGTACTGCTAAATTGGTTTATGGGTTTGAAACCTGCACAACAATGTGGCTGCTTTCTCAGTTAGTTTAAATATAAATAAAACACTTTTTAAGTTATGCAGATACAAAAGCTATAAATGATTGCAACTCTCATTAGATCAACATGCAGCCACGTATCAATATTGAATGGATAGATAATCTTTGACAGTGGCCAAGATGTTTGTGATTGGACCTTATGCTTCAGGTCAATTAACATAGTTTATACATTAGGCACCTTGTTTTGCTATCCTATGAATCCCTTTCAATCAAATGAACCTGTTCCTGAATAGCTCTTTTGAGACATTCTCTATGTGGCTATGACTTTGACTTATATGCTGTCTCTAGCTACAAAGAATCCAAATCAGAAATGTTAGACAGACAAATATTTTTACTTGGGTCTATTTTGTACTTCAAATTTTGTGCCTTAAGCCCTAAGCTTTCTAGTGATAATCCTTTATGGAGGCGTAAAAAGAAGTGTTTCTGGTACAGTCGGTAATAGTGAAGTAAATTGCTAGCCAACTCCATTTACTGATTATCCCTATTCATTGCAATGATTATATACTGTCTTAGCAATGACCTCCTCACTGACGCCCAGTTTGGGTTCAGCCAGGGCCACTCAGCTCCTGAACTCATTACAGCCTTGGTTCAAACATAGACAAAAGAGCTGAACTCCCGAGGTGAGGTGAAAATGACTGCCCTTTACATCAAGGCAGCATTTGACCGAGTGTGGCATCAAGGAGCCCTAGCAAAACTGGAGTCAATGGGAATCGAGGTGGGGGAGAAACTCTCCTCTGGTTGGAGTCATATCCAGCACAAAGGAGGATAGTTGTGGCTGTTGGAGGTCAGTCATGTCAGCTCCAGGACATCACTGCAGGAGTTCCTCAGGGTAGTGTCCTCGGCCCAACCATCTTCACCTGCTTCATCAACGACCTTCCTTCCTTCACAAGGTCAGAAGTGGGGATGTTCGCTGATGATTGCACAATATTCAGGACCATTCGCGACTGCTCAGACACCAAAGCAGTCCATGTCCAAATGCAGCAAGACCTGGACAATATCCAGGCTTGGGCTGACAAGTAACATTCACACCACACAAGTGTCAGGCAATGACCATCTCCAAGAAGAGAGAAGCCAACCGTCACCCCTTGATGTTCAATGGCATTACCATTACTGAAACCCCCATCTATCGGCATCCTGGGGGTTACCATTGACCAGAGACTGAACTGGGCTAGCCATATAAATACTGTGGCTACAAGAGCTGGTCAAAGGCTAGGAATCCTGCGACGAGTAACTTGCCTCCTGACTCCCCAAAACCTGTCCACCATCTACAAGGCACAAGTCAGGAATGTGATGGAATACTCCCCACATGCCTGGACGAGTGCAGCTCCCACAACACTGAAGAAACTGGACACTGTCCAAGACAAAGCAGCCCACTTGATTGGCACCACATCCATAAACATTCACTCGCTCCACCACCGATGCACAGTAGCAGCAGTGTATACCATCTACAAGATGCACTGCAAGAATTCACCAAGGCTCCTTAGACAGCACCTTCCAAACCCACAACCACTACTGTCTAGAAGGATAAGAGCAGCAGATAGATGGGAATACCACCACCTGGAGGTTCCCCTCCAAGTCACTCACTATCCTGACTTGGAAATATATCGCCATTCCTTCACTGTCGCTGGGTCAAAACCCTGGAACTCCTTCCTAACAGCAGTGTGAATGTACCTACACCAGTGGTTCAAGAAGGCAGCTCACCACCATCTTCTCAAGGGCAACTAGGGATGGGTAATAAAAGCCCACATCCCGTGAAAGAAAAAAAAACAGTACACACTCATATCAGCTCATAAGCTTCCTGTATCCTTATTTGATACTGGTTTTGAAACGTTCTAAAGTGGGAAAATGCACTAAGGCTGTTATAAGTTCCTTAATGTACAAATTACTGACCAGTGTAAGAGGAATTCATGAAATTCAGAGAATCACATATAAGAAATAGAAGAAGAGTAACATCCTTGCCAATCAATAAGACCATGGATGAACCTGTACATTAATTCCCCTTTCGCACCCTAACCCCATATCTATTGATCCCCTTAAGTGCCCAAAAATCTACTCATTTCAATCTTGAATAAGCTCATCAACCGAGCATCCACATCCTTTGGAGAAGAGAAACCCAAAGATTCACAGCTCACCAAGTGAAGAAATTTCTCCCCTAGTATACAGTTGCTTGGTTGTACAGAGCTAGAATATTGCTGACAAGAGAGACATGTTGCCGAAGCTTTCTGTCTTGCACTCATCAGGACAAATTCAAGAATGCCAAATTTCAAACGTTCACAACAGTTTATACTACAGAAGAAAAGGGTGCTGATTGGTTGGCAAGTCGACTCTGATTAGCTGAGATGTTGCCATGGAGATAGCAACAGAGAATTGTAGGCTCCCCAAGTTCCCATATAATTCAAAAAAGGTGTAAGGCTTGAACATATTCCTTTTGTTTGCAGAGCACGGATCCCTGCTTATGAATGTATATCACTTCTAGTAAGTGTAAATGTGCCATGTTGGAAGTTTGATGGATTAGCTCAAAATGCTTGCTATTGTAGCTATTAGCGCACTCAGGATTGTTCAGCAAGTGCTGCTCAGTCACGGAATCACATCTAACAATAGATGTTTTGTTTTGGGTTTCGCAAGTGAGGGCTGGTTGAGTAGTGTATCTACTCTGTTTATGACAAACAATCAAAGGAACATGCTATTTGATTTGATCAGCCAAACCCTGGGAGGAATGGACTATGTACCTGGCATCGCACAGGCGCTGAAACTCATACACAACATTGCTCAGTTGTGTGATAGGCAGAACATCCTTTTGGACTGACGGCAGCATCCTGTTAGTGGAAAATACTACTCATGTTGCCACTGCACAGTAGCAGCCTGAAACATCTTCCTGAACCTGTTGTTCAAATTTTTAAGATACTTTGCATTTCCACAGTAATTTGAGTGAACCAAACACTTTTCAAGTCCAAAAGTGGCAGCCTTTGGCCTATCAGGAGTTTGTGTGATACACATTGAACAATGAGCTGAACTGGATAGCTGTTGCCCTGCAGGATAGCTTTGATGTGCTCTATTTCTGTGTCAAGCATGCAAGGTGAGCAAATGGCTATAGGGCTCCATTTACAGGATTCTTGATAAGGCCAATTTTATTGCAAGTGGAGCTGCTCGAATCCCAGCACATATATTGACTGGAGAAGGTAGGAGTCATTTGTACCAGCAAGTCAACTTGAATGATCGACAGCTGAAGTGAAATTTAGAACTGAACTGGGAAACATAACATAGGGCATTGCCCAGGGAACTGGCAGCAATTTGGGCATGAAGTACATTTTTAAACATTCGTTCTTGGGATGCAGGTATGACTGGCAAGGATGACATTTATTGCCCATCTCAAGTTTCCCTGAGAAGATGCTAGTGGGCTACCTTCTCAACCGCTACCTTGATATATTTTATAGGAGCTTGATGCAACTGAGAACTTAATAGACCCATTCAAAGCTAAGTTAACAGTCAACCATATTGGTCACAGGATTGGAGTCTCAGACCATCAAAAGAGGTTTACTTCCGTACAGGATATTCGTGAATCAGTTGGATTTTTACAACAGCCTCAGAGTACACCATTTTTTTATTTGTCAAGGATTGTGGACACTGCCAATCTCCTTGACCGTTAAGACAATGAAAGTACCTTTTCAAGATGCCAAACCTGACTAAGCTCCAAATCGGGCAGGCATGAAACATGAGAGCATTTATGGCTGGAAGTACACTGCCCGCCATATTGGAAAAGGGACAAAAATTGCCATATAATATACCCACATCTGAAACACTGAGCCTTGTGCATATGCAAATAAGGGACCTACTATTTGTTTGACCACTACGAATCTGGTTTGCGTGGAAGCAGCTCCGCTGGGTTGGGAGATTAGAGAGCAGTATCGGGGGAGGGAAGCAGCAGCCTGTATTATTAAAATGTAGGTTTAGGAGCTGCACACTGCCTTCTTCCAGGTCAACATTACGGTAGATTTATTTAAAAAAAAAACATAGCTTTTTGGTAGCACACAGTCCTAACATGCTGTGCTACTTTTTCACTGAAACATGAAATATTAGATTCTTAGAGCAGATGAAGTTTGAATCCTTTACCAATTTAAAGTACAATTATTAAAAAAAACAGTCCCAGCAATGAACCTTAGCTTGTTTCTGTTCAGTGAAACTTGCCAACAAGGGCAGATTGATGTGAATGCTCCTTCCATAATTCCTTTCTGACTTGCTTTAATTTGCATAAAGTACAGAAGTTGCTTGGTAGTGTAAAATTATCCGGAAGCTTCTTTGAACATTGGATACTTCCATCTGGCTACACGTTTAGATGAGTTGAAGTATAGCCCGTAGAATCCCATACAATCCAATTAATATCCTTTCCCCTTCCCAATCAGCCAAGAGAGGCTCCCAAATGAAAGACAAACTCATAGCCAATCTATAAGTCATTATTAATGTCAAATTATCTGTTTCAAAAACTGATTATATGAAATAAGGGTCAATTTGTAAAATATTGAAAATATATTAACTAAACCAGTCATTTCTTCATGAATAAGAAGCAGAGACAGGTTTTATTTTCATTGCCATGTAACAAAATCATAAATGGATTCTTCATACATGAGCTTCTGATTTTGTTACAAGGAGCAAGCAGAGAAAATTTTCCCCTCAAGTTGGTTTAGTTTAAAGCAACTGAAAAGAACCACAAAAGAACGAGGTGTACAGCTGAATTCTACTGAAGTATCCGAATCATATTCGGTATCATCATCTGATGCAAAAAAAATTCCAGCCTCCTCTCCATCAGTAATCATCCCCAGCTAATACCATCTCTGAGAAGCTCATAAAAATATAGTCAGTCCAGAACAAATAATCTATAAAAACGCAGTGAAATATATGTTGGAATTATAGGCTGAAAGTTGTCGCGGAGGCAGTGGCCCCAACCCCGTGGACGGCAAGTTGGGCGCAAAGCTGTCTCTGAAGGGCCGGAAAGCCAAACCTAATTTAATGGCCATTAGCCACTAAGTGTCTCAGTCTGTGGCTTCCATCCCCATCTGATTGGCCGGCAGCTCTCCAGACCCAGCAGTGCCACCAGGAGTGCTGCCCACTGCTGGGAGTTCAGCAGTCAACCACAAGGAGCAGCATGGAGGCTGGATTCAAACATAAGTCATGCAGACCCCTGCAAGGGATGCAGGACTGCAATCACAAGGCCGGGGTTTTGAGGGAACAAGTTGGAGTGGCAATCACTGTTAAGGGGGCCTCCTCTGGACACATGCTGCCCGAACAAGAAGGACACACATCCCCAGCCCCTCCTCATGAGCCTGCAGCCTGCCTTGTGTCATGGCACCTCCTGCCACTTGTAAAATACCAGTGGCAATGGGAGGAGGCCATTAGTTGGTCACTTAAGGCCTCAATTGACCCAAGGGGGAAGATATCATTCGATACCTACATAAGTCATGCAGACACCTGCAAGGGATGCAGGACTGCGATCACAAGGCCAGGGTTTGGGGGGAACAAGTTAGAGTGGCGATCACTGTTGAGGGGGCTCTTTGGATGGGCACGATGCCCCCTGCCATGCCAACTGATTTCACTTTCCATCCATCCAACTGCCCTGAACGCTCCCAGGGGGAGGAAGGGGCATGGCACGGGTAGGACATAAAGGGGGGGTAACACAGAGAAGGTGTAAAATTCCGTCCATAATCTATGACAGTTTTTCTCGGAGGTAGTTTAGCTTACCCTACAAAGTCAACAAGCAATTTTCATTTGACGCATGCCAAATCTTTAGTTTTTTTCGCAAAATATCAAATGTAAATCAGACACCAGTATCTCCAAAGATTTTAAAATATCCACTGAGCAAATACACTATTTTATCAAAATAATGTAGAAGGCAATAAAATTAATTCTTATTTCAGTCAGTCTTACAGTCAAATATGTTACTGAAACTTCAGCTTAAACAGAAAAGATACCACTTCTTTGCTGATCCCAACAGAGCAACGTAGAACAACAGAATGACATCAGTGTATAGCAAATCTATGAGCCTGGGTGCCACTTTGACACCTGATTCAGCTACAATGGCAGCAGCTAAAGACTCCAAAGATAAAAAGCAATAAAATGGGAATTGGGCCAACACTTCTCATGACCCCTATCAAAGCAAGTGAAGAAACACTGTGAAAATAATACAGTCTCTCTAATCATTAGATAAAATTGTCTCCAAAGTCCAATTCTTCTAACGTGTGAAACAGATAAGGTTGTTTATCTCTGCCAAAAGCACTGTTGGTATTGAGGAAGATGGCACCTGATGGGCACCAATACACTGAGAAGAAATTTTAAAAATCATCTCAAACCATCAACATCATAATTACCCATCCTAATGTTCATCAAGTCAAAATTTATCAAGTTTGAGCTCACTCAACCAAATTCGCCAGAGTCAAATAAAAAGAGTGAGATTTTAACTTATTCAACACCCCTCAACTTACATAGTTAAAATTAGGCCCAAAATATTAAAATCCATGTTTTTTTTATACGAACAGGTCTTTATTACACAGTATACGACTATCATCTTTTTCAGGATCACAGGATTAATAATTATACAAGATCAATTAGAAAATGCCAACCTGAACCCCTCCCTCTGGCCTCTTACTCTCTCTGGATCTTCTCATTAAGAACTGCTGGCATGACATCGGCCATCTCAATTTCTCTGCTGCTCTCACTCATGTTAACCTGTCTCCCTCTGAACTTGATGCACTCTGTTCTCTCGGGTCCAACCTTAACATGATCGTCAAACCTATTGGCAAAGGTGGTACTGTTGTTATCTGGCATACTGACCTCTATCTAACAGAGGCTGAGTGCTAACTGACACTTTCTCCTACCTCCCCTTGGACCATGACTCCACTACCGAACATCAAGCCATTGTGTCCAGGGCTGTCACTGATCTCATCTCTGGAAACCTTCCCTTCATAGCCTCCAACCTCATAGTCCCCCAACTCTAAACAGCCCACTTCTACCTCCTTCCCAAAATCCATAAACAAGAATGCCTTACTCAACCCGTTGTTTCAGCCTGACCCTGCCCTATTGAATTTATTTCTTCCATCTCAACTCCATATTTTCTCCCTTGTACAGTCTCTTCCTACCTACATCTATGACTTTCCCAATGCTCTAATTCACTTCAACAGTTTCCAGGCCCTAAACATTGCCTCTTCACTATAGGTATCCAATCCCTCTACACCTCCATCCCCATCAGGATGGTCTCAGAGCTCTCAGCTTCTTCCTTGAATGGAGGCCCAACCAGTCCCCATCCACCACCACCCTCGTCCGCCTGGCTGAGCTTGTTCTCACTCTGAATAACTTCTCCTTCAACTCCACTCACTGCTTTGGGTGCTGCATGGGTCCTGGCCATGCCTACCTATTTGTGCAATACATGAAAACTCATTATTCCAGTCCTACTCTAGCTCCTGCCCTCATCTCTTTTTCCGGTACATTGATGACTGTATTGATGCTGCCTCCTGCAAGCAACATGAACTAGTAAATTTCATTGACTTTCTTTCGAATTTCCTCCCTTCTCTCAACTTCACCTGGTCCATCTCTGACTCGTTACTTACCTTCCTCAACTCCTCTGTCTGCATTTCTGGAGACAGGCTATCAACTAAAATTCACTACAAGCCCACAGCTACCTTTACTACACTTCCTCATACCCTGCTTTCTGTAAGCACTCCATTTTGTTTTCCCAGTTTATCGATCTCAATCACAGCTGTTCCGATGATGCCACCTTCCACAGCAGCTCTTCTGATATCTTTGCCTTTTTCTTCAACCAAGGATTCCCACCCAGAATGGTTGACAGGGCTCTCCACTGTATCTGATCCATTTCACACACCGCTGCTGTTACCCCTTCCCCTCCCTCCCAGAAACATGAAAGGGTTCCCCTCATCCTCACTTCCTACCCCATCACTCTCTATATTCAATGGTTCATCCTCCGTCAGCTCCAGCGTTATGCCACGACCAAACACATCTCCCCCTGCCCACCTCTTACAACAGTCCGAAGGGACTATTCCGTCTGCAACACCCTCGTCCACTCATCAGTCACCCCTAACACCCATTTCCTTCCCTATGGCACCTTTCCATGCAGGTGCAGGAGATGGAACACCAGTTCCTTCACCCCGTCCCTTCTCACCATCCAACGCCCCAAATGCTCCTTCCAAGTGAAACAGTGATTTACTTGTAAATCTTTCAATTTAGTATACAATATAATATTTGCTGTTCATGATGTAGTCTCTATGTGGAGACCAAATATAGATTGGGTGACTATTTTTCAAAACACATCCAATTCAGTCCTGTCGCTTGTCATTTTACTTCTCCGCCTTGCTACCACTCTGACCTTTCTGAGTATAACCTAGTGTTGGAATGAAGCTCAATGCAAATTCGAGGAACAGCACCTCGTCTTTCTTGGTACTCTGCAAACTTCTGGACTCTATTAAGTTCAATAACTTTAGATTGGGACTTTGAAGTTTGTTTGCCTATCTTGCTTAGGGGAGCACTCGCCGTCATCAGATCCAAGCTTCACATCTCTTGTAGGGGAGTTCATGGGCAGGTCTCTACCTACTAGACCAGCAATAAAGTGGGGATGGCTTTGTACAGCTGCAGGGTTAGGGCTTGCTTGGGGAAGAGGGAGAAGTGGCCTCAGGCAAGGGAAGAGGCTGCAGGGTGAGGGTGGGGAAGGGGGGGTATCCCAGGGTTTGTGTGGGGGCACATGTTGATCTGTGCAAGTGGCCTCAAGATGGTAAGGGCTGAGGAGGCAGTCTCCAACACAGATGAGGTCAGATGGAGATGTGAGGGTGTGTTTGAAGGAATGAGTGGTGATGTCCCTTGAACTGGCAGTGATTGAGATGCCTGTGAATGTGCGATGGGCTTGAGTGTGTGAGTTTAGAGTGATGAGATGGTTGCCTTACCCTGGCAGCATGGATGAGATCATTCGTCTTCTATTTGCATTGGATGGCCAACATCTTCTGTGCAGCATTGGCACTGATCACCACTGCCACCGCCTACCAAGCCAGAGTGGTAATGTTGCTGCCCCTCCTGCTGCCAAAGTGGGGTAGAGGACATTACGGCGGGCCTCCCACAGCGTACAAAAGGCACTCGAGGAACGCGTCATTAAACTTGGGGGCTGCAGTCTTCTTGCCTTTCGGGACCATGTCTTATTGCAGCAGTCCTGGGCTGGAAGCACTGAAAGGTGTGTGTGCGCTGTACTTTAAATATGATCCCTGGTGTGATGAAGCGGCGAGGTGATGGTGTGGCATACAAATTGGAGCCCCCCCACCATCGAAACAGCGTGTTTCCCGGAAATGCAAACTTAATGCGGCAGTATTGGGATGATACGGTGTGAGAAGCCGCCATTGCGACCAGCAAGTAAAATGCCGTTTTTCCCGCCTGTTACCACACTTAGTGCAAACCTGGGACGATCCTGCCTAATATCTGTTTCTTTACTCTACCCATTACCTCTCTTTGACTTTTGCATCATGTTATTTAATCTCTCCTGCCCTCCACCAAGCCACAGACCTTCCCTTTTGTTCTTCCTGCCCCCTCCTCCAATTCTACAGGCTTAAAATCTCTTACATTTCGACCTTTCTTCAGTTCTGATGAAACGTCATCAACCCGAAATATATTAACTGTTTCTCTCTATAGGTTCTGCCTGACCTGCTGAGGTTTTTCCAGCAATTTTTGTTTGGCTTTGAATTCGAAAATTTACCATTTTTGGCTTAATTAATCTAATATAAAACAAAATCGAAGAGTAACAATAAACATAGTTAGCCCTTCATTACCTCACATCAAATTCATGACATCCTTTATTCCACACATTTTAGTAAATTTGGCTCTGGTCTCACTTAAGTAAATCAGGGTATATCGAAGACTAAAGAATTATACAAATGCTACTTTTGTGAAAGATTAATTAAGAACCCTCTTCTCTAAAAAAGTAGTAATTTGGTTTTGATAGTATCCCCATTTCAAGAAATATTAATGAGTTGGAACTTTTCTTAAGAAAGAAATTAGCCTTTTGTCACACAGCTTTTCAATGTATTCTAAAGAGTTGCCACCAAGAATTCAGGCTGGTCATTCAACTTAAAGTAAAGCCTCAGTTTATTTTTTCCAAGTCCTTATGCATCCAGAATCCTGCATCGAGTGCCTATTTGGTCTCGATAAATGTTATTTCGGGTATAAGAACTATCAGTCAAATTTAATAAGATGAGAACGTAACAATGGATCTTTATTCCATTTGACAATAGGTCTTGAATTAATTAATCATAGAAATCACTATTCACGAAATAGTGCCACTTCACTAATATTACTTCATTAGCAGTGTTAATTGAAAATAAGGGTCAACTTACAACCACACCAAATCCTCCCAAGCCAGAAAATATTGAGTTGAAGCCCCAACACAGATTTGAACATCTCAAGTGTAGTACTGAGGAAGTGCTGCACTGTTGGGAGTGCTGCCTTTTGGTTGAGACCCTGTTCTGGATCTCTGCCCAAGGGGCTTCCCTGCAGATGGCCATGGAGTTGCCATATGCCAGACGGTGATCTGCAGGGCTGTAAATCCATCATGCACCAGGAAAATGATATCAGGCTCTAACCCCTGAATATTTTCTGACAATTCTTGCAGGCTGCTGTGCATAATCTCAAAAGAACTGAAAGAAATACTTCTTCTGATCACTGAGTGCCTTACGACAGGCAGTCACTGTGAATTGAGCATCCATGAGTCTTGCAGCAGAGGAGTATCAGGGTCTGGTTTGGATTTCTCAGCTATCACCTCCCCATCCTCTTCCTCATGTGAGCCAGATGTCCATTCACCCGGGCTCCTCTTCCTGACCTTCGCTCTGCATGTCCCCAGTGTGGTACCTCTGAGCTGGTATCAATGTAAAGTTATTAGGAAGCAGTGAAATCTTGTCCATCAAAGGAATCTGGTCCCTTATTTTAACAGGGTTTCTATAGATAAAGGAAATAAATGTGTTTATGATATGAAACAGTCTTTGATGCAGATAACATGGCAAGTTATTGTGGCTAGGATTTTTTTTGTGCAATGAAGAGGGATTTTGGCCCATGTAACTGATCGGCACCTATTCTGGCAAAGATTCTACGGTCGATGTACTTAATATTTTCCAGCAGGCTTCTGACTGTGCTCAGGAGCTCATTGCTAGAGGGCTGGAATCTGCATGAAATAGTTGCGGCTACAGTGTTCCCAAACAAGCAGCAGGTTGAAGAGATGGGCAGCCATGAAAACCTGAGAAGCCTTGGAGCCTTTGATTTGGGCTGAAAAATCTGCAGCTTTATATGTTTATTGATGGTGGGGCCTCTGCTGCCTGTTGAGTCAAGCAGGTTAAAATTATGATTGATCAGCACCAAGGCGTGTAACTAAGCTATCAGAGTTTAACTGCCGGCCTGCCTGGATTTCACTGGATGGATAGGGTTAAAATCACCCCTGACATGCCTGCAGATGATGGTTTGGTGCCATTCTGGTGCCCCTTCTGGTCCTGATATTTTTAGGCAACATCTCCTATAGAAAGCTAAATATTCATTCAGTTTTAAACAAATGAAGCAGACAAAGGAAAATGGGTAGCACTTCCAAATTAAAGGACATGTACCATATTATGCATGGGGAACATTATTTCCTTCGCACTATTTCAACATTAAGACAAGAATGATAATGGTTCTGGACACTTCTTAACCAATATAATTGTTTCTTCCCCTTTCCAGTGTTTTACTGGATAATCTTTGCCTTGCTCACTAATATAATTCTACAATAACAGCTGGATTGAGTTTCATCGCTGTGTGGGTGTCTGTTTTGTTTTTAGCCCGTTGGCTCATAAATACCAACTGTCACACCATATTTACATCATTCATGATAGTACCGCAACTTCTACACTACAAGTAGCTTCTCATAGTTTCACAATCCATTTTGGTACTTTGACCCCCTCATTTAGATATTAGCATTGATTCATCTTTGTACTTGAACTTTTTGCTGACCTCATCTGGAGTCAGGTGAACAACCTCTTGCAAGTAGGCAAAATGGCACCTGATTCTGTTGGTATTTGCACCTGCCGAGCTGAAAAAGGGACCCTTTCCTCTTCAGGACCACATCTGCAAATTGAGACGGAGAACAGTCCATGAGTCAGGCTTTTCATTTGAGCAGCTGGGAGATTGTAGGTTTGGAATTACTTACAGCTGGCTACCTCTTGTTGGATGTTGCATGTGTTCATTAAATGGCTGTAAAGTCCATTCAGAAATGTGAACCAAAACACAAGAGAGGGATCTGGAGGTACTGGGGAAAGCTCATTAAAATTGCCCCTGCTGTGCGTAACACCAGTGAAGAGGGCAAAACAAGACCTTAGTGTAATGCCAGAGAAATAAAACAAAAGCTTATACTTGTACAGTGACTTTAATATACAAAATGTCTCAGGTACTTAACATTGGCAAAATAGACACCAAACAGTGGGAGAATTAGAAACATGATCAGAAATGTGCCCCTCCTCCATTAGGCTATCTCTCCTCTCACCCTTTATAGAGTGGTTCACATGCTGTAAGATTGGCCTTATCGGTAACCTCATAAATAAGGCCTGAGCCATTTGCTCACCATGCAAGCTTGATGCTGAAATAGGGCTCATCAATGGCATCCTGCAGGAAAATGGCTACCCATATCAGTGATTTTGTGCTGTATATCGCACAAACTCATGAACAGGCCTAAAGTGATCACTTTTGGCCCTGAAAAGTGCCCAGTCTACCTCAGATTACCCTGGAAGGACAAGGTACCTCAAAAATTTGAGCAACAGGTGAAGCTAGCTGTTTCACGCTGCTACTATGCAACACGAGTGGTATTCACCACTAGCCAGATGCTACCATCAAGCCAAAATAACGTTCTGCCTGTCACACACATGAGTAATATTGTATATGAATTTCAGTGCCAGTGTGATGCTAGGTATTAGGCCAAATGTCCCAAAGATTGGCAGATCATATAAAGCAGCGTGTCCCTCCTGTTTGCAATGGGCAAGGTACAGACCATACACAGCCAGCCCATGCTTGCAAAACTCAAAACACAGTGTCCAACATTAGATGTGATTCCACGATCAGACAACATTTGCTAAACAATCCTCAGTGTGTTAAGAATTAGTTAGACAACCAATTTAACATTGTCAGTCTGGTTTGTAGTGTGACGCATTTGTGTGTAGTGGAAGCTATGTATATTAATACACAGGGATACACGGGGCCCTGTTTTTTGCAGACAGAGAGAACATGTACAGACATTGCGCCTATTTCAGCTAAACAAAATAAGTGACAGTCATTCGCTGGTTCGTTCCTCAGGGCAATGCCTTGACAAATCAGAGTCAAGGTGCCTGGTTTAAATTTCAAACAATGCTTGGCAGTTAACTGTCAGTCACCATCAACTCTATACATTCTCTATGGCAACACCTCTACCAATCAGAGTCCACTTGCCAACCAATCAGCAGTCTCTTCTCATACAGTATAAATTTATTGTTTTCCCTTGTATTATATTCTTGCGAATTGTCCTGATGAATGCAAGATGAGAAGCTTTGACAAAATGTCTTTTTTTCAGCAATATTCAAGTTCTGTGCTACCAAATGCAAAATGAAGTGGTGAAAATTGACAGAAAACTTGGGTGAATTCACATGGACGATTATCAATGTTAGTTAATCCCAGATCAGAAAACTTGTATGTGCTATGTCAGATGAGCCCCGAATTTCTGTGGCATTCTCATGGCCTGTATCTGTAACTTCATCAGAAGCCCCGGAGAAATGGTATTAATAGCTGTATTTGGCAGATTACAATATGTCTCTGGGGCTCCTATTGTTTTCCTACCTAAGAACCCCATGGCAATAGTAATTGGATGGTTTAGTGTTAAATATAAAGGTTGTTAAACTAGTGGGAACTTAGTGTCAGTATTATGAGGATGTGTTTTGGCCCTCTGTATATAATTAATCTTGTGATGCCCTGGCATTCAATAAGATCATCATTGGACTTATGCATTGACTCTATTTGCCTGCACTATTCCCAAATCCCTTGATTCCCTTAGTGACCAGAATCTTTCAATCTCAGTCTTGAATATAGTCAACAGATGAGCATCCAGAGCTCTGTGAGGTAGAAATTTCCAAAGGTTCACAACCCTCTGAGTGAAGAGATTTCTCCTCATCTCAATTCTAAATGAATGACCCTTTACATGAGACCATGACCCCAAGTTCTAGATTCACCAGCCAGGGAAAACAGCTTCTCATCACCTACCCTTTCAATCCCTCGAAGAATTTTATATATTCCAATGACATCACCTCTAATTCTTCTAAACTCCAGAGAATGTAGGCCAATGGTGGGCAAACCTTTCGCCCAGAGGCCATGTCTGGATATGGAAATTGTATGGGGGCCGTCCATAAATCCCCAAGAATCCAGCATTTAAAATAAAGATAAACTTTGGTACAAATAAACATAAAATCTTAATTATTATGTTAATTATACCATCATAATGATGCATTACAATAATTAAACCAAATTTACCTCCTTTTTCACACCACCTTGGCTTCACATGAAGATTGCAGATTGTTACCCCTCTTTGCAATGGCATCAAAGCCCAGTGTCTTGTTATAGAAATCAGCAATAAGGAGCTAATATGCTGGTCCGTTAGCTGGGATCTATAGTGAGCATTGTTGTATTTTAGCAGGCAAAACGTTTGTCCGTATAAATAGTTGGAGCTGAACAAAGTAAGGATTTTCTGTGCCACCTTGTGGATATTTGGGAACTTAGATTCCCTCAAGAAAGCATTTTTTTTAAATTTTTCACAGGATGTGGGTGTTGTGGGTAGGCCAGGATTTGTTGCCCATCCCTAAATGCCCTTGAGAAGGTGATGAGCTACTGTGAACTGCTGAGGTTCATGTGGTGTAGGTACTCCCACACTGCTGCTAGGAAGGGAATTTCAGGATTTTGACCCAGTGACAATGAAGCAACAGCAATAAAGTTCAAAATCAGGCCAGTGTGTGGCTTGAAAGAGAAGTTGTAGGAGATGGTGTTTCCATGTATCTGCAGCTCTTGTCCTCCTTGGTGGTAGAAGTCGCAGGTTTGGAAGGTGCTGTCGAAGGAACCTTGGTGAGCTGCTGCAGTGCTTCTTGTACATGGTACACTGCTGCCACTGTGATTGGTGGTGGATGGTGTGAGTGTTTAAGATGGTGGGTTGTCAATCAAGCAGGTGTTTTGTCTTGGATGGTATTGAGCTTCTTCAGCATTGTTGGAGCTACACTCATCCAGGCAAGTGGAGAGTTTTCACACTCCTGACTTGTGCCTTGTAAATGGTGGACAGGCTTTGGGGAGTCGGGAGGTGAGTCATTCGCAGCAAAATTCCCAGCTTCTCACCTGATCTTGTAGCCACTGTATTTATATGACTAGTCATATCCAGGTTCTGGTCAATGGTAAACCCCCCCCCCCCCACACCCAGGATATTGATAGTGGGGAATTCAATGATGGTGATGCCATTTAATGTCAAGGTTAGATTCTCTCCTGTTGGAGATGGTCATTGCCTGGCACTTGTGTGGTGTGAATGTTACTTGCCACTTATCAGCCCATGCCTGGATATCGTCCAGGTCTTGCTGCATGAAACTCCTCCAGTTTTTTCTGGATTGCACATTGCTGTTATGGCAGCCCTTCCTGTTATATTATTGCATTCTCTGGCCCTCCAGCATGCTTGCAGCATTATGCTGACAAGCAGTTTATGTGAAATTTTCTCTTTCTTCTTCATGATTACAGGGTGTTAAGAGAACAGTGGATTGCAGCCAGAGAAGGTTAAATGACGCAAAGAATGCAGCCAGAAAATGTATGTGGAGGGTTACAGTCAGTCAGGTCTCTACGTGACAGCCAAACAGCATTTGATGTTCTGACCTAATCACATATTTGAATCTACATCTCATCTGAAACACAGCATCTCCAGCAGTGCAGTGATCCCTCAGTACTGCACTGGGGCATCAGCCTTGATTTTTGCACTCAAGTCCTGGTATAGGACTTGTCAGAGCCATCTGGCTCAGAGGCAAGGATGCCACCAACTGAACGGGCAGCTGTCAACAGATTTCTGTTTTTCCATCCACCCTTGTGAATATGTACCAGTGTTTAAAATGCATAGTTTGCCAGGATCCATCCATCGAGGTGGTAGGACTTGTTGAAAGATCACCAAGATTGTGGGGCCTTTGCTGTTTGTGGTATACATAAATGATTTGGAGGAAAATGTAACTGGGCTAATTAGTAAGTTTGCAGACGACACTAAGGTTGGAGGAGTTGCAGATAGTGAAGAGGATTGTCAAAGGATACAACGGGATATAGATCGGTTGGAGACTTGAGCAGAGAAATGGCAGATGGAGTTTAATCCGGACAAATGTGAGGTAATGCATTTTGGAAGGTCTAATACAGGCAGGAATTATACAGTAAATGGCAGAACCCTTAAATACATCGACGGGCAGAGGGATCTGGGTGTACAGGTCCACAGGTCACTGAAAGTGGCAACGCAGGTGGATAAGGTACTCAGGAAGGCATATGGCATGCTTGTCTTCATTGGCAGGGGTATTGAGTATAAAAGCTAGGAAGTCATGCTGCAGCTGTATAGAACCTTGGTTAGGCCACACTTGGAATATTGCGTGCAATTCTGGTCACCACATTACCAGAAGGATATGGAGGTGTTGGAGAGGGTGCAGAGGAGGTTTACCAGGATGCTAAGATAAATGCAAAAAACTGCGAATGCTGGAAATCCAAAACAAAAACAAAAATACCTGGAAAAACTCAGCAGGTCTGGCAGCATCTGCGGAGAGGAACACAGTTAACATTTCGAGTCTGAATGACCCTTGAAAACTGTTGAGGGTCATTCGGACTCGAAACGTTAACTGGTGCTCCTCTCCGCAGATGCTGCCAGACCTGCTGAGTTTTTCCAAGTATTTTGTTTTTGTTTACCAGGGTGCTGCCTGGTCTGGAGGTTATTAGCTATGAGGAGAGGTTGGAGAAACTTGGATTGTTCTCACTAGAGCGACGGAGATTGAGGGGCGACTTGATAGAAGTTTACAAAATTATGTGTGGCATGGACAGAGTAGATAGTCAGAAGCTTTCTCCCAGGGTGGAAGAGTCAATTACTAGGGGACATAGATTTAAAGTGAGAGGAGAAAACTATAAAGGAGATGTGCGGGGCAAGTTTTTTACGCAGAGGGTAGTGAGTGTCTGGAATTCGCTACCAGAGGAGGTGGTGGAAGCAGGTACGTTAGTGGTGTTTAAGAGGCAGCTTGACAAATACATGAATAGGATGGGAATAGAGGGATACGGACCACGGAAGTGCAAAATATTTTAGTTGACGGGCAATATGATCAGCGCAGGCTTGGAGGGCCAAAGGGCCTGTTCTTGTGCTGTACTTTTCTTTGTTCTTCGTTCTTTGTATTGCTTGTGGTGACCTTATCCGGCAGCAGGATTGTAGTTCATGTTTTTCTGGGTCTACAAATCTGCTACCCTCTGGATCTTTTGCCAATTGCCTTAAATCTGTGTCCCCAGTTACTGACCCTTCTGCCACCAGAAACAATTTCCCCTTATTTACCTAATCAGTATCCTTCATGATTTTGAGTACCTCTATGAAATATACCCTAACATTTTCTCCTCCAAGGAGAACAACGCCAGCCATTCTCATCTCCCCACTTAACTGAAGTACCTCATCCTTGGCACCATTATAAATGTGGGAATAAGAATTTATAATGTAAAAATTTGATGACACACACAGATGTAAGATCTTGTAATAGGTTATAGACATCACACCATTCTAGTGGGTGAACATAAGAAATAGGAGCAGGAGTATGCCATTCAGCCCTTTGAGCCCACTTCGGCATTCAGTGAGATCATGGCTGATCTTCTACTTGAACACCATTTTCCTGCACTTTTCCCGTATCCCTTGATGTTTTAAATATGTAGAAATCTTTCAATCTTACTCTGGAACACACTCAATGACTGAGCCTCCACAGCCCTCAGGGCCAGAGAATTCCAAAGATTCACCACCCTCTGAGTGAAGAAATTCCTCCTTATCTCAATGCTAAATAGCCTGTCCCCTATTATGAGACTGTGTCCCCTGGTTCTAGACCCCCCCAGCCAAGGGAAACATCCTTCCTGCATCTACCCTGTCAAGTCCTGTAAGAATATTATATGTTTGAATGAGATCACCTCTCATTCTTCTAAACTCCAGAGAATAAAAGCCCAGCCTATTCAACTGTTCCTCAAAGGACAATCCCCCTACCCCAGGAATTAATTTAGTGAACCTTTGTTGCACTCCCTCTCTGGCAAGTATATCTTTCCTTAGGTAAGGAGACTAAAACTGCACACACTACTCCAGATGCAGTCTCACCGAGGCTCTATGTAATTGCAGTAGGACATCTTTACTCCTATACTCAAATCCTCATGCAATAAAGGGCAACATATCATTTGCCTTCTTAATTGCTTGCTGTGCCTGCATGTTAGCTTTCAGTGACTCATGAACAAGAATACCCAAGTCCCTTTGAAGTTCAACACTTCCCAGCCTCTCACCATTTGAGAAATACTCTGTATTTCTGTTTTTCCTACAAAATTGGATAACCTCACATTTCTCCACATTGTAGTCCATCTGCCAAATTTTTGCCCATTGCTTAGCCTCTCCAAATCCCCTTGAAGCGTCTTTGCATCCTCCTCACAACTCACATTTTCACCTAGTTTTATGTCATCTGCAAGCTTAGAAATGTTACATTTAATCCCCACGTCCAAATCATTGATATTGATTGAGATTAGCTGAGGCCCAAACACTGATCCTTACAGTACCCCACCAGTCACAGCCTGCCAACCTGAAAATTACCCAATTATTCCTACACTCTGTTTTCTGTCCATTAACCAGTTCTCAATCTATGCCAGTATATTTCCCCCAATCCCATGTGCTCTAGTTTTGTTTACTAACCACTGGTGTGGGACCTTATTAAAAGCTTTCTGAAAATCCAAATATACCACATGCACTGGTTCTCCCTTAATCTGCTCTCTAAAGGCACTGTTCAATGTCAGTGCAGACCTGGGCGTCCCAGGTTCAAATCCTGGACTGTTCTGTTAGCTGATCCAAATCAGGAGAGCAGCTAGTGCTGTACTGCTGTCCATAGCATCAGGGACAGGGAAGAAAGGAATGGTGATAGTGACGCCTGCTCGAAAGTGTGCATTGATTCTGGATAGGACAGGGGCTGGCTACAGTGCTAAGCAGCCTGCCAACATTCATTGTGCTGGCCTGCGTGAGTGGTTGCTCAGAAAAGGGACACCTGAAGGACTACCAGCACCGATGACGCACACCTCAACAAGAATCAGCACCTTCAGGCGAAGAAAGAGAAATGGAGAAACAAAACGAGATAAGAGTTGACTAAAGTGGAAAATAGGTTGAAGTTTTGCAATTCCAGTGTATATTCTTGGAAAACTTAAATTCAAATCAAAACTGCAGTAATCTAGTCAGTAACCTTGAATGCATGCTTACCTTGTGCTACTCTCCATGCTCCTCCACATGTGCACTCCCATTCTGCGGGTGATCTGTGCATGAAAAATTTAGTGACAGGTTGTCTCTTAGCAACCACCATTAAACCTGTCCTGTAAATCTGGGCTACATTCTGAGTTCCTGAGCACAGCAGCACTGGATAAAAGATTCCAACAGAGCAGGAACGTGTGCTTGTGTGCATGCGCTCTGGGAATGGGAGGGTCACTTGCACATTTCTGACAGTAGGATTATAAGGCAATTAAGGCATTTAAAAAAACATAGAGTTTGTTGTTTGTCAGTAATTTTGTATTTTGTTATAAATCTCAAGGAGGACCAGTAACTTTAAAAGAAATTCAAACTCCAAGTTATTAACTAAAAGAATTACACCACAAGATTAAACACTTTACTGTTACCATGTCCAGTACCAGCGTGTGCCTACTTCAATCTAATTCTTATATTTCAAAACTGGACACAAACAAACTATTAAAATGGCTGTTGCAAATCATGTGACATTGGCATTTTAGCTACTGACTGGCCTAAGTCTCATGCAAACTCCTGATTAAATATGGACATTCACAGCCATCCAGGGAATTTGCACCTATCAAAAGGTCTATAGAATTTCCAGCCTGCCTGTCTCTCTTTCTCTGTTTCATTCTGGACAAAAGAGAACATCGAAACTCAATTTGTGGGTGAATGGACCCAAACAACTTACCTATTGTATTATGGCAACTTTAGCCATCCAAACTAGACTGGACGAATCTCAAAGGTGTTAAACAACACAAGATGTTAGAATCAACATATACACCACCTGTTTTTGGAAAAAGACTTTGAACTTGTAAAAGTCACATACTGAGGGAGACATGTTGTCTGCTTTTAAAAATCAGCTAAAAGCTGTTTGCAGACAGCTCCACCAAAGCCATCAAACTAGCTGCAAGTAATTTATACCTTGAAAGTCAGAGATCCTAACAGAGGGCAGGACTCCTCCAACCTGTTCCAACTTTGAGTTCCTTCTGGAAATTTGACTACAGGATAACTCTCAACCAGCTGAAAATTCTTTGTTTTTACAAGACCCTTGCTTCAACTTTAAAGCATCAACTTACTTAAAGAAACCAGGCCTGCCTTGCAGGAGACCAGAGATCATAAATCAGAGACTGAGTTAACCATAATTTGTACAAGTATACTACCTTTACCTGTAAACAATCTTTGTGTGTGTGAGACAAAAATAAAAATACCTGGAAAAACTCAGCAGGTCTGGCAGCATCTGTGGAGAGAAACACAGTCCGTATGACTCTTCAGCAGAGCAGTTCTGTTGAAGAGTCATACGGACTCGAAATGTTAACTGTCTTCCTCTCCGCAGATGCTGCCAGACCTGCTGAGTTTTTCCAGGTATTTTTATTTTTGTTTTGGATTTCCAGCATCCGCAGTTTTTTGCTTTTATCTTTGTGTGTGTGAGTCTGCTTAAGGGAATGAATGTTTGAGACATTGCATTTTAAATTCGAGTTAAGTGTGTGAGAATAAATAACCTTTGTTATTTTTAAACTCTCAAAAGCCTTCTGCTGGAATATTTAATTGGGATATACACTCTTAGCATAAGAAAACACAGACCTCTTTTATTACAAAACTTTACTGATCACGGGCAGTAAAGAAACACACACATTCTGACTGTGACACTGCACAAAAGTTAAACAAAGCAAGTACTAACAACGCTATATTTCATAAACGTTTATACTTTTAGCCTGGAACTCTCAACAGGATACTCCCTGTTCTACTTATATTTGCCCCAAGTGTTCCCCCTATATGTTACAGGATCTTGAGGGTTCCTTCACTTCCCTGAGGACCAAACCAGGGTGTGCCACAGCTCTCAGGGATTTTACTTTGAACCTCCTCAATGTTCCTGATATATTCTGAGGTATGAGATTTCTTGCGGTCCTTCCACTGTCATCCAGCTATGCAACCCACCAACTCTCCTTAAGTACCCCACTGCACTCTTGCTTACTGACTCCAACTCAGAATACCCCTGATTTCTGATTGCTTTGAGTCTACAGATTCTGACAGATTTTCTCTTTGCTTGTCTCACAGCTGCTTCCAGGCTCCAAGTGCAACTGCTTCTATGAGAAATACACACAGATATACCCAAAACCAAACTCAATTCCCTGCATCTATCCCAATGGCAACATGGCATACCTGGGACATTCCAGATAGAGATTTGAATTTAATATCCCCCATTCCCAAATCTACCCTTTGTCCTGGGAAACCCTATTTAAACCCCTTTTAAAGGCAACTGTAGACAACTCATCTCTACCAAGCAATTCAGGGGCCATCTATTGTTTTTACTTTGTTTACTGATTTCCCTCTTCTAACTCTGACTTTCTAAATAAACACAGGCCATCCTTTGAATTGCAAATACTTTGTCTGTTCACAAGCTTCCCAAGCCAGGTGCTTCCATTGCTTTACATTTAAAAACTTGAGTCTTCACTAAATGTTATACTCCTAAAGCATATGAATCTTGAAATTAGACATTTTTGTAAAATTTCAACTATGCTTTGCTCATTTACTTTGTTTATTTCCCTGGCCCAACCGTGGGCCACGTCAGAAGCTCCTGCAGGCCAGATTTGGCCTGTAGGCCATAGTTTGCCCAGGTCTGTTATAGGCCCACTCTACTCAATCTCTCTTCATTGGACAACCCTCTCATCCTAGAAATCAGTCTAGCCCTTTTTGTACCCCTTCTAAGGCAGGTATATCCTGCCTTTGATAAGGAGACCAAAACTGTGTGCAGCACTGTGGTTTCAGCAAAGCCCTATATAATTGCAGCAAGACTTCCTTACTCTGACACTGCAACTCCCTTGCAGTAAAACTAATGTACTATTTGTCTTTCTAGTTGCTTGCTGTGCCTGCATGTGAACTTCCAAGGACCCTCAAATCTTCCTGAATCCCAGCATTTACTAGTCTCTCCTTTTAAATTCTGCTCTTTAAATTCTTTCCACGAAATTGAAAAATGTCATACTTTGCCACATTATACTCCATCTACTACCTCCTTGCCCAATCACTTAACTGATCCATATCCCTTCGCAGCCTGCTTGCATCTTCCTTATAGCTTACTTTCCCACCTAGCTTTGTATCATCAACGAATTTGGATATATTACACTCAGTCTTTTCATCTAAGTTATTGATCTAGATTTTAAATAACTGAGGACTAACCATTGACCCTTGTGAAACTCCACTGGTTATACCATGACTTTGTTCCAACTCTTTTCTATCTGTTAAATAGTCTTCAATCATGCTAATATATTACCTCAAATCCTATGAGCTCTAAGATAAAAGCAAAAAACTGCGGATGCTGGAAATCCAAAACAAAAATAAAAATACCTGGAAAAACTCAGCAGGTCCGGCAGCATCTGCAGAGAGGAACACAGTTAACGTTTCGAGTCCGTATGACTCTTCAACAGAACTAAGTAAAAATAGAAAAGAGGTGAAATATAAGCTGGTTTAAGTGGTGGGGGGTGGGGGTAGAGCTGGATAGAGGGCCAGTGATAGGTGGAGATAGCCAAAAGATGTCATAGACAAAAGGACAAAGAGGTGTTGAAGGTGGTGATATTATCTAAGGAATGTGCTAATTAAGGGTAGAAAGCAGGACAAGCAAGGTACAGATAGCCCTAGTGGGGGTGGGGTGGAGTGAAGGATAGGGATTGAAATAGGCTAAAAGGTAAAGATAAAACAATGGATGGAAATACATTTAAAAATAATGGAAATAGGTGGGAAAAGAAAAATCTATATAAATTATTGGAATAAAAGGGGGGACCGGAAAGGGGGTGGGGATGGAGGAGAGAGTTCATGATCTAAAATTGTTGAACTCAATATTCAGTCCGGAAGGCTGTAAAGTGCCTAGTCGGAAGATGAGGTGCTGTTCCTCCAGTTTGGGTTGAGCTTCACTGGAACAATGCAGCAGGCCAAGGATGGACATGTGGGCATGAGAGCAGGGTGGAGTGTTGAAATGGCAAGCGACAGGGAGGCCTGGGTCATGCTTGCGGACAGACCGAAGGTGTTCTGCAAAGCGGTCACCCAGTCTGCGTTTGGTCTTTCCAATGTAGAGGAAGTCGCATTGGGAGCAACGAATGCAGTAGACTAAATTGGGGGAAGTGCAAGTGAAATGCTGCTTCAATTGAAGGAGTGTTTGGGCCATTGGATGGTGAGGAGAGGGGAAGTAAAGGGGCAGGTGTTGCACCTTCTGCGGTTGCATGGGAAGGTGCTGTGCGAGGGGGTTGAGGTGTAGGGGGTGATGGAGGAGTGGACCATAGTGTCCCGGAGGGAACGATCCCTGCGGAATGCCGCCGGGGGGGGTGAAGGGAAGATGTGTTTGGTGGTGGCATCATGCTGGAGTTGGCAGAAATGGCGGAGGATGATCCTTTGAATGCGGAGGCTGGTGGGGTGATAGGTGAGGACAAGGGGGACCCTATCATGGTTCTGGGAAGGAGAGGAAGGTGTGAGGGTGGATGCACAAGTTGTTCATTCGGAGAGCTGGCACAGGCACAATGGGCTGAATGGTCTCCTTCTGTACTGGTAACAATTCTGTGATTCTCTGTCTTTGACTGTGAAGACAGGCACAAATTATTTGTTTAGGGTCTCTGCCATTTCCTTATTCTCCATTATAATTTCTCCTGTCTCTGCCACCAAAGGACTTACATTTGCTTCTTTTATTCTCTTCCTTTTTACTTACTTGCTAAAGCTCTCACAATCTATTTTTGTACAGTCAACACACCCCTCATACCTCCGTAATTGTCTTTGTTTAAATTTAAGACCCTAGTTTAACTGTTAAACTTGATATGAAATTTTGTCATTATGATCATTCCTCCCCAAGGGATCCTTTGCTCAAATATTACTAATCAACCCTGTCTCATTACACTATAATGTCTACCTCAAGAACCCTATTTTTTGCATAGCCATCAAGGGTTATCATAGAAAGTTTTTTTTTACCTTTTCTAGTAGTAGGCAATTGCATTCAGACTAAGGTACTGCTGAGGTACACACAAGAATCTTTGTAATATGTCTGTTGGTGATAGCTAAGGTGTTTCACAAATCTCAGCAGGATCTCACACATAGTAAAAAGCCAGATTCAATGAAAGATGTCAACTATCATGAGTAATATTTTCAGGCTGCTAACATAAAATATCTTGGAATTTATTGTAGCCTCCTGTGATTCACTCTGGCCAATTTTGTTGCTGTATAGGTAATCAGAGGGAAAGGAAACCAGCTTTTTAAAGTGGTCCTGTTCCAGCTGAGCCATCATGGTGGTCTTGCTATTGGTGAATGAATACCCTCATATCCAAATCTCCCTCCCCACCCCTTCTCCACCACCTGACTCACTTTGGCTTGCCTTGGAGAGCCCCCAGAGATGTGCAAACGTGATTTTGGGGTAGCCTGTGACATAATTATTGGCATTTCAAAATCCTCTAGAGATCAAGGGGATTCAGTAACAAGCAGCTCTAAAATTCTATCAGAAAGCTATTTTAAGATATTGCTATCTTCTCCCAGCTTTGAACAAACTACTGAATGAAATATGGCCATCACAACTTGCCCTAAGGACCTCCTATAATCAACGATGGTGCATATTTTGGAGGGGAGACGGTGGCCTAGTGGTAATGTCACTGGACTAGTAATCCAGAAGCCCAGGCTAATGCTCTGGGGGGGCAACAGTTCAAATCCCACCATGGCAACTGATGGAATTTAAATTCAATTAATAATCTGAAATTGAAAAGCTAGCCTCAGTAATGGTGACCATGAAACCATTGTTGATTGTCGTAAAAACCCTTCTGGTTCACTAATGTCCTTTAAGGAAGGAAATCTGCCATCCTTACCTGGTCTGGCCTACATGTGACTCCAGGCTGAGGGGTATGTAGGCCGACCCTTAACTGCCCTCTGAAATGCCACTCAGTTCAAGGGCAATTAGGGATGGGCAACAAATGCTGGCCTTGCCAGCGACGCCCACATCCCATGTAAGAATTTTTTTAAAAATGCACAAACATTTATTTTCCCTTGTTTGTCTGTGTTTTCATACTAGGTCCAAGCAAGGGTTAAGTCCCTAGATTGTGGGCCTATTTCAGGAGATGTTGAATTTTTGCCTTCTTACCTACATGGTACATTAGATTAAATTTCTGTTCCAAAGGCAAGGCAGAAACACTACTTACCTCAGTTGTCCACAAAGTTATTTGTAAATCAATATTAAAATCAATGTTAAACTGTATAAGACACTAGTTAAGCCTCATCTGGAACACTGCGTCCAGTTCTGGGTGCCATACTTGAGGAAGGACGTGAAGACATTGGAGAGAGTACATTGGAGATTCACAAGAATGATTCCAGGGATAAACAGCTGTAGCTATGACAATAGATTGGAGAGGTTGTGTCTGTTTTCCTTGGAGAAAAGAAGGCTGAGAGGAAACTTGATAAAGGCATTCAAGATGCTGAGGGGTATGGACAGGGTAAATAGTGAGAAACTGTTTCCACTCAAGAGTACATCAAGAACTAGAGGGCACAGATTCAAAATAATGGGCAAAAAGAGTAGAAGCGATGTGAGGAAAAATTCTTTCACCCAGAGGGTGGTTGGAGTCTGGAACAAACTTCGAGGTATTCGAAAGGGAATTGGATTGCAATCTGAAAAGAAAGAATGTTACGGGGATAAGGCAGGGGAATGGGATTAGGTACAATGCTCTTTCAGCGAGCCAGTACAGACTCGATGGGTTGAATGGCCGCCTTCTACACTGTAAAGATTTTGTGATAATAAAGTACCAGCAGTGTAGCTTATGTTGGGGAAATGATTAGGCCGATTTTCCTGGAATGTTTACTCCCAGATTCAAAGGAAAGGAAACAGTGTCATTATGCCAGTTCTCCACCCCTTTAGGCTTAACACATATTTCCAGAGATTTACCCTGAGGTGCAATTCTTTCATATAGAACAGGTGGAAGCCTTCAAAGAAAACATTAGAGAGACAGGAGTAATGTCAGCAAGCCCCTGCATCATGTTTTTGGGTCTCGAAATTACACAGGCCAACAAAGTGTCATTGAAAGTGTGCCTGCGATTTAGGAACATACTGTCATGAACACTTTAAAATGATTCATCTTCAAGGACGAAGGGCATTCTGGAAGAATTTGCTTTTAAAAGACACTCCCTTAAAGGATTAATGCGGGACTTTGATTGCTATTCCTGGAAAAAGCACTCTTTTATAAAAAGGGTAATTAAGCAGTTGAAAAAAAAGGCTAGAAACCTCTTGATCTTAGTGGACTGTATACAAAGGGGTTCACATGATCTTTATGGCTCTAAAAAAAAAAAACCATGCCTGGAAGACTCTTTTAAAAGTGGGTGGTCGTTGTGGTTTTGAGAAAGGAAGGACCAACTGCTTGAGAAAAGGCAGCAGCCTTTTTGTAGTCCAGAGTCAGTCCACAACCAGAAGTGAATTTAAGCTGCTCCTGAGATGCTTTACATGCTGGAATAGAGCACCCTCAAGTATTCCTTGGGTCTGCTTGAAAAGCAGTGCCAGAGTAATTGATTGTTTCGCAGATTAACGCTGAGAGACCAACCGTATAACCAGGATGGCATTTCAAGGACTCCACCATCTATCCTTTGCCTGTGATCCTTTGGCCAAAATCGTCTTGCTTGATTTGCACTAAGTGTGGTAGCGTTTTACCGCCGTCTACAATGGTGGCTTCTCATGCCGCATCATCCCAAACCTGTTGCATTAATTATGCATTCCCAGGAAACACATCATTTCTATGGCGAGCAGGATCTCATTTGGTCTCCACGACATCACCTCACCGCTTCATCACACTGGGCATCATATTTAAAGTGCAGCCACGCGTACACCTCTGTGTTTCCAACCCAGGACTGCTGCACAGAAGACATGGCCCCGAAAGGCAAGAAGACTGTAGCCCCTAGGTTCAATGACATGTCCCTCGAGCACCTTTTGGATGCAGTGGAGGCCCACTGTGATGTCCTCTAACCTTGCTCTGGCCGCAGCAACATCACCAATCCAGCTTGGGAGGCGGTGGCAGCAATGGTCAGCACCAACATCCTGCAAAAGAGAACAGCCATCCAGTGCAGAAAGAGGATGAACGATCTCCTCCGTCTCACCAGGGTAAGTCACTCTTCTCATCACTCTCAACTCGCATACTGAGAAACCCTTCACACATCCACAAGGCCCTCTCTCACTGCCAGTTCAAGGTCCATCACTATTCACTCTCTCTCACACACACCTTCACTGTTCTCATCCCGTCCATGGGACCACTCACCACCCACACATGCCAGGCACACTTATCACCTGGCCTGGCAGGCATCCTGCTTACACTCTCTCCATCACTATTCATGCTGGACAAGCTGGTACACAACAAGAGAGAGATGTCACAGACTGGTTGAGGAATGCCTGAAATCAAGGCCCTCATGGACTTTGAAAACAGAGCCATCCAGCTGGCCAGTGAGGGTCTGGACCACTCCTGTGCTGATGGTGAGATCGGCGGTGATCTAACAAGTGAGGATCCAGCAATGCAACATCCATCAAACAACCATGCCATGAGTGATGTGTCCTGATTCACAGGCCACTGCCATGCACTAATTATCTCTCCTTGCTTCCGCAGGCACATCTGGGAAACAGCCAGGAGAGTCCACGACCCAGAGCCTCCAATCAAGCCCTGAGCAAAGCTCAGGAGACTATTCCACTGAAACCCTCCCTGAGGACCCATCACAGCGCTCGCCCACACCCTGCACCAGCACAGAGACACACACCTCAGCAGCTCCAGCTCCACAGGCTGAGGAGGGTGCCACTGCCACACAGCACGACACCGAAAGCAGGCCAGGGCCCTACAAGTCTCAGGCCTCCAGAGGATGCCCACCAAGTTCATTACAGACAACAGGGCGTAA
The DNA here is from genome assembly GCF_964194155.1 of Cetorhinus maximus. Lineage (NCBI taxonomy): Eukaryota > Metazoa > Chordata > Chondrichthyes > Lamniformes > Cetorhinidae > Cetorhinus > Cetorhinus maximus. Next base: position 68,735,258 of record NC_135898.1, read on the forward strand.
CAGTCAGCAGGCTGCTTCCACCTCTGCTGTGGATGTCGGGAGAGCACCAAGACGTAGGAAGAAGGGTTAGGAAGGTTAAGAAGATGTAGTTGGACCACCTGGGCATGGTTATTAATCACTTGTACATAACGTTCACTATTGTAAATAAACTCCCAAGAATGACACCCTGCCTATGGCTCCTTGTTCTGATGAGCAGGGTTCGTGTCACTCAAATGTGAAACTTTTCCACACAAGATAAAGGCAGGTGTCTCAGCCCAGGGTCTCTTCCCTATGCTTTGTGCAGCCTTCAGACCAAAATGATGGTTCAGCCTCACACTCCCTGGATGCATTAGTGATGCCTGCAACTCGATGGTGCGTGACATTACTGCCAGAATGTCATGGGCAGGTGTCACAGAGTTCTGTCATTCTCCCTGTGTGCTCTCAGCACCTTTAAGGTGGGGCAGGCCCCCATCTCTTCCGCATCTGCGACCAGTGACACTGTGCTCCTGAAGGGGTCAGGTGCTGACGGCAGACAAAGGATCAGATGCTTTTAAAGTTTCATGGCTGTGTCTCCATGATATGACCCTGATCTCACAGTGCAAGTGAGCTGCCCTCGAACAAACAGGAGTCAGGCATTCTCGGAGGCTATGTGGAGATCTTTGGAGTATCTTCACTGCATGTCGTCATCATCCTCCTGCAATTGAGCGACCATTAGGGCCTCCACTGCGCTTCAATGGCAGGAGCCTTATCACAGAGGGTATGTGCGCTGCCATAAGCCAGACTGGAGCCAAACGTTCATAGATGCAATGTGAGGATCCAGGGTGTCTCCTCACTGCATGTCGTCATCGTCTCCCACAAACCTAGCAATTGTGAGGACCTCCTGAGTGCACCTGCCTCATCTGGCCTGTGCGAGGTCATCATCGTCGCCTTTGAGGACCTGCTCACCCTCATCACCATCAACATCCTCTACATCAGAGGAGACCTCCAACTCCTGCATCTCCTCCTCAGCCAGCTCCTCTCCCTGTTGGAGCGCCAGGTTGTAAAGGACACAGCAGGTAACGATGAAGCGTGACACCCTCTGTGGACTATATTGCAGGGCTCCACCAGACTGGTCCAGGCAGCGGACCCTCATTTTCAGCATCCCGAAGGTCTGCTCCGCCACGCTGCAAGTTGCAGCATGAGCCTCATTGTACCTTCCTCGGCTGCAGTCTGAGGCCACCTCACGAGTGTCATCAGCCACGTCCTCTGTGGGTAGCCCTTGTCCCTGAGCCAATCCTGCAGCCTCTGTGGACCTTGGAAGACGTCAGGGATCTGTGACTAACTGAGAATGTAAGAGTCATGGGAACACCCTGGAAACTGTGTGCAGACCTGCAGGATGTGTTTGTGGTGGTCGCACACCAGCTGCACATTCAGCAATGGAGGCCCTTTCGGTTGACATAGTTGACCCCTTGCTGCACCAGAGATCTAAGTGCCACATGAGTGCAGTTGATCGCACCCTGCACCTGTGGGAAACCCAAGATTTGAGAAAATCAATCGCTCTTGCATCTTGGCTGTCCTAGTCCCGGGCGAAATGCACAAAGTTGTGTGCCCCCGTGAAGGTGGCATCCGTGACCTCATGGATGCATTTGTGAGTGGAGGCTTGTGATATCCCACAGAGGTCACCTGTGGAACCCTGAAAGGAGCCACTGGCGTAAAAATTGAGCACCGCGGTCACTTTCACACTCATTGGTAGTGGATGCCCTCCATGTCCCTGTGGCACCAAATCCTGCAGTAGCTGCCACATGTGACCAACTAGTTCCCTAGACATACACAATTTTCAACGACATTGGTTCTCGGTCATCTGCAGGAATTAAAGGTGGCTTCTATGGGCCCTGGGTCTAGCTAGGTGCCGACCAGCGATGACTCGTTGTGGTTCTTCAGCAGTGTGTGCGGGAGCCCAACCGCCCCTTCGTCCTGGGGGTGCGGCTCCTCCCTCTGCGCAGCCAGGCGCTTCCGTCGCTCTGTTTATCGTCATCTCCGCTCTCTGTATTCCACGAGGCATACAGCTAGTTCACCAGGCTCCATGCTCCTGATGCAGTCCTCCTGCAGTATAAAAGAGAGAGAGAAACGTGTGGGTTAACTTGCGTGCACTAAGAACCTCTCTTGGTTAAGTCTGAAGGCCCCTAAACACATCCCAGGCAGTACTGGCCAGCACTTGGATGGCCAGAATTTTGTGCTCTGCATGGCTTCCCAGAAACCCCAACCACCTCCACCTGACCGATTGGCTGCCGCTTTGCCCATTGACTGCTGTCAGCTTAGGCAAAGGCATTCTCTTAACCTGCCCTGCAAGGCTGCATTGTTAGCTTGAACCATGGGGGAGACTGGTCCAAACCAGGATGATGACATTGCAAGGGGCTGTGAGTGCCTCCACAGTGACTGCTTCATGGCCAGCTTTAGCAAGGAGATTGTACAACGTGCCCAGTCATCCAACTGTTCTGCAGTCCACTATAACGCTCATTGGTTTTCAGTCTGTGCCCAAGGGGTGGAAAGCTCTGGAGCACTTGGTGGCACTTTCATGCCTCTGCGTTGCTTGAGTGGGCAGATAAACTACAGACCTGACTCCATGTCAATGTGGCTGCACCTGAACTGTCTCAGCTGCAGAGGAAGGTCACTTTATACAAAGTTTTCCTAATGTGTGGCCGCTTCCCTACCCCCTGCCCCGCACGTGTTTGTACACCACCTTCAACCGCAGGGCTGCCCTTGCCCCTCCCTACCAAATGCACCTCAACCTTGAAGTCCAGCAGGCAACCCAAGCGAGCGCTATGCAATGTTGCTGTGCACTCGCCGCCAAATTCCCCTCAAAGTGCAGCCCACCAAGTGCACACTTTATATATGCTGTTGTAAAACACGTCGGTGTGATGGGCGGATGATCCAGTGCGTGGGGGATGATTCCGGCAGGCTGGCCTTATAATGTTGTGCAGATGTATTACAATACGGTTTCCAACATCCGATGGTGGGGAACGCGGCCCGCCATCAATGGGCTGTGCGGATGATCGCGAGCTGGTTTCATGATATCGTGAAACCAGTTTCTGGCCTTCCCGCCATATTGTCCTCTCACGCCACTGAGCATGCCCTACGCCAGCAGACACAGAAAATTCCGCCCATTGACTTTTAACCTTTGGCTGAATTCCTCTATTTTTATTTTTATTTTTGTGTGTGTGTGTGAGAGAGAGATAGAGAGACTTATGGTATCTTGAAAGAGTAATTAGTATAATTTCATATGCCATATCGTATGTTGATAAGCTTTGCCCTTCTATTCAACATGACTGGTTTCATAATAAACGAATAAGTTTGTTGTTTATTGAGAGAAGCCTGGTTGATGTCTGCTTTATTCTGGGTAGCAGTAGTGAAGGTAAATAATTGGCAATTTTGGTGAGTGAACTAAACTTTTAAACTCATGGTGCGACCTGCGGAGTAGTGGGGCTAGACAAACTGCGCACTCCTCCCATCCCAGTCATTACAATATTTTTTAGTATCTTTGAAAAAAGACATTTGTTGAAGCTTTTCATTTTGCACTCATCAGGACATTCAAAAGTATACCAAATGCAAAGAGACCAATTTATACTTCATGAGAGGGCAGTGCTGATTGGTAGACAAGTGGACTCTGATTGGTAGAGGCGTTGCCATGGACAGATAATTGACAGTAAACCGCCAAGTTTTGTCAGTTAACTGGTTAAATCTCCATGGCAATGCCTCTACCAATCAGCGTCCAATTCTAATCAGCACTCTCTTCTCACGAAGTGTAAATTGTTGTTCCCTTTAACGTAGAAAACAGAAAATAGGAACAGGAGTAGAACATTCAGCCCTTTGAGCCTGCTCTGCCGTCCAATATGATCATGGCTGATCCTCTGTCTCAACGCCATACTCCCACTCTCTCCCCATACCCCTTGACGCTTTAGAGTCAAGAAATCTATTTCCTTCTTAAATATATTTGGTGACTTGACCTCCACAGCCTTCTGTAGTAGAGAATTCCACAGGTCCATCACCCTCTGAGTGAAGGAATTTCTCCTCATCTCAGTCCTAAATGGCCTACCCCATTTCCTGATACTGTGACTCCTTGTTCTTGACCCCCACAGCCAGAAGAAGCATCAGCCTTCCATCCAGTCTGTCCCACCCTGTCAGAATTTTATATGTTTCAATGACATCCCCTCTCATTCTTCTAAACTCCATTGACTAAAGGCTTAGTCAACCCAATCTCTCCTTATACGACAATCCTGCTGTCCCAGGAATCAGTCTGGTGAGTCTTTGCTGCACTCCCTCTATGGCAAGTATATCCTTTCTTAGGTAAGGAGACTGAAACTGCACACGCTATTCCAGGTGTGGTTTCACTAAGGCCCTGTACAGCTGCAGTAAGACATCCTTGTTCCTGTACTCAAATCCTTTTGCAATGATGGCCTACATGCCAGTTGCCTTCTTAACTGCTTGCTGCACCTGCATGCTTGCTTTCAGTGACTAGTGTACAAGGATACCCAGGTCCCTTTGTGCATCAAAATGTCCCAATCTATCACCTTTCAAATAACACTCTGCCATTTTCTTTTTCCTACCGAAGTCGACAACTTTACACTTATCCACATTATACACCATTTGCCATGTCACTTTATACAGCATTTGCCATGTATTTGCCCACTCACTCAACTTGTCTAAATCGCCTTGAAGCCTCTTAACATCCTCCTCACCAATCACATTCCCACCTAGTTTTGTGTCGTCAGGAAACTTGGAAATATTACATTTGGTTTGCTCACCCAAATCATTGATATATATTGTGAATAGCTGGGGCCCAAGCACTGATCCCTGCGATACCCCACTAGTCATCACCTGCCGCTCCAAAAAGTAGCCATTTATTCCTACTCTCTGTTTACTGTCTGTTATCCAATTTTCAATCCGTGCCAATGTATTACCCCCAATCCCATGTGCTTTAATTTTGCACACTAACCTCTTACATGGGACTTCATCAAAAGCTTTCTGAAAATTTACATTTGGTATTCTTGCAATTGTCCTGATGAATGCAAGACGAATAGACTTCATGTGTCTTTTTTCAGCAATACTCAAGTTCTATGCTACCAAACAACTATTAACATACTTTTTCTTTAAGGCAGTGCTTCCCAAACCTTTTCTGGTGTAACTCCATTTTAATGCCCCAGACTTTGCGTGACCCCAACCTCAGAGTGAAAACTTGGGCCTGAACCTTCGGCTTAGCAAATGGGGGCGGGGCCCGCTCGCTGAGGGGTAAAATGACGTGGGGTGACGTCAGGCGTATGTCCCGATGTCACCGCGCATCATTTAGATTTACAGTTCGGCGGGCGCGCAGACCTTAAGGTTGGTGGGCAGGTGAAGAGCCCAGGCGGCCTTCGCATTTTTCATGGAACCTCATCCATGAGCGGGATGAGGTTTCATGAATGATTTTAAATTTTCACACAAATTTTTATTAAAACTAATGCACATGTGGCAGTTTCACATGAGGGGACAGAGGTGTCTCAGGGAGATTTCTGCGCCTTTTTGCACACATGCACAAAAGAGTGCAATCCCGACTCAGGCAACCCCCCCACCCCCCGTCCGCACAGGGAGCACACAGCACTTCCAGGTGCATGTCACGTTGGGCGAGCCTTAATTGGTCCGCCCATGTAAAGTGGCGGCACAGACCTGACCAGGCCCATGCCCACCCCCGCACAACCCCTCCCAACGGGGGGAAAATTCTACCCTTGGAGATATGAGAGTTGTTGGGTGGGGGTGGGGGGGATGGTAGCAAGGGGGTGTCCTTCAGATGCTGAGTGTGGGGGCGGGGTGAAGAGGTGAGCATGGTAGGAAGTGTTTAAACTTCAGAGTTTGCTTTTCGATAAAAAAAAAACTACCCTTTCAGGGCCTTTTTTTGCAGCAGGTATCAGGACTCAAAAGATCAGTCTGTTAGACCACGCCTACCATTAGAAAAAAAAGCCGAGGATTTAAAGGGGCCTTGCAGGGTCCACACTCTGTCTGAGCTCCATGGCAGCCATGGCTACCTTAGAGTTTGTGAGCCCAAAATCTCATCTCGCAACCCCTAGTGGGTTTGTTTTCTGCAATTTTTTTGAACAGCAGTCTGAAAACTCCAAACTCAGTGGCCACTACCACTGTTTCTACCTTCTCAGGTTAGTAATGCACTTTCCTTCTTCATAGTTGGGCACAAATCCTTTCCAAGTTGTGTTTCTGGGCCGAGGGAATGCCAGGGTCATGACTTACACTGTATTTTCTGATCTAAGTCTAAGAGCGAAAACGAACAAAAGAGCTTTGTGACTAATCTCTCAACTCTAGGTGCGGTGAAGTGGCCTGTTGCGTTCTCAGTTAAAATTACCACCTTAATGTAGGAGGTCATGGCACCTGGTATCTGCTAAGCTAAACCATGTACCAGGCATATTAAATGAAAACCATTATGACGCAACGGCAGGGATTGCTTAAAATTATATCTAACAGCCATCGTGCTCACATTTGAAAGAAGAAAAGTTTAGAACAGTTTTAAAAAGTGGTATAACTGTTTTAAAATAGTCAAAAACAAAACACATTGAAGCTGACCGCAAGGGGCATGTCTTCAGCTCGTGATGTCACTAGAGGGTGTGGCTTCGCTGACAATGCACTGTGCTGGAAGACCTTATTGCTTCTGAAGCTAGGCCCTGCTGCAGCAAGTGGAGGAAGTTCTTGCTGCAGCCAATGAACCAAGTAAGTTTGTTTCCCTCTGTGCAGTCAACAACGAATGTCATTGCTTCGCTGCTGACTGCAAAATCCAGATCAATGTCTTGTCAGTTGAATCTAACTCAATGTCATAATACAAATCAAAATACAATGACTTTTACTAGCTTTACTAATAAAAGTTCCAAAATGTTACAAGGACATTACCATATAGATCTATTTTTAACCACACAGCTTTAAAGCGATTTGTAAGGAAAAATAGTACTTGACATGATCAGTCTGCAGACCAATATTTAGACAATATTGCACTAACAATTCAGCGACAGCCATCTACCTCAGGAACCCTTTTTTTTGCCTAGTCATTAGAGACTATCATCAAAAGTTTCTAGCTTTTCTGTAGTAGGCAATTGTGTTCAGACTGAGGTACCACATTTCAGACTAATCTCTACACAAGAATCTTTGTAAAATGTCTGTCACTGATAGTCAATGTAGTTCTCAAGGGTTTCCATGTTTATTCATACCTTGATGATTGGCTTATTTAGGTTCACTCCCAGGGGATTTCCCAGGAGGCAGTCTCTATCAGATGAAGCAGATGTTCACACAGCTGAGTCAACTAGTGAACCCATAGAGGTCATACTTTACAGCCTTCCCAGGATATCATTTGTATGGGATCTACATTACAAACAGTAATGCTCCAAGATACTTAGCACCAATGTTCTCTCTAATTTCCCTTTGGTCTGCACAGCCCATTTGTTACACCGTGCATCTTAAAGGGAATGTTGCTTGTACATGGTCTGTTTGTCCCTTGCTCTGTACGTTCTGGACTACTGTGTGACCATGCTTCCGCACACCTTAGAAGAAATGTTGCCTATCATTACTAAATTGAATAAAGACCCCAGTAACCTGGGGAAGCTAAATTGGATAGCCCCCACAAACTGGTTCAGGGGATCTGAATGTGTAATTAAGCTGAGTGTGTTCAATGTGATACAGGCAGCATACCAACTTCAAGCTGCCTTCTCATTTCAATGATATCAACATCTAGCCAGAGCTGTCCGTATCAACAGGAGGCTAATATTGTGAGTGGCTAATATCATCTAAGTCTAGCCTGCACCTCTTAAAAGAGAGGTGCATTGTGCTGGAGGTGCTAACAATCATGCAAGTGACTCTGACTTGGGAAACATTGAAGAATGGCAAAATGGGAGGGAGCAAGCTCCAAGGTTTTTGGGCACTGCAGTTGGAGGCCTTGTTGAAGGAGATGCAAAAGAGGAGCAACGCCCTGTATCCACAGGATGATCTCCAGACACATGCCTAGAAGGCAGTGGAAGCAAATGGCCATGGAGGCCAATATCAGGAGTCAAATTCCAAGGACCTGGATGCAGTGATGCAATTATCAGTGACCTCACATGAGTGGACAAGGTCAGTGAATATATCTTGAAATGTCATATCCTACAAATGCAACACTAGCTTCAGACAATTCACTACACTCTACCTGGTCTGAAATAATTGAAGAGTGAGTAGCGAATTAGGTTCATGTAGGAAGTCGTCACATGGGAGAGAGAAGTGTAGGGTGCATAGGAATTATTCTAAGTTAATTAAATTAGTAATTACGTTAAGTTAACTAAATAACGTAAGTAACAATGGCAGGACAGGTGTTATGTTGCAGCTATGGAATGTGGGAGATTTTGGACGCAATGGCGGTCTATGACAAACACATCTGCAGAAAGTGTAAGCAGCTAGAGGAATTCCAGATCAGGATTATTGATTTGGAAGCCACACTGCACAACATAAGGGATGGAGAGAAGTACCTGGACACTCTGTTCCAGAAGACGGTCATTCCTCTTAGAAAAGGGTCATCTGTTTTGGTCAGCAGTGATGGGCAGGAGGATGTGACCGTGAGTGAGGCAAGTAAAGGGACTGAGCAGACAGTATTGGAGGAGCCTCAGACTTTGCAATTGTGATACAGGTTTGAGGTGCTCACAAGCTGTGTGGATGGAAGCAAGGTCTGCAAGGTGGATGAGCAGGCTGGCCATGGCACCATGGTACAGGAAACCGTTCAAGTGGGGGGAGCAAACAGAAATGTAGTGGTAGCAGGGGATAGTATAGTGAGGGGGATTGACACTGTTTCCTGCAGGAAAGAGCAAGAGTCCAGAGGCTGTGTTGCCTGCCCAGTGCAAGGGTTCAGGACGTCTGCTGTGGATTGGAGAGGTACTTGCAGTGGGAAGGGGAGGATCCAGTCATCATGGTCCATGTAGGTAGCAATGACAGAAACATGACAAGGAAGGAGGTTCTGCATAGTCAACATGAGGAGGTAGGTACCAAATTAAGAAGCAGACCTAACAAAGAAACATAGAAAATAGGAGCAACAGTAGACCCTTCGAGCCTGCTCCACTATTCATTATGTTCATGGCTGATCATCCAACTCAATAACCTGCCTCCGCTTTCTCCCCATATCCTTTGATCCCTTTCACCCCAAGAGCTATATCTAACTCCTTCTTGAAAACATACAATGTTTTGGCCTCAATTACTTTCTGTGGTAACGAATTCCACAGGCTCACCGCTCTCTGGGTGAAGAAATTTCTCCTCATCTCAGCCCTAAATGGTCTACCCCGTATCCTCAAATTGTGACCCCTGGTTTTGGACTCCCCCACCATCGGGAACATCCTTCCTGCATCTACCCTGTCTAGCCCTGTTAGAATTTTATAGGTTTCTATGAGATCCCCCCTCTATCTTCTGAACTCCAGCGAATATAATCCTAGCCGACTCGATCTCTACTCGTATGTCAGTCCCACCATCCAAGGAATCAGTCTGGTAAACCTTCGCTGTACTCCCTCTATAGCAAGAACACCCTTCCTCAGATAAGGAGACCAAAACTGCACACAATATTCCAGGTGTGGTCTCACCAAGCCCTGTATAATTGCAGCAAGATATCCCTGCTCCTGTACTCGAATCCTCTCGCTATGAAGGCTAACATACCATTTGTCTTCTTTACCATCTGCTGCACCTGCATGCTTACCTTCAGCGACTGGTGTACAAGGACACCCAGGTCTCGTTGCACATTCCCCTCTCTCAATTTATAGCCATTCAGATTATCTTCCTTCCTGTTTTTGCTACCAAAGTGGATAATCTCACATTTATCCACATTATATTGCTTCTGCCCTCAAAGGTAATAATAGAACAAAGAACAAAGAAAAGTACAGCACAGGAACAGGCCCTTCGGCCCTCCAAGCCTGCGCCGATCATATTGCCTGTCAACTAAAACATTTTACACTTCCGGGGTCTGTATCCCTCTATTCCCATCCTATTCATATATTTGTCAAGCTGCCTCTTAAACACCAGTATCGTACCTGCTTCCACCAACTCCTCTGGCAGCGAATTCCAGACACTCACTACCCTCTGCGTAAAAAACTTGCCCCGCACATCTCCTCTATAGTTTTCTCGTCTCACCTTAAATCTATGTCTCCTAGTAATTGACTCTTCCATCCTGGGAAAAAGCTTCTGACTATCCACTCTGTCCATGCCTCTCATAATTTTGTAAACTTCTATCAAGTTACCCCTCAATCTCCGTCGATCTAGTGAGAACAATCCGAGTTTCTCCAACCTCTCCTCATATCTCTGGATTATTACCTGAGCCATGTGCAAATTGGCATAAGGCAGATAATATTAGAGAGACAAATGCGTGGCTCAAAGATTGTTGTGGGAGAAGTGGGCTCTGGTTTATGGGGCACTGGCACCAGTACTGTGGAAAATGGGGGCTGTACCATTGGGATAGTCTACACCTGAGCCATGCTGGGATCAGTGTTCCTGCGAATTGCATAACTAGGGAAGTAGAGAGGGCTTTAAGCTAAACAATGGAGGGTGAGGCATCAAGCTTGGATAGATATGGCAAATCAAAGGGTAGATTCAAGGTATGACACCATAATGGTAATATGGGAAATGAAGATCATAGAATAGCAGGAAGGGACAGAGAGCTAAAACCTAAGGATACACCAGTAGTCAAGATTAGATGTTACAAAGATAACAAAAAGACAAAACTAAAGGCTCTGTATCTAAATGTGTGTAGCATTCATAACAAAGTAAATGAATTGATAGAGCACATTGAAGTAAATAAATATGATCTGATAGCCATTACAGAGATGAGAGTGCAGGATGACAAAGATCGGGTCATGAATATTGAGGGGTATATGATATTCAAGAAGAATAGGAAACAAGGTAAAGTTAGAGTTAGCACTGTTAATCAAGGATGGCATTGATGCAGTAGTTAGAGATGACCTTGGTTCAGGACATCAGGATGTAGAATCGGTTTGGGTGGAGATGAGGAATAGTAGGGGAAAAAAGTCACGAGTGGAAGTGATCTACAGGCCCCCTAATAGTAACCACAACGTAGGACAAAGTATACAAGAAGAAATATTGGTTGCTTATGATAAAGAGACAGCAATAATCATGGGTGACTTTAATCAACATATAAACTGGAAAAATCAGATTGGCAGTAGTAGGCTGGATGAGGAGTTCATGGAATGGTTTCGAGAGAATTTCTTAGAGCAGCACATTCTAGAACCATCCAGAGAGCAGGTTATATTAGACTTGGTATTGTGTAAAGTGACAGGATTAATTAATGATCTCAGAGTGAAGGCACCCCTAGGTAGCAGGGACCACAATATGATTGAATTTTACACCCAGTTTGAAAGGGAGAAGAGTGGGTCCAAGACTAGTATTTTAAAGTTAAATAAGGGCAACTATGTGGGCAAGAAAGCTGAGCTAGCTGAAATGAACTGGGATACTAGGCTAGGTGATAGATCAGTAGAGAAGCAGTGGTAGACATGTAAGGGGATATTTCAGAATAAGTATATTCCTACTATAAAGAAAAATTCTAAGGGGAGGACCCACCATCCGTGGTTGACCAATGAAGTTAAGGAAAACATCAAACTTAAGGAAAAAGCATATAATTGTGCAAAGATGAGTAGCAGGTCAGACGATTGGTCAGAATATAAAGAACGACAGAGAATGACCAAAAGGTTAATCAGCAGATTATGAGAGAAAGATAACTAGGAATACAAAAATGGATAGCAAGAGTTTCTACAGGTATTTAAAAAGGAAAAGAGTAAGTAAAGCGAGTGTTGGTCCTCTAGAGAGTGACAGTGGGGAGTTAATAGTAGATAATAAGGAAATGGCACATGATATGAACAAATACTTTGCTTCTGTCTTCACTAGAGGCGATACAAAAAAATGTCAGTAATAACTGTAAATCAGGAGGTGGAAGGGAGAGGGGAACTTGGTTTAATTACAATCACTAGGGAAGCGGTACTGAGCAAAGTGATGGAGCTGCAGGCTTGACAAATCTCCGGGTACTGATGGACTTCATCCTAGGGTCTTAAAAGAAGCGGCTGCTGAGGTAGTTGATACATTTGTGTTAATTTTACAAAATTACCTAGATTTTGGAAAGGTTCCATCAGACTGGAAAGCAGCAAATATAATCCCTCTGTTCAAGCAGGGAGGGAGGCAAAAAACAGGAAACTATAGGCCAGTTAGCTTGACCTCTGTTGTGGGGATGGTGTTGGAATCAATGGTAGATGGAGTATAATGTAGGAAAATGTGAAGTTGTTCACTTTGGCAGGAAGAATAAAAAAGTAAAGTATTACTTAAATGGAGAATGGCTGCAAATTTCAGAGGAGCAGAGGAATCTAGATGTTATAGTGCATGAGTCACAAAAAGTTAGTATGCAGGTACATCAAGTAATTAAGAAGGCTAATGGAATGCTATCCTTTATTACGAGAGGAATTGAACATAAACGTAAGGATGTCATGCTTCAGTTGTACAGGGCATTGGTAAGACCACATCTCAAATATTGTGAGCAACTTTGGTTTCCTTATTTAAGGAAGGATACTTTGGAGGCAGTTCAGAGGAGGTTTACTAGATTAATACCTAGAATGATCAGGTTGCCTTACGAGGAAAGGTTAGACAAACTGGGCTTGTTTCCACTGGAGTTTAGAAGAGTGAAGGGTGACTTGATTGAAGTGTATAAGATCCTGAATGGTATTGACAAGGTGGATGTAGCAAAGATGTTTTCTCTAGTGGGTGAGTCCAGAACTAGGCGGGGACTGTTTTAAAATTAGGGATTGCCATTTTAGGACAGAGATGAGGAGAATTTTTTTTTCTCTGAGGGTTGTGCGACTTTGCAACTCTCTGCCTCCGAAGATGGTGGAGGTGGGGTCATTGAATATTTTAAGGCGGAGGTAGATAAATTCTTGTTAGGCAAGGGAATCGAAGGTTTCTGGAATAAATGGGAATGTGGAATTCGAAACACAAACAGATCAGCCATGATCTTATTGAATGGTGGAGCAGGCTTAGGGGCTGGATGGCCTGCTTCTGCTCCTGTTTCGTAAGTTTGCAAGCACCGTCATACTTAACCTTCCTTCTCACATCCCGCCTCCCCTTTATCCCAGACTCTTTGCTGATTTGCAAACTGCAAATAGTGCAAGCATGCACCTCTTACTTTCTCCTTCCACCCCCACCTGCACCACAACATTACCTTATGCCTTTCACCTTTGGGATACCCATGAGTGGAATTTGGCCAGGCAGTGCAGGGACAGCAAGAAGATCGTGATGATGAAGACTCTCAGTTACTCAAGTTCACACACGCAGCCACAAGTTTAGCTACTAGTACTGTGCATAATTTAGAGGCTAGCATAAAGGCAGCATCTATATGTGGTGTGACACCAGACATGAGTGAGCTACATACTCTTGCAGAATATCAGACTGGAAAAGTCCAACCCTAGCTCCATAACCTCCAAAACAGGTGGTGAACTCAAAAGGACAACTCGATAAAAAATGTCAAACATGAAATCCATCATCAACTGCACCATGACCTCAATCCTTCAACAACATTCCACCACCATCAGTACAGTTGAAGTGAAGGAGGATTTAACCTCGTTGGGGGAAAGGATGGGGGTGCTGGCATTGCTGATATTGTATGGAACTTCTTCATCAACTAGCTCCCAAGGGATTCTAATATCTGGTGCAGCTTCAGCAGTGCCATGGAATCAAGATGCATTCTAAGCATGGCAGGAGGTGAATGTCATTGCCACACTTGGAAGTGGATGAAAGGCATCATCAAGAGCACTTTCAATTGGCACTTGATTAGCGATAACCTGCTCACTTTGGGTTCCGACAGGGTCACTCAGATCCTGACCTCATTACAGCCTTGGTTCAAACATGAACAAAAGAGCTGAACTCCAGAGGTGAGGTGAGAGTGACTGTCCTTGACATCAAAGCAGCATTTGACTACATGTGGCAGCAAGGAGCCCTTGCAAATCTGGAGTAAATGGGAATCAAGGGTAAAACTTTCTGCTGGTTGGAGTCATGGCTAGCACATTGGAAGATGGTTGTGGTTGTTAGAGGTCAGTCATCTCCGCTCCTGGACATCAATGCAGGAGTTCCTCAGGGTAGTGTCCAAGGCCCAACCATCTTCAGCTGCTTCAGCAATGACCTTCCTTCCATCAGAAGGTCAGAATTGGAGACGTTCACTGATGATTGCACAATGTTCAGCACCATTCATGACTCAGATATTGAAGCTGTCCATGTCCAAATGCAGCGAGGCCTGAACAATATTCAAGCTTGGGCTGAAGTGGCAAGTAACATTCGTACCACACAAGTGCCGGGCAATGACCATCTCAACAAGAGAGAATCTAACCATCACCCCTTGACATTCAATGGCATTACCATTGCTGAATTCCCCCATTATCAACATCCTGGGGGTTACCATTGACTAGAATCTGAACTGGAGTAGCCATACCAATACTGTGGGTATAAGAGCAGGTCAGAGACTATGAATTCTGTGGCAAGTAATTCACCTCCTGACTCCCCAAAGTCTGTCCACCATCTACAAGACACAAGTTAGGAGTGTGATGGAATACCCTCCACTTGCCTGGGTGAGTGCAGCTCCAACAGCATTCAAGAAGCTTGAAACCATCTAGGACAAAGCAGCCCGCTTGATTGGCACCCCATCCACAAACATTTATCCCCTCCACCAGAAACACACAGTGGCAGCAGTGTGTACCACCTACAAGATGCACTGCAGGAGCTCACCAAGCTTTCTTGGACAGCTCCTTCCAAACCCACAACTGTTACCATCTAGAAGGACAAAGGCAGCAGACAGATGGGAATACCGCCACCTGGAAGTTCCCCTCCAAGCCACTCACTATCCTGATTTGGAAATATATCACTGTTGCTGGGTCAAAACCCTGGAACTTCCTAACAGCTCTGTGGTTGTACCTAAACTACATGGACTGCGGCAGTTAAAGTAGGCAGCTCACCACCACCCTGTCAAGTGGAGTTAGGATGGGTAATAAATGCTGGCCTAGCCAGCGACACCCAGATCCTATGAATGAATAAAAAGAAATGTGAGCAACTGGTTTGTGCAGAACTCTCGAAGTCCACAAAAATTGCTTTAGCACACCACCCTCTGTAGACTTTTGCAACTATAAACAAATATAGTAAGTACCCAACACTTGTAGAATCAAAGCGTCAGCCAGAAGAAACCAACCGGCAAGTAGCCTGTAAGTAGCTGATGATCCCTTTAAATAGATGGGCATCCTTTCTGCTGTTGAGCACGAGATCAGCTACGTGAGGTTAGGAGAGGACATTAGCTGGACCATTGAGCTCCAAAATGGCATAGCTGGCATCAAATCAGCATGAATCATGATCTGCCTGCTCTGAATACTTTTGGAAAACATTCACTGTGCACAGGCTTACTCCTTCACCAATGTGCGGCCACACAATTCACCCCACAGGTTTGCATGTACAGAACGATGTCATTTTTGAGTCTAAAGGGTACCCGTACCACCAAAAAATTGGGTACAAATGATCCCAATTTCTTGCCAGGGTCTTTTGATAAACAACAGTCAACATTTTTAAAACCTAAGAATCTATAGTAGCAGACCTCACAAATGTACCCTTTGTCACAAATCTATCCACCTCCTCATTGTAGCCCTCAATCCATTCTTCTAGAAATGTGTCTAATTATCTCATGACCCAGTTATACTGTCTGCTTCAGTGGTCTTTTTTGACAACTTGTTCTACAAATCTGTCTCCAGAGTATAGAAGTTGTGCCTGACTCCCATTCTCCCTCTCAACTTTTCCAAATTTTTAACTTATATTTTGTCCTTTTACTATAGTGAACAGGCTACTACAATCCATTTAGTAATTTTATATCATAATCTTAAAAACCTTAAATAGATCACCTCAAAATCTGTCTGTTCATTGTCAACAATAAGCTCTTTTTAAATTCTTTCATGGGAAGTGGGTGTTGCTGGCAAGGCCAGCATTTGTTGCCCATCCATAATTGCTCTTGAGAAGCTAGAATGGAAGGTCAGTTGGAATAATATGCCAGAAAGATGAAATCAGTTGGACCTTCTTCATCTCAAACTACTTTATGAAATTTCCTATTTTTCAAAGAAAACGTTCCTAACCTTGCTTTGTATATTTAATTTCAGATAACTTGGATCATCCCTTTTTTGAGCTCTGTATTCCTTCCTTTAAAACAAAAATACCCAGTGACTAGTTAACTAGATCTGCATACAATACTCAAAGGTCTGAGCAATGCAATATACAAAAATTAAATAACATCTTCTGATTTGTGCTCTGGCAATACAACCTCGTATCCTGTTAGCCTTTTTCCTACATCTAAGCTTTCTGCTGTTTAATATACTATAAATTTCTATATTTACTTAATGATCAGCCACTCCCTCTTTATGTTCCTTGTTCCCATGCTAATTACTCTATGCTTGCATTGAATTTAATCTGCCATTTGCTGTCCATTTTTTAAAATTACCCATCCCTAGTTACTCTGAAAAGGTGGCGGTGAGACTTCTTAAAACAGTTTGATACAACTGAGCAGTGTTAGACCACTTCAGGGGACAGCAAAGAGTTGACCACGTTGGTGCAGGACTGGAGTCGCTTACAGACCAGTTTGGGTACCCAGAATGGAAAAACATCCCCATAAAACTGGGAAATAAGAGTACTGGTCCAAACTGTTTTTTCCCTTCTGGGTAAGGATGGCAGGTTTCCTTCCTTAAATGATGTTAGTGCTCCAGTTATGTTTTATGACAACCTGACAGCTTTGTGAATACTTCTACTGATACTAGTTTATTATTCTCAGATTTCCTTTTGGAACTGAATTCAATTTCTCAAAGTGCCCTGATGTGATTTGAACTATTGTTCTCTATTATTAGTCCAAACCTCTGGATTGCTAGTCCAATAGTATAGCCAGTACACTACTGCACCCTTAGTGGCCTACTTGCACCGTTCCTCATTACATTTGCTTGATACCGTCGTCCAAGCCATTAATTGCATGGGGCCCATTGTCACAGTTTGACATTCTTGCTGATTGGTCCAAAGGAGATTGTAGTGTTAATTTGTATTGAAAGAGAAAAATTGTTCATGCTCAAAAATTGAGCTCCGGGAACAATCTCTGCGCCTGAAAGGATAGGTTGAGGGCACCGTAATATTGGGCCTCAGGGCTCATTATCATCAACCTGACAAGCTGCAGCCACCTGCAGTTCACTGGAGAAGAGTATTGCCAGCAACAGCCCTCTTGTAAATTCTTAAAGGGGACTGGGAGAAGGTGGAGGAGCTGAAGCATTCAAGAGAGGGAAGTAACCAGAAAAGGAGTGATCAGAGTGAAGGACAGCAGTAGCTGGAAACAGGGACGTTAACGGGAATGTTAACATTGGCTGAGAATGGAGAGGGTGGTGATGCTGGTGATCAGGGGGTTTGTGACCTGAGGGTGAAGTAAGTGGTAGTCAGCAACAGTCCGCAGATACATTGTGCGCTCTGGAGGAGCGTTTTTGCTCTGCCTGGATATACATTTGGGTCAATGTTTTCAACAAACTTATCTTCAAAAATGCCTTTAAGGATTGCCTGCCCTAAATAGCCACAGTGGCTTGATGGGGCTGATAGAGCAAACCTACTGAGATATTTTGGTATAGAATTAGCATATTGCAAAGTGAAGCAACTCAGTCTGTGCATCTCTCGGTGTATTATTGGTCAATTTTTATCTAGGCTGGATGATTATCTGTATCTGCTACATACTAATCTGTAGAGACTCTGAAGAGATTTGTTTGTTCAGAGTGGCTCTATCAAACACAGTGGATCATATCGTGTCCCACATTGAATTTCTAAGGGCCCTTCTGAAGGTCTTGGGTCAGAGTACTGCTGATCCATGTTGTATGATTTGCTTTCTTTCCACACCTTTGCAAAATGTGTTCTTTGGGATAAGCACTGGGTGCATCTTGCTGATGATCTGGATAACCTACCTTTCTGCTTTCATCACCTTGTGGTGTACCACAATGAGGAGAGCCAATATGAAACTCTGGGTCATAAAATCAAACTGCTGTGGAGCAAATTATAGTTCATACATTGTTACTGAAAGGTGTGCGCTGTTTTCATGTTATTCCCCTGCATCGCTAAAGACATCAGAAAATACAAAGGATAGAAATCGTGCTTCAGCTATGCAACTCCCTGGTTAGACTACACCTGGAGTACCGTGAGTAGTTCTGGGCACCACACCTTAAGAAGGATATATTGGTCTTCGAGGGTCGGCACCAGATTGACACTTGAACTCCAGGGGTTAAGTTACGAGAAGTACTTACACAAACTAGGGTTGTATTCCTGGAATTTAGAAGATTAAGAGGTGATTCGATTGAAGTTTGCAAGATATTAAAAGGAACAAATGGAGTAGATAGAAACTATTTCCACTAGTTGGGGATCCTAGGACAAGGAGATATAGTGTAAAAATTAGAGCCAGACCTTACAAGAGTGGAATTAAGAAAGACTTCTACACACTAAGGCTGGTAGGAATTTGGAACATACTTCTGCCAATGGCAACTGATGCTCACACAATAGTTAATTTTAAGCCAGAATTGATAGATTTTTGTTAACCAAAGGTGTTATGGGATATGAGGGAAAGGCAGCTATATATATATATATATATATATATATATCATATAGAGTGAGGTTGTAGATCAGCCATGATCTCATTGAATGGCAGAACAGGCTTGAGGGGCTGAATGGCCTACTCCTGAATCTTCCTAGAATCATTAAGTGCATAAATATTATACTGTACATTCGGCCATGCCTAAAGTGGCTCAGTTACACAGGACACTGTATCTATTTCTGCTGCTTTTTGCCACTAGCTAGCAATATCTTTCTGGAGATATAATTACTAGTTGAATCACTGAAATCTGATATTCCATTGTTAATTTATGATTCTTTCAAGCTTGCAGTTTTTGGGACATCGTGTACTTCTATATGACACCATAAGAATCAGAATACTTAATAACCCTAAGGGTGATGCAGTAAAACGATAATACTTATCTTGTTAAATGTCACATGCTGGATATTAAAATAATTCATGTCTACTCTTTGTCACCACATTGTTTTGTCAGATATTGGCTTGAGGATGTTATTGAAGGGGCAGCTTCCTACAACTTTGACTATAACTGAGACTGCAATTAACCTGACTTTTTATGTTGAAGTGGTTTTGAGTATGCATCAATGCAAACAGGGCAGTGTAAGTGCGTTGTCAGATCTTAATCTGGCATGTGAGTGCATCCATGCCACGTGGTCTAAAATCCTTGCCTGGGACCACCTGGGAACTTTAAGATACTTGAGCACATAATCTAGGCTGACACTTGTACACGGTTCTGAGGGTGTGCTGCACCAGGGTAGGGGCCATCTTTCAGATGGGATGTTAAACCAAGGCCCCTGGATGTAAAGATCTTAAAGCGCTATTTGAAGAACAGGAGAAATCTCCAACCCCCCCAAGAGTCCTGGCCAATATTTATCCCTCAACCAACATCACCTTAAAAAGGTCATCTCATTATTACCTTAGAGCTGTTTGTGAGAGCTTACTGTGTGCAAATTGGCTGTCACAGCAACAGTGACCACTCTTTAGAAGTACTGCATTGGTTGAAATGTGCTTTGTAATGTTTTGAGATAAGGAAAGGCCCTATAATAATGCAAATTTGTTCTTTTTTCTTTAGATTGCACAGCATTGCTAATGAGGGAATAGGTGCTGGCATCTACTTGGTCTTAAAAAAAAAACATTGGAACTCTGTATGTGTCCAAACTCTCGTGGCACATGATTTATTTTGCTCTCTGACACTGAGACTTGATGGATGTAGAGCTGTCAGTAAACTCTAGCCTGCTGACTGTGTACGACATTTCACAGATGCTGATTTGATACTAGTAACTGCATGGTAACTCATCTAATTGTTAATACAATGGTTTTACTAGCTGGAATAGTTGGGCACAGTTTGCTATTTGAAATCAAGGATATTTCTACAAAATTGGGAAATATCAGTAGTACGACCATGTGAGGAGGGGTGAAATGACTCCTCTATTCTCCGACTCCAGGTTTGACCATAATAGGGGTTTTTGTGAATTTAGAGAGGATGTGCTCTGCCAATTCTGTAAGTATCCCACTATTTATGCTTTTAGGTTGTAAAGAATTAGTCAGATAGGTTTTCTTAGGTTAAACAAAGAACAAGATAAGTCTATTGAAACTATTTCCCAAATTCAAAAAAAAAATGTAAATTATAACCACCATTTATGCGTCACACATATTCATCTGGTCCCACACGCATGCACACACCAGTACAGATGGCAAGAGGATAGACTTATAGGATTTTTGTAGTTCATGAAAAATAAAACAGAGAAGTACATGGTTAGCTGTTCCTTGGCTGATCATGATGCAGTGATTCCACATTGTGGCCATTTTGTTCAGTTGTCTTCCTGGGTGTAGTTGAATGGAGCAGATTACCATGTTTTCTTCCCCCAAAATGTCTCAGTTCACAGTAGATTTCTGTTCTTGATATGGTTACTTTGCAAAAATGAGTACAATACTTCAGAGATACAAAGGCAGAGAAAGCATCACCCTGTGTTCAGTACACCATTGTTTTTTTGTTCTCTCTCTCTTGCTTGGTAAGGAGTCCTTAAAGTATTTTGCTGGCTGTATATTCCAGAGAAATTCTATCAATTCACGTCTACTGCAGTTATTGTTTCAGAAAAGGTAATTGCATTTTGATGTCTCATCTCAGGAACATTTGAAAAGTCTTAGGATAGTGTGAAGCCAACAGGTTAGGGGGTCTTTCCCGGTCCCCAGGGGGTTGTGCATCTATTTATTTATCCCACTTGGTGGAATGCGAAATTGTGGGTATGGAGGATGCATGGGGGAATGGTTGATACGAGGGGCCATGAAGGAGGCATGAAAAATAGAAGAGGAGGCATAGAGAGGGCATGGGAGATAGAAGGGGGCATGGGGTGGGGAGGAGGGTGAGGGGAGTGAGGGCTTGAGTGAGGGCTTGAAGACCTAGCAGTCATGATTACAACTGGGCTGATGTCCCAATAAACCGAGGCAGGCCTTCTAGCCTGCCTGCCTCACCAGCCGCCCACCTCCGTTGCTACCTCAGGCCTGCCTCTAGAGGTGGTGGGCCTAACTCCATCACGGCCCTGCCCCTCTGAAACGAAAATATGGCAGGCAGGGGCCTCCTTAACGGAGATGGGTTTGCAGAGTTCGGTGCTTTCCCAACCCCCGCACCCATCTCCTTGAGGAAAATCTGGTGTCTTGCAATGTATTTAGGACACCTTTTCCATATTTAAGGAGTCTCATGCCTGATTTGGGTGGGCTGGCTGGACATCCGTTTAAATGTCTGTATAAATTGATCTGGCTGGGAAACGCATGGCTGCTATTTGAAAATTGCACACCTTCCCTTGCAAAATAATTGTCCAATATATCACTTTTCCAAAATTAAGTGAAATCTTTTGAGAGAGCAATCAGCATTTTAGCAATGTCTCCAGTTGCAAATGTTAGCTTGTGATTAACAATCCATAAAACTAATGGAGCATTTACAATTGTGTTGTATTGTGCAGATGACCATGTGTCTGTTTTTCTGTGTCTTGTGATGAATTGTTTCTGCCACTCTCCAAAGTACATCAGATGTTAATTTGGCTGGAGTTGCAGCTAAAAGCATAAATATGTACTGACAGATTTGTTTAAAAAAAATTATGACTTATTTATTAATATCTGATGATCATTATAGAGACAGTAACCGTTCCCATAAAGTTCAATGTGTAAGGTACATTTTCACAGGAGCTGTAGGGGCAATAAACCTCGTGACTTAAATATGTTTTTGCATTAATCACTCGGTCCCATTTTATGATAACAGCAGCGGTACTCCCCGTCTTCATTTACAAGATAGTTACCCACTTCTTTTGAAATCCTCCCTCCAACCATAAGATGCTATCTTCTGATCAAGGAGTTACTGATGCTTTTCCTGTAACCAAGCACTAGAAAGTGCCTATTGTAGCAAAAAGTGATGTGCATCTTTGTTTCTTTTCCGTTGTTTGGAAAAGCTCTTCTGCCAATGACCTAGTAGAGTTCTGAAATTCTTCATATGGGATTGTCTTTTTTCCCCATAATGTAACAGTGTAGTACAATTACAGAATTTTCTGCCAGGCTGCCTGTGAATTATTTTTAATATGTTTCCTCCAAGCAAAAGAAAATGAAGCTTTCAACAAATTTTGCATTAATAAATATTCAGTTTCCATTGACATTAGCATTCTTTGTGACCTTCTTTTCATTAAATTGTGACCACTTTCTGGATAACTTTTCTATCTTTCGGTAATTTTTTTCTCTAAAATTCTATTGGTTTCTAACTATGCTATTCGTTCTAGCTTTAAGAGTAGAATAGTCTGGGCTATGGACTTCCCTGTAGCTGTCATCAATCCTGCTTCATAATTGGGGAGAATAAGGTACAGTTCAGCAGAGTGAGTTAGTCTGTGTCAACTTGTCTCTCATGCAGAGATAGAATTCCTGGAGCTGTCACCTCATAGTTAGCAAATCAAGTTTACAGGAGTAACATATCTATTCAAATATGTAATTCTTTTTCCCTTTTTGGGTATTTGACTACATCAGCTATACATAACATATAAAATTACCCAAGGCTCAAAATCCAAATTCTGTAAATAAATAGTGCAATTTGAATGAAGCATCCAAAAGGCAGCAGTGGCAGATCAGTAAGCAAGAAAGTACCATGAACAAGTACTTACTGTTTGTGACTCCATTTTATTAAAAGGTCAAATATTTGAGTATCCAACCAAGGGGAAGGTTGAATACTATAAATTAGTATTCTTTGCAGGCTTAGCATCCTGACATTACCCAATGGCCTAGCCAAGAGCTGATGGAACATAGGATTGTGAGTTAGAGAGACAGAGAGCACTGGAAACCCATGACCTTCTGGTTAGGAGTCAACCAGATATACCACTTAAGCTGTGAGCTGTTCCCCTCTATCAACATTTGCAGACTTCTACTAATTTTTCCAGTTGATTGTGCGCTTGATCTAGACCCACATCCGGGCTATTTCTGAAAATACTACTTGCTTTCTGTGTGCCAAAACAATTACAGCTGTGCAGTTTGTTAGATGGGGTAAACATTAATTACAAATGGGTATTGTGGGACTTGCTAATCTGCTTGTCCAAACTGACGTTTGTCTTAGCAGGGATTGAACTTCATAGACCTTAATCCTGTGAGAATTTCTGGGGTATTTCTGCTTCAAAATAATAAAAATAGATTAATACTAATAAATATTTCTAGTTTTAGTTTCTAGCTCTATTTTATTGTACTCCATGTTAGAACTTAAGACAAATTTATTTTTGCAGAAGTAAAGAGTATCATTTGACTGCTTGCAAAATGCCCCCACTCTAGGCTTAGCAGAACAAAAATAAAACAGAACTGTTACATCTTTTAATGAACAGAGTTAACTCAAAAATGTGCCCAAGAAGTTCAGCAGAAGTTCAGCAGTGTAACAGTTAATATCATATAATTTCATTCATAATTGTTGAGTAGCAGTACTCTAATAGGTCACTGGCCCAATATTTAACAAATCAGAAGGCACTGGGTGATTGAATCTTTTGTCAAAATATCAACTACCAAATATATCAGTGATTAATTTTTCATCTTTAACGTAATATTATTGTGTAAGTGCATTTCACATTTGGCTGTCATAGTAGAAACCCCATTGTGTTTTGATGGGTTTTTTTTGGGGCCGGGGTCAGGGTGAAGTAGATAGAATCCTAAAGAACTGATTATAAATCCTGTAGTTTTTTTTTTAAGGATTACATAATAGCACAAGCTGTAACGCATGCTTTAATGTTACTTCAGTAGTGGATGGTGCTCGCCTGTATAAATCTATGTCTGTCACTCGCATGAATAGTAGGACAGTGATTTGGGTTTCTGTGGAATTAATGAAATTAAACCATCACGTTAGTTTTCTTTCTTCTGTTCCAGTGATGTAGATGTGCTTGGACTCTTCACTGTCTGATGTACTTCCCATACATTTATCATCCACAGCTCATGATTAATAGGGTACCTACAATGCTAAATAGCACCTACCGGTACTTCTACCTGAGCTGCAGTTTCCTCATTTGAATAGGTGAGGAACCAAAGTCAGCAGAGCAATTTTTGCTAGATTTCATCACTCAAAATTCAGTTGGAATTTCTTCTAAATTCCTCAGCTGCCCTGAGGCTAAGGCTCAATGCTGATACAGAGATTAATCCCAAAAGAGCCCGTATTTCTCAGCAGAGAAATTAAAGCTTGCCAGTTTTCCTTTCACCTGTCCTTCTGACAGCTCTGTCAGTAATGATGTGCCATATACATGGCATAATCCCCATCCTATGGTAAAGAATAATTTATTAAGAAATTAAGGGGCTTAGCTCCTCTGTCGGGTTGGTCTTCAAAAGTTGGCTGATAGTGGTGACAGCATGATTATCAATGAAAAATTATTTAACAGTACCTTGGGGCTTTTTTAGACAAAGCCTAATAAGTCACATGGGTAGATATCAATCAAATTTATCCCCTTTAGATTTTGTAAATATTCCCTGAAGTTAAAGCAAATTACGTTGATTATATGGCTCCTCTGCATGCAGTTCAGAGTGACTGTGGGGCACGGTCCTAGTTTAGGGAGAAGCATATTTTTAGAAGCTCTCAGGCAGCGTGACATGTTTGCTAATAAAGCTGACACAGTTTCTCCCTTGCTTCAGGAATCTTAGTCAGGCCAACAGGAGGTGCAACAATTTTTTTTCAAACAATCCTTCACTAGTATGTGGGATTATTGATTGAGTTTAAATGCTAGCATGGCAATAAAGATGTTATAATTTACACCTAAGATTAATACGAGAATAGCTTCAAATTCTTAAAGGAGCAGCATGTGATTGTTTTTGATAGTTCCAAACATGGAGCCATTTATTTCTGTTTGTATTATTTAACCCAATGAAGGATTAGTTAGCATTTTCAGCAAAGAATTTGTAAGGTTTCTTTAATCATGCAAATGAAGAAACGTGAGCAATATTGCCTTTTAACCTTTAGCATTGAATGTTTACAGGAAATTGTTTATTCAGAAGCTAAACTAAATCGTTAAAATTAATATATTTTCAAAATTGCTAATGAAAGTCGGCACTCAATGAGTTAACTAATGTGAAGTTTAAGGTGACCAGAAATAATATTTAATGAATCAAGAATGTCAAAGATACTTCATTTAATCATGAGCATAACCCTGGTAAACCAACAAAACATTTTTTTCAAAACACACATCTCACTAAGGAGTTTGACTTTGTTTTTATGAGCAAAGATTAATGAATAATTAATCCATTCAACCTGGACCTCCCTCAAAAATTTGATTTCATGTAAACTACAGAATGGATACATGTTTATTTTTTTCAGTTCATTATTGGACAGTAGGTCATAGCAACCATATTAATGCTTTGTAGTATTCAATGGATTTTGAAGGTGAAGAAAGATGGAAATGATTTCTGCAATAGAACAGCTATAGTTTCCTTTCCAAATCAGGTGATGAATTCAGTAAAGTGGGCTTACTGTTATGCACAAAACCCAGGAGCTTCTCATAATTCACCATCTTGCCCAGATAACCAAAACATGGTCATCTTATTACAGCTCAGGAATGCTACAATAGGTACTCATCGCCCTTGCTTTCCTTTCAGACCTCACTAAAAAGGAAATAAAATAAGCAATCACTCATATTTCAGATCAATGTAATGAGCCAATATCACATTTTATGGTCTGTTTTTCTTGTATAAATATTTGCAATTAAAGGAAGTTATTCTAGCAGCACAAAATGCTGAAATGACTGACTGTCAGTTTTTCACAGCATTATGACAGAATATTTAACTCTTGCTCATTGCTTATTTTGCTTTTTGTGTAGTCAGAGGTTTGATCCTAGGGCTGACTGACACTTGAGCCTGAGAGACTTAGGGAGTCTTCATCAGTTCTTGGCCACACAACCTTATGTGGGTAGAACATAATACCTGAGTGGAGGAAAAAGTGGCATAGCAGGCCCAACATGAAAGAAGTATGTCCACTAGTGGCATGTAGAGATAAATAAATGTTCAAGAAACTAAAAGAATAAAACATACAATTAATTCTAGATTTGTTGACTACATGACCTCTGTGGACTGATTTATGTTGCGGTTAAGGAACTAAACCGTGTAAAGTTAATCCATGCAAATCAGAAGTTCCCAAGTTTGATTTTCAGTCTTTCCTAAGTTAGCTGATCTCTTTCAGAGCAGTGTGTGGGAGCTACCGTTGGCATGTCAAAAGAAAGTATCAGCCAGGGCTCCCATTTCCAATCAATGTCCAGTGATTCCACTTAGAATTAGGCTTGCCTGTGATGTGCGATATGTATGGAAGCACTCTATGGCCGGGATTTTCTGGCCCCGTCATGGTGGGCGGGCCTGGAAAATCCCACCCTATGGGGGAAGTCCTTCATTGTCAGGCATTCAGTACCTGGTTGAGACTCCTGACAATGGAAAGGACTGAAATCCGCCCCTCTCCCCTTCCTTCTGACACCTCTACCCTGCCAGCCATTGACCCCTCCTCGCAACCCCCATCCGACCCTCACTGATCCTGGGCTTCTGGTGGGTGCATTACCGGCAGCTACCACTGCTCCCCCGGTGGCACTGAGGACAATGAGGAGCCTCCGGCCTCTGATTCGATTTCCGCCCCTGGAGTCCTTGATCCTGGCGTAGGCCCTCCACTGGCTACTTAAATACCTGGCTGGCACTTAATATGGTGGGTCTTCCCCAAACGAGGTGATTAAGGGTTCTCGCCGGCACTCTCAGTTGGTGTGTGGGATCCCTTTCGGCTGGAGCAAATTCCATCCAGTGACTGAGAACAATGGGCCTTGAGTCCTGTAGGTTTTCTTCCATGTAGGGAAGGATTTAACCTCAGTTCACATGTTCCTATGACAGCACAGCCAAGATCAGGAAGTTGGCATGTGAGAAATTATTGTCACGAACCCTCTGCTGCGATACCATGCTGCAGTGGTACCAGGCCTTGAATGTGTTGTTCTCTCTGTCTTGTCAGTTTTATTTTTGTATTCTTTCTGTCAATTTCTCCCCCCTTCTGTGGTTCACGCACGTGGATGGCTTATTGTGGTTCTGACTTGGAGCAGTTTCAACATTGCTAAGCTCTGTATGTGAATCATGTGCCATTGGCCACCTGTGCCTCGAACAACAATTGCAAGGCAGAAGTATTAGCTCATATTATACAACACTAAGGCCACCTTTAGAAACAACAGTCCAACTGGACCAGTATTTTACTATGGAAATGGTTAGGACTTATTTGTGAGCAACCTGCCAGGCTGGTACAAGATGTCTGGCATATGTCATTTGTTCTGGAGATTTGCTCTAGGTGGCCTTCAGTGAAGTGATTTCTTGTATTTCTTTTTATAATTGTTACCAAACAAATTTGTATCAACAGTGGAAAATGTACAGCCAAATTTGGATAACAGTCATACTCATAACAATTTGGCCTCACCCTCAAATTATGTTTCTGGATCTGTTCCGGGCAGTTTTTCAGAGCTACTCTATGCTCCAGTTGTATTTACACAGACTGCGCATTTTATTTCAAGGGCTTGGTAAAGTTCCAAGCTTACTACCCTAGTTGGTCTAAAATCCAAAGGAACCTGGAGCTGGTTCCTGGCACCAGGAAAGTAGTTCTTTCCGATGATATATTCTCATTAAGGCAAAAGGACAGATTCCCACACTCACTGTAAAACAAGTCACAATTTTAATGCATTCAAAAACTGGCTTTTTAACAAATCCCTTTTAAGTAATCATTGTAAACAAAATCTGTTTGCCTAAAGAAAGCCTACTCGCAGTCATTTGGTACCAGAACTACATGTGCTAATGAACCAAAAGCTGTTAATGTGGTTTCTTCAGTTAAATTGATTCATGAATTTTGAAGAGAACATTATCTAATGAATTTACTCTGAATAGAAAGCAATTAGAGGGACATACCATTCTGCTTAACCCCAAAGACACCCTAGTGCCACAAATTAAGTACATTTTGAAAACAGATTCATAAAAACTGAAATAGATTTGCTGTCTTGTGACCTCTACTAATCCTTGTAAATTAATGAACAAAAAAGTTAATTCCTAAGCTGACCCTTTTCTAATAACACATGGATTATACTGAGTTATAGTACATTTAGGGTCATAATATTAATCAGATTGTTCCAGTAAAGTTATTATGTTTTCTGATAGACAGGCAGTACTTGGTTTTAGAGTCGAAATACTGTACCATTTGAAATATCTACTTAAACGTTATTCAAGTTCCTGCTGTAAATGCACAATCCATCACCCTGCCTTTAATGAAACACTATTCATATCAACTGTGATGTACTGCGTAGTAAGTGCAGTAGCATTGTTCAATGCTGTAAAGTTAGTAGCTGTTGAAGTGTAATAAAGTACTGACATATTATAACAGTACAGTATTAATATAGAATTTTAACTGAATATGCAGTGTTGACGTGAAGGAAATTGTAAAACATATAAGAATGACATTTACTTTAATGCCATTTCTATGCAAAAATAATTTACGGAATAAATTCAAGTTCTCTCACATACCTGGAAAGTGGTTTTTACGTGATGTGTGTAAGAACATTTTTACCAGAACTAGTTCTGGATGCTTTCCTATATAGTTTCCTACATTATAACAGTGACTACACAGAAGTATTTAATTGGTTGTAAAGAGCTTTGGGATGTCCTGAGGTCGTGAAAGGTGCTGTGTAAAAGCAAATCATTCTTTTTCTCCTCCCATCCCCATATACTCTGGTTTCCCTCGCTCATAGAATAAACTGTGGATTTTATAGATGCCCAGTTTAGACCCTCTGTGGATTCACAAAGTTCCCTTTGTCTTGTGCCAAAATGTTTATCTTGAGTTTTGCAATGATTTTTTAAAAGGATTTTAGTCTTTCATATCTTGATTACTGTATTTAATGTGTATATAGTAAAATCTGTTCTGTTGCGTGACCGGTTATCATCACGGATGCAAAGACTGTTATCATGCAGAGACATTATTCAATTGCAGCAATTCAAAATGTTTGAAGTTGAACAATGTGCTTAAAAAGCATTTTAAACAGCCAGAAGAAAAAATCAAAAAATTACAATATTTACATCAACTGAGCATGTGCCAGGCTAAAAATAGTGGCTAGAAAGCAAACCTATTTGTGTGTTAATTAAGGATGGGTGCTGGGCATCATTCAAAAATGCTTTCATGTTGTAACCAAACTATATTTTCATATTTGCATGAACTAAGCAGTCAACTAAATCACTTCTGCCAAATTATAATGTATTTGCAGCACAGAAACAGGCCGTTTGGCCTAATAGATGCTAGTGTTTATACTCCACACAAGCCTCCTTCCAACCTTTATCTAACCACATCAGCGTATCCTTCTATTCCTTTCTTCCTCATAAACTTATCTAGCTTCCCCTTAAATGCTGTTCACTTCAAATACTCCTTGTGATAGCAAGTTTCACATTCTAACCACTCTCTGGGCAAAGAAGTTTCCCCTGAATTCCCTATTGGATTTATTAGTGACTCTCTTATATTTATGGCCTGTAGTGTCATCCTCAAGTGGAAACACCATCTCTCGGTCTACCCTATTAAACACTTTCGTAATCTTAAATTTGTTGCCTACAACTTACAGATAATAATGGAAATACATGATAAACAGTTATTTTGTGGGGTGCTGTACTTTCTCTAATGGTAACAAGGATTTTATTGTGTTACAAGGAATTTAGACCTAGAATATCAGAACAAATACAATACAGTATCAGAAATCACAATTTTGAAAAAATGCTACTAACTTGTTTGTTACATGGGGCAAGGCTTCTGTACATTGAAAACATCAAGAACCATCAGGCTCTGCTGCAGTGCACCCAGTCTCTTAGAGTGACATGAAACTTGTGTCTGAAAAGAGAACAACAAATTGAAACTTGTTTTTCTTCGTATGTGATACCTCCCTGCAAAAGACACGGGACCTTTTTGGCACTTCTCTTTGTTATCCTGTTCCTGTATTGCAGTTGTTCTGCACTCACTATTGCACAGAATACCAACCTCTGAAGGCTGTTCTTACTGAAGTTGGCATCGTTTCATGCCTCCTAAATCCATTGGCACAACTTGCCAAGTACTGCATGTGTCACTGCCATCTTGGCCATTAAACATATGCAAAATGGTGGTTTGTTAAATTAAAACTGGAACGGGGTGGTGAATATATTTAGAATGTGAATTGCTATAGAAATGGCAAATATGAAAACATAACTGAAATGAGATTGCCAATATCTTTGATATAAATATGAATATTTATTAGATCATGAAATTTTAGCCTAAGTATTTTTATTTCTGCTGATAGTAAATGTTAGTGCACTGTATATTAATGTTACAGTTAATTTGTAATTGTACATTCAATTGTAGCTTATGATTATTGATAATTAGTTGTAAAATGTTATCTTACAATTTTGTTTCATCTTCCATATGGATTAATATTTATCCTCCGCAGTTTTACTGGAAACCTTATTTTCCATGGATTTTGGTTCTGCGTTTTCTCTAGCTTTTGGAACTGGTTTTCCTGCACAGTTCCAGCCTAAATTGGAGTCGTGGTGGAAAATGCAAGACAATTGTACAGAAATGTCTACTGCTGCATCCCCACCCTGACCTAAATTAGCCTGCCCTTCCCCACAGCATAGCAATGAAAGCCGCTGAAGGTTGGAGCTCAGTGGCCCCCCTGGCATACCCAACTACCTTCCAAATTCCAACCCCGGGGATGACCAGCTGAGAGGGTGTTAGTAGTTCCTGGGGCTTTGGTGGCAAGTGTTGATCAGCAGAATGTGCTTTGCTTATTTGTATCTCTTTGTGCTCCATTTCATCTTTTAAGAGGTTCCTGGCTCCTCAAGGGCTCTGTAAATGTTGTTGCAAGTACTGCATCTGGGACCCTGCGCCTCTTTAAGATTCCTCCTCCTCCTCCTTCCATTAGGCAACAACAGACTCTTTGTTGGTGGCAGCGATCACACTCAGAGTTCACTCTGGGCCTTATGGAGGAAACTGGGCAAGAACATTTGGGTTTAGGCATTGAGCTCCAAAGAAGACCCACCCCAACTGAAAATCCAGGACTAGAACTGTAATCCATGCAGACCTGTTTAAAAAAAGCCACGGAAAAACATGACACTGTATGTACAAGATTCACACATGCTTCATAAAATCATAGAAATTACAATACAGGAGAAGATCAATCAGTCCTGTGCTGGCGTTAACACTTCTACTTTCACAGTCTACCCTAATTCCATTTTACTGCTCTCTCTCCAGGTTCTTCAATATTATTCCTGTTCAAGTACTTGGTCCAATTTGATTTTAAGCAAAAGCAAAATACTGCAGATGCTGGAAGTTTGAAATAAAAATGGAAAATAGTGGAAATACTCAGGTCTGGCAGCATCTGTGGAGAGAGAAACAAAGTTAGCGTTTCAGGTTGATGACCTTACATCAGAACTGGGAACAATTAGAAATGTGATTGGTTTTGAACAAGTGAAAGGGGCAGAGGCTGGCAAGAAGAACAAAAGGAAAGGTCTGTGATAGGGTGGAGGGCAGGGATGATTAAATGACAAGTTTTCATTTTATTTTATTTTAAACAAGTTTATAATTTCTGGCTCAAGAACCACTTGGGATAAAAAAAAACTATAAAAGTTTACTAAAAAAATGTGAAAAATATTCCTTTGTCGATCCCTCTTTATCCTTTGAGTGATAATTCTGAGATTATGATGAATGCCTTCACTGTTCTGAGATGTGTCCTTCTACCTTGGACTTGAGGCTTGGTTAGTAGACAGACTGTGGACATCCTCTGCTATCTGTTTAACACTTATTTATTTGTACTATATCTAAACAGGCTACATTGCTCCTAGGCATGATTCCAACCTCTCAGGTCTAACAAAGACTGACTGACGTCAGTAGTACATCATCATTTATATCATATATTAGCATATCCCATCTGTTAACCCTTTATGCTACACCTCCTGCCAAATATACTATCCTACTTTTTAACAACTTAAAATTTCCGGACTTTAACATTTATGTTACATTTCTGCAACACCTTTTTACAACTACAGCTTCTACTCAACTCCAACTCCTACTCTTCTCCCAAGTCACTATTCTGGGGGAATTCAACCTTCCACAGCATTCTTGACCCTTAGAGAAGACATCTTGGAGACACCTGGTAGGACATCATCATCTTCAGAATAGGACAACAGTTTAGCAGCATTGCTGGGAAGCAGAGTGTATGCTGCAGGATGACTGAACTGCAAGGACAATGAAGACTTATTAACAATAAACTGATCCAAAAGAGAAGACTGAAGAGAATCGACCTTTGGACCATCTGGGGCTGGAAGGAAAAAACTCCGGACGCTCTGAGGAGCTTATTTCTCCCTCAAAGGAACACTGGGAAAGTGTGACAGAGGAGGAATGATATTCAACTCCAGGGAAGACTGTCACACCTGTATTATCCACTGCTGTACCAAAGACTGAAAAGGCATTGAAGATCTGAGATTTCAGTGAATTTAGACAATGGGGGAAAAACCAATCAACGTCCAGTAAGACTGTCAGGAAAAGAAGAGATGATTTCCCAATGATATTTCGGGAGGACCATCTACTTTCTGTAGGCAGTGGTAAGAGAGCCACACTTTCTGGTACGCGGTTGTTCCACCATGGGCAATGAGAAGAATTGCTGGGAATATAGAGACAAGACAGTCTCATCTTCTGTAATGAAAGGAATTTCCTGTAGACAATTAACTCAGGGACAAGACTGCTGTACAGGATTCTGCAGCTTCAGAAGTGCTAAAGATTTTGCCGCAGCTTTTGTGCTGCAGGGAGGAAAACTTCCAGCTGGGACGGAAGTATGGGTATCAATTGACTTTCACACTTGGCAGGTGCCAGCTCTGGAGCATTATGATCCTTTATGATCTCTCTCTGACCTGGAGTCAGGAAAGGCATCTCCCTGGAAGACTCTTCATGAACAACAGGCAATAAAGTAGGCGGTTACATTGGTAGATTCAGTGTAACTAAGATCTGAATCCTGCTCAGCCACTAAAAACACAATTGACTCCTCTAAAAAGCCAACAGAGATTTCATAAGGTGCATCCATCAGTGGGAAAGATGAATCGTTCTCTACGACCTCAACCTCCAAGAGATCACTCAGTACTGCAAGGGATTCTTCCTCATCACTCTATAGGAAGAGCCAATTCAGGTTCAGCAGGTCTTCATGGAGATGGGTCACCATCTGCTGCAGTGTCTTCTGATCTGCCTTACTTTGTGAAGAACTAAGAGATCCTTAACTTCAATCTCTTGGGTCTAGTGCAGTGGTGGGAAACCTGCAGCCTGCGAGCCGCAGGCAGCCCATCAGGGTTCTGAGTGTGGCCACAAGATATTTTGTTGGCTGTTGCCCACGCACAGGGTTGGCAGATTCCGCTGGCTTCCGCCCACATCATTTTTTTTTCCTACTGAAATTACTAAAGTGTTACACATGTAAATCAAGGCCACATAAAGTGAGGTGCATGCTAATTGCACACAACATTGACTGTGACAGCTGTGCGCTCCCTCTGCTTCAAATCAAAGCGCTGCATGCAAGCAGTCTTTTTCTGCTATGGGATACATCAGATGCAAGAAGGGCAACAGACAAACGGATGGAAATCTCAGTGCCTAATTGCGAAGCGTCAGCACATCCCTGAGTCCTAATTTAAGAAAGCTTGTGGAGGACAGATCCAACCAGAAGTCGCACTGAGTATGATGTAAGTAAGGTAAGCATAAATATTTCTTTTGGTCTTATCATTTGAAGTTGATGACAGTTCTATTCATATATGAATGATTAAGCATTTTCTATAACTCGTTATGAAATATTCAGTGTGTTTTAAATGTATTTAACCTTATTCATGGGGTCATGGTTAGTGCAATCTTTCGATTTCAGTCTTGCGGCCCACTGAGATGCGGCCCACTGAGATGAAGGAGGGCCACTCATGCGGCCCACTTACTAGCCTAGGTTGCCCATCACTGGTCTAGTGGATGGTGTCTCTGTGAAAGAAGGGAACTTACTGCTGAGTGTATAAACATCCTCAGCTTCTGAAGACTGATTTTCGACTGCTTCTAAATAGCCGGTTGAAGATTGTTGCATGAAAGACAGTGAGTCATTCAAATGATGAGCATGATCCGGTTTTTAGGATTCCTAGAAGTATGCCAACATCCCCTCCAATTGGGATGTACGTTGATTGTGAAGAACATAGAGAGAATGAACGATCTGTCATCCCTTGTAGCTAAGAGGAGCAATAATCCTGCCTTTGGTTGGAAGGCCTATGCCACTTGGACCTTGTAACTTGATGTCTGATGGATAAAGGGATAAAGGCTGAAGCCAGCCGAGATTACCTGCTAATATGTTAACAGCAGTGCCAGTATCAATTTTGAAAGCAATATGGAGGCCTTAAACTTGGACAGTAACTGACCAGTAGCCTGTATTAAGACTATCTACATCCCCTCAGAACTCTGCAACTTTGTCTTTATCTTGCCTTTCCATTTCTTGATGGAATGCGTTTCATAAATACTTTCTGGTCTTCAACTTTGATTAAAATTGCTGGATTTGTAGAAATGCTTCTAATGTCCAGTTTTGCCACACTGGAAGTATTCCATGCCCCCTGCTGGGCAGCCCTGTCGTCAATGCTGGGTTTTCTCATCACAGCACAAGCTTCTCAAAATGGCTGCCGCTGTGGAGTTTCTCACCCTTTCACCTGGCTTGACCAGGTAGACCCTGGGTGCAGTTACACATTGACTATGTTGGACCTTTCCTGGGAACAATGTTTCTGTTCATTGTTGACTCCCATTCAAAATGGTTGGACATGTATGAGGTGAAGTCACCAAAATCGACCGCTACAATTGAGAAACTATGCCAGAGTTCTGCCATTCACAGACTACCGGAAGTAGTAATTTCCAATAACAGCACGGCATTTACGAGTGCTGAGTTTCAACAGTTTATCAGTCTCAACGGCATCACTCATGTGAAAACTGCACCGCACCACTCTTCATCAAACGGACTATCCGAAAGGGCAGTTCAATAGTTCAAAGCAGGTATGAAAAAGCTAGCTGGAGATTCCTTGGCAACCAAGCTAGCACGCTTTTTCATTACAGGACTACCCCTCACACAACGGCAGGTGTAACACCTGTGGCATTATTGTTGAAACGCTGTGTCAGGACAAGATTAAGCTTAACAATGCCGAATTTAGAGGGGGAGGTAGAAAGGAGTCAGGGAATCCGGAAAACTAGACACAACTGGCATAGTCGTGAGAGGAAATTTACCATGGGAGAGACGGTATATTTGAGGAACTTCAGAGAAGGACCAAAGTGGTTACTGGGTGAAATAAGTGCAGTGACTGGACCTCTATCTTACCACGTGGAGGTGGAAGGCCGGATCATCCGTAAACATGTGGACCATTTAAGGAAGAGAGACATATCACCAAGATTTGGTTCCACCTGTGATCATGATCAGGTCTGCGTTTCCTGTTGAAGATACTCAGCCTAGGACTGACAGGTCTGATGTTCCTGTTGTGGTTGAGGATACAGAACTGCAGGTGCCCACCGAAGCACCTGATGTTCAGGCAACCCCAGAAAAGGAGGTTCCTGACAAAGAATCTGAAGTTGTAGAGCTGAGACGCTCCACACGTACCAGAAAACCACCTGAAAGTCTGAACTAGTAAATTCCTTATTGAGTGTAAATATTGTGTTGTCTTGAAAAATATGTACTTGCAAATATAATATGTATAGCCGAGTCAAAGGAGGAGGAATGTAGTAATCATGGTTCTATTTAGTGTGTCAATGTACCTTTAAGAATAATACTTGTTAAGTAAGATCACATGATCTGTAATAACCAATAGGAGAGCAGCAGGGGCTACCTCAGCAGTCAGTGCAGAGACAGGAGGAGTTGAAAACACACGTGTAGTTGCTGCTGAGTATATTGTAAATAAGCTTAAATGTTTCCGCCCAAGAAGTGGCTGCAGATCAACTCTATCATTAATAGCACAACTTGGCCACCCTTCAACATCTACATTCGCTGATATTTTTTTTGAAATGAAAAGGCAAAAAATGCAGAATTCACAAAATTAAAGCCTTTGACTGGAACAAGATTCAATGTGATATACATAAAATATATTTGAAGAGGAGCAGATGTTTCACAGCTGGACAATGGTTAAGCTCAAGCTCATAATACAGTTATTGATTCAGTGTAGTGTTATATTTCAATTTATAGTAAAGAAAAACAGTGAAGAGACCTCTTAGTTGACAAAAGGACTGAGAGAACAAGCTCTTTTCTAAATAGAATAGACAAATAGCAATGAAGAGTATGAATACATGATCAATCATCCTAAGTGTTAACTTACAATTTTGTAATGTAGGAACATCGACAAAGGCTGGGACTAGCAAAGACAATTGGACTGGCAAAACAGATACTTTAATTGTGTTTAAAGATTGCCTGCATTAACGTCCATGGTGTTAAAACCACTACACCATGTATTTCGATTTTGATGTACCTCGCCAAGGTCAAAGTTAACCTGTTTCTGCAGGAGTGTAGACTATCACACCTCAGTACCTATAGGCAATGGTTGCAATAATGATCCCACAGGCTATTGCTCTGTCTCGGAGGAAACAATTGCCATTCCTCCAGCCTGGGTATTCTGCAGGGAGGCAGCTTCATCGTCACCAAAGTAAAGGAGATGGCGGGCAGCCGCCTCCAGCAGCTTCCACTGGTGTTGGCCACCTCCAGGTCAGTGACTCTAGGCGGTCAATGCAACTGCATCAGTAATGTGGCTGGACAATCCGACAGAACCAACAGCAAACTGGACAACACATCCAGACTCCTGATAGAAGCTGTAAAAGATGCCAAGCTGTGCAATGTCTTCGACAATGCTGCAGACAGAGCAGTGTTCTTCTCTGATCTCTACCTCTGACTGGCCATCTGTTGCCAACAGGAAGACCAGGCGTTTGGCAGACATGGAAGCTGAGCGTGAAACTGTTAATCCCAGAAAACATCAAGAAATTCAAAAGTGATTACAAAGGCTCAACAGCTGTGAAACCCTTGTTTGATGCACCAGCACACTGGCAGGAAACGATTTAAGGTAAACGTGAAGAGATTCTTCATCCTCGAAGGTGTTCATGAGACGAGAGAGAAACAGAGGAAACTGTTCAGAAAAGCGAACGGATTCTGCTCCCACTGCAGCCAATGAGAGTTGATGTCAGGGAGGACCTCACATGAAGTGAATGCCAGCAAGCCATGCTGTTAGCTTCAAAGACCTCCAAGATCATCTTCCGGTTCAAAATCTACTCCTTTGAAGCAGGAAGAGAGGTTCTCGTGTTTCTTCTTCCAGAAGATACAAGGAGGGAGCTCTGTGATCAGCTGACTGAAAGAAGACAGCTCAGTAACGTCATCACAGCCTCACCTACAAAGGATCAACAAATTATTTTATACCAGACTGTATGATGTGAAGCCTACAGACAATACAACATCCCAGTCCTTCTTATCCACTATCATGGAGGTCTTGGTTGACAGTAAGCAGGAGAATCTGGACAAACCACTAACTTTGCACAAGCTGATGAAGGCCATCGGTTCAAAATGAGTTAAACTCCTGGAAACAGCGGTTTACTGGCTGAGTATGTTCAATTTTTTGGGGCTGGATCGACCCAGGCATGTTGGAAATGTACAAGAGTATGCTTCTAGGCAGCAGCATGTCAGAATCCATGAGGGAAGGCATCATCATCCCCATCTGCAAGGGAAGGAGAGGAGATCAGAAACTGGTGGCCTATTTCACTGCTTAACATGAATTAAAATATCTGTCTAAGGCCGCCACTTGGGTCAAGTCAGCGCTAGAGTTGGTGATCCGGCCTGATCAGGCCTGCACTGTAACCAGCAGAAAGATTGCTGATAGTCTCACACTACTCAGGGATACAATTGCCTGGACACCTGCCTCATCAGCTTGGACCAGGAGAAGGCCCTCCACAGAATATTGCACATGATGGATGGTCTCTGCAAAATGGGTTTTGGGGAGGGAATCTGCAATTGGTGCCAACACAAACATCAGTCGCGTAATTTCAATCAATGTGTGGGAATTGGAAAAATTTCCAAGCAATCTGGAGTCCGAGAAGGGTGCCCTCTCTCCTCTGCCCTATTCGTGTGTTGTATCAAACTTTTTGCTGAATCCATTAGGAAAGAGACGAGTATAGGCAGCGGAGGTTTTCAAATCAAAGCCTTTCTATACATGGACGACAGTGCTGTCTTCTGTTTGGACCTGCTGTCGGCCCGCAAACTGATGAGTATTTACAACCAGTACAAACTGGCCCGGAGAGCCAAAGTTAGCTGTGGTAATAATGAGATCAAGTTCTTTAGGAACTGGGACAATTAATCCTCTTCACCGTCAAGTCAGACTACCTGAAGGTGCTGGGGATATAGTTTGAAGGGATTGGAGTTGTGCCAAAGACTAGAAGGAGCATATAGCCAAGGTCAAACAGAAATTGGATCTGTGAGAGTGACGCTCCTGCCCCATTGTGGGTAGCAACCTGGTCATCAGGTGTGAGGTGCTCTCAGTGTTGCTGTATGTGGCGCAGGTTGGGCCATACCCAGCTCCTGTGCTGCAATGATCAGCCAAGTCATCTTCCACTTGATGTGGAGATTGAAAATGGACCGTGTCCACAGGATCACGATGTACAAATTTCCAGATGACATGGGGAAAATCTTAGACAATGCCACCCTCATCCTAATGGCCACCTTTGTGCGCTGCTAGATCAAGCTGTGCGTCGACTCTCAGCACACAAGCACAAAGAGCTAGATTTTCCATTTGGGGTCTGTCCCCAATGCTGGGTTAAAATGTGGGCCCCAATCCTGCCCTGTGTCCAGAATAGCCATCTGAAACTATTTTCCAAAGAAAGGCCAATTAATTGATAGAGGCCATGCTCAGCATCCAGTTAAGGAGAACGGATGAGCTTCCAGTGCTGGACAGCCAATAAGAGGCTTTCCAACACTCAAAAGACTTGAAGCCTGCCATTACAGGGAAGGGAGAGACAAAGGAAGCAGGCACCCTCGCAGCACTTTTTAAATTTATAGAAGTAAAAATGGCTGCAGCTACCAGACTGCCCCAAGTGTGTTCCCCTCCACAGGGTGGGCAGTGGTTGTAGCTGTGGCCACTTCTCATCATCATCAGTGTTATGTTCTATTACAGGGTCGCTTTGTTCATGAACTGGTTGCACGCTTATCTGTTGATCTGTGGATTACAATATACTGCAGACACAGAGACCGTTAGGAAATGAAGCACAGACTATTTATTTACATAGACAACAAAGCACTAACATGATGTGTGCTTCCCCAACCAGACCTACTCTAGACTAATATTAACATGGTTGCCCACGCTACACAGCTATTGTGTCTTACAGTCATGTAGTCAATTTGCTCACATTCTCTTAAAGGAGTATTACACCTCAGATTACCACATCCCTCCCCCTTGACTTAAAAGTGCATTTTACAATATATTAACTATTTACAAAAATGAACTATTTACAAATTCAGTCTCTCGGGAGGTTCTTTCAAACATGTCGACCATCGTAGTTCTACAACTTCAGATAGTTTATCTGAAGCCTCCGCCTCTGGAGCTGTCTGCCCAGTAAGCTCCCCAGTAGGAAACTGTAAGTTTACCTCTTCGACTCTCTCAGGCTCAATGGGTCCTACAGGGGTAGCAAGAGGAGTTCCTTCTGCCTGTGGTGTAGACTCCAACGGGAATGTTTGGCACACCTTTTCTTATGGATCTGTTTCCCTTTTCCTGAGGTGACCTACATGTCTCCTGATTACCTGACCTTCGATCGATATATGGTAGGACAGGCGTCCTGTCATTGCACTGACCTCACCTGATAGCCATTTGGGCCTATCTCCAAAGTTCTTTGCAAAATCTGCTTCTCCTACAGTGGAGTTTCTTTCACGACTGTGGTAATTGTGTTCATTTTTCTGGGCCTCCTGTCTTCTCTCTACCCTCCCCCTTAAATTCAGCCTTATGAGGCTCAAACATGTCCTGAGACATCTCTTCATTAATAACTCTCCGGGGGCAATACCGGTGGTTGTCAGTGGCATAGTTCTACAGCTGAGCAGGAAACGTGATAACTTCGTTGCTATAGAGTCCCATCAAGTTTTTTCTTCCTTGCATTGAAGACCTGGACTGCCCTCTCAGCCAACCCATTAGATGCAGGGTGGTTCGGTCTTGACATGTGTTATGCCATCGAGAGTTGTAAAACTTTGGAACTCCCCACTAATGAATGCTGTTCCATTATCAGACACTATTATCTCTGGTAAACTATATATCGCAATACTCTGATGCAATCTGCCTATGGTGGTGGCAGATGTGGGTGATCTCACCTCGTGTACATCCATCCATTTGGAGTGAGCGTCGATAAGTAAGAAGAACATTGTGCCCAAAAAAGACCCCACATAGTCAACGTGAAGGTAGACCCATGGCCTTCCTGGCCATTCCCAAGGATGCAGTGGAGCAGAAGGAGGCAATTTCTGCACCTGTTGGCACTGCATCTATCTCTTGACCGTGTTTTTGATCTCAGTGTCCATCCCTGGCAACCATAAGTAGCTGCGCACCAACATTTTCATTCTGGAAATGTCGGGGTGAGCGCTATGCAATTCTATCAGTAATGGTTGTCTTCCTCTGGGAGGCACAATGACTCTCGCTCCCCACAATAAGATGCCATCCTGGCAGGTGAGCTTATATCTCCTGTTAAAATAGAGCTTCATTTCGACCAACTTTGTCTCGTTAAACCATCCCTGCAAGACTTGTTCCCTGGCATGAGACAAAACTGGATCGGGTTCTGTCCATTCTCTGATCTGTTTGGCATTCACTAGTGATGAATCCAGAAAGTTTAGTAGCAAGGCAAGTTCTTGAGGGATGGCGACGTTCACATTGCTGTCCTTCAGGGGTAATTGGTTCAATGCGTCAGCATTGGTAATCTGGCTCCCCGGCCGACGGATAAAAGTATATTCGTAAGCAGCTAGAATCAGTACCCATCTTTGGATGTGCACCGAGGCGATTGGGGGTGTATTGCCTTATCTTCCCCAAACAAGTCTAGTAGTGGCTTGTGATCAGATAGATGGTGAAGAGGCGGCCATGGGTGTATTGGTGGAATTTCTTAACGTCAAATACAATGGATAAGCCGCCTTTCTCTATTTGTGAGCATCTTTGTTCTGCCACACTGAGTGTTCTTGAGACGTAACCAATGGGCCATTTGGAGCCATTTGGTGGGAGAGTACTGCCTCTACTTTGTAAGGGGGTGCATCGCAGATTAAAATCAATTCTTTCTTTGAGTCGAAATGTTACCAACAGGGCCGATGAATGTAGTAACCGCTTTATTGTCATAAAAGCCTGTTGTGGGGCTTGCCAAGTCCACCTGTGGTTTTTCTTGAATAACTCCTTTAATGGAGCCAGTACTGTCGACAAATTTGGGAGAAAACAACCATAGTAGTTAACCATTCCCAAGAAGGACTTGAGTTCTATGGCATTTTTCGGGGCTGGCGCCTCACAAAAAGCTCTCATCTTGTCTTCTACTGGGTGAAGGCCCTGCGAATCGACCCTATGACCCAGGTAAACCACTTCTTTTGCTTGGAAGATACATTTTTCCCTTTTCAAGCGCACTCCAGCTTATGAGAAATGCTTCAATACCTCTTCCAGGTTAGCCAGGTGTTCTTCACCAGTTAGTCCTGTTACTAGGACATCATCGAGATAAAGCACCACATGGGGTAGTCTAAAGACATGCCAGACTAAAGACAAATACTGGCGAAAACTTACAAATAAAAAGTATATGCAAGGTTCCAGTACAATATGGAAACCAGTCTGCTAACCTACCCCTGATAGTGGTAGCAGGGGAGGGTCCAACTCTACTTGATTGGAACTGGCTTGAGGAAATTAAGTTGGAGTGGACTGAGATTTTTCAACTCAGAATGAAAGATCTGCAAGGATTATTACAGAAATATGCCTCTGTGTTCAGGGAAGAGCTCGGGAAGAAATTTTCCATAGTCCGTTGAAAAATGACACAAATTGATGAGACTCCGAAGGGTATCCTGGTATAATGGTGTAACCCCCTATGTGTGTTGATAGTCACAAAATCCCAAGACGCCCTTTCTAGTTGGACTTGCTGGTAAGCGTGGCTCATGTTGAGTTTCGCATATGCAAATCCCCCTGCCAGCTTGGAGTACAATTCAGCAATTTTTGGTATAGGGTGCCTATCAAGACCTTGTTAATGGTCAACTTGTAGTCCCTGCATATTCGCACACTGTGGTCAGACTTTAGTACTGGAACTATGGGCACTGCCCATTCGGAAAATTGTACAGATTGTAAGACTCCCAGTCTTTCCAGCCTGTCCAATTCAATATCCACTTTTTTCTCGTAATGTATGGGGGACTGGCCTCGCCTTCACAAATCTGGGGGTTGCTCCAGGATCCGTGTCGATTTTAGTTTGTAGCCCCTGAATCTTCCTGAGCTCTTCCCTGAACACCCTGAGAAGGCCTCTTGCAGTCAAATGCATCAGGGTCTTGATGCCACCTCAAGCCCACCTGTTTCTTGGATGTGCCTTTTTAAAGCTAGCCTGGAGAGAGGTGCTGTGGTTTGTATTCAGGTTCATCCCAAGCAGCTCCATAACACAGGGTTCTGTGCACTACAGGCTGTTCCCAGAGCACATACCATGACAAACATCAGCTGCTGCTGGCATACCATCAAAATGGTAAACGGTGCTCTTTGGGCTGCCCAAAACCTGCTAGTCTTCAAGTGAAAAGAATTGTCCCTCACTGAGTTTGCAGATCGGCAGTCCCAAAGTTCAAGCCATGTGCTGAGGGATACACTAAAGCTTGAGGCAGCTATTGCAAAGGGCCATTAGGGAAAGGCCACAGTCTAAGGCCCCCCTGCCATAGAACACCAAGGGGCTTGGAATGAGGGTGTATGCTGTATGCATCAGAGAATGTCTGACATGAAATGTAAATGTATATTGTAAATATCCTCATAAGTGGAGTAAGGGACCTCAGAGTGCCACATATCATATTGAAAGAAATTGAACTGTATTACACTTTGTATTGCGCATAAAGTATTTATGGGCAGAGCTTTGCCCTTGTTGGACGGGGCGCCGCCCGCGATCGGGGCCAGACCACGATTTCACGCTGGCGGGCCAAGTAAGGCCCGCCCAGCATGAAATACATGCTGCAGTGCTCAGCACTGCCTGTGTGGGTGGGTGGAGGGGGGAAGGAGGGCGAGTGCGAACTGCGCGCATGTGGAGAAAAGCTCCCTGAGGCTCAAAGCTGCCTCGGGGAGATGAACGGCTTTGAAAATAAAAAATAAAGATTTTTAA
The DNA here is from genome assembly GCF_964194155.1 of Cetorhinus maximus. NCBI lineage: Eukaryota > Metazoa > Chordata > Chondrichthyes > Lamniformes > Cetorhinidae > Cetorhinus > Cetorhinus maximus. The sequence goes on from NC_135898.1 coordinate 68,778,733, forward strand.
AATGTTAGCAAACATGACCCCTCGTGTGACTCTGTCACTTGAGCAGGGACATGTTAGAAATTAGGATGAAGTTTTTTTTTCATTTTTTTTAATGAGGGATCAAAACCTCATCCTGCCCGTGGATGATGTTTCGTTAAAAATGCAAAAGCTGCCTGGCCTTTTTGCCTGCCCGCCAACGTAAGGCAACCGTAATGCAGAGAAAAATTTAAATCAATTCGATTGTTAATGGCCTTAATAGGCCTTTTAATTGTCAGTGGGCGCGCTGCCAATTCCCATGTGCGCCCGCTGACTGAAATATCGTGCGATGGCGTCGGGACGCTCACTGGACGTCATCGCACGTCATTTTACGCTCAAGCGGGTCAGGCACGCGCCCACCCGCTCAGCGAGAAATCCTGGCCTATGTTATTGCAAATTTGAACTGTTATGTGCTTTTACAAATTGTATGAATAAAGTATATTTTTTTAAATAAAAAAACTCTCAGTTGGAAATGACCAGTTTCTGCTGGGATACTCAGCCCGCACTGGTAGGGATACACACTCACAACTCTTACGCATTCTTCCTTTGTACATTGTGAAACACACATGGAAACACATTTTTCCAAAGTGTTTGGTAACACTCAGGAAGGAGAAGCTATAGTTGCTTCTTCTATATTCCCTTCTAGAACCAGTTGTGGCACCCCCATTGTTGTCCTGGCTGAGAAATGCACAAGAATGCTGACAGCATGTGAAAGAGAAAGGGTGTTTCAAGTTCTGGGTGGTGATCCTCCTGTCAGAATAATACAGTGGAGACAGGAGAGCCCTTTTATAAGCCTCACCAATGCAAAGAGGGGAGAACTTCAAGTCAAAGTTAACAGTTGCTAACAGCTTCAGCAAAGAGGCAACTAATGGATTTAATAGTTTGTAAGCATTTTTATAAATGCTTAAAAGAGGAACAAAGTGCTGAATGTGTAAGGATGACTCCAGTGAAAAAGCATTCGAAAAACAAGTAAGTAAAGTAGGTCTAAGGTGGAAGACAGCACAATAGAATGTAAATGAAGAAATCAGGTAGACAAAACAAGGGCTTTGCAGCTTCTGCTGCAGTCTCATCTACATTAGGAAGACCAGATATAGGTTGAATGAATGCTTCACTGAGCTTGATCCTGACCTTGCTTCCCCTACACTTTTAGCTTCAGTCCCCATTCTCACTCTCACTTTACCATCTTTGGCATCTCACATTGTTCTAGCAAACTTCAATGTAATCTCATGGAATACAATGTAATCTCACGGAACAGTCAAGTGATTCTATGGCCCCACGCTCAAGAGGGAGTGCAAATCAGATTAGGACTACAGCATTGCAGCTCTGATACCCCTAGCCATACTCAGGTGAGTACAGCTTCTCACTCTGAGCACAGAAGCATAAAATCACGCTTCATGTCTCATCTATTACTTTATCTTTGTTCCTGTGATCTAAGTATTGATATCAGGACTTCAGATCTTAGATTTACCATTCCAAGATTGATTTTGCTCAGTAGGTAACATTCTTCCATTGGGTGTATAGGTTGTGAATTCAATAATCACTCCCAAGACTTCAGCACAAGAACAAGACCAGTCAGTGTTCAGTGCAGTACTGAAAGACGTGATGTCCTTTGGATGACACAGCAAACCAACGCCCAGTTGGCTCTTTCAGTGGCTCAGAGAGAGGTTATTCGAAGAAAAGCAGGGAGGTCCGACATCCTGGCCAAGATTCCTCCCTCAGCCAATAGCACCAGAATGATTCACTGGTCATTTATTGGATTTCTATTGTGGAACATTACTGTGTCCAAATGGCTGCCACATTATAGAGAATTACAGCACAGCACAAAGTCACCACACATCTGGCCCTACTGGCCAATGCTGGTGTTTATACAGTACACGAGCTTCCTCCCACTTAATGATCTATTCCCAGTCTGCGTAATTGCAGTTCAAAGTAATCCATTATGTATAAAACACTTTGAAATGTTTCTGAGTTATGAGGAAGAAACATGTAAATATAGGCATTTCTTGTTTTTCAGTTGAGAACACAAAAATACAGGCTGATACTCCTAAGCATTACTGAGAGAGTGCTGCACTGTTAGAGGTGCTGTTTTCCAGATAAAACCTTAAGACCCATCTGCCCATCAATGGCATCATTTTGAAAATTAGTGCGGAGTTGTCCTTGGTGTCCTGGCTCAATATTTATTCCTTAATCAACATCACTAAAACAGATTATCTAGGCATTTGTGTATCACGTTGTTTGTGGGAGCTTACTGTATGTAAATTGGCTACCATGCTACAGCACAATAGCAACTACACATCAAAATGTACTTCATTGCCCATAAAGCACTTTGGGATATCCTGAGATCATTAACTATATGCAAGTCTTTTTTTCTTTTGTCCTGATTCTTCATTTATATCCCTTCCACCTTGGAGGTTTTCTTCTCACATTTTCTACTTTTAATGCCATGCAGCAATCTGACTGAGAGGCCTTTGCATGTCATCAACAATTTTTACCTCTAACATTTTAAATGCTATTAAAGCCTTTATAAAAGTAGGTAGCATGTCTGTATTCTTGCCCTTTACCTCCATTCTTTGGTCAGCCTGTAAAATGGATCTGTACTACATCATTTCTGGTAAAGGGTCTTCACCCTTTATTAACCTCTCTTTCCACTTTCAAAAGTCAATATACCTGTTTATTTCCTGTACTTTGTAATTGACTATTTTTAATTGCTCTGATTGACAAAGACTTTACCTGGAGTAGTATATTGACTTCATCCCATGTTTGCTGAAGGCCTCATTAGTCACAGTTGGTCATGTTTTAAATTCTATTAAATTAGTTAAATACTAAGTGCAAAGCTGCCTTATGATGCCATAAAGTGGCCACCGTTAAACCATAGAGTGATATAATTTTTTTTTAAAATCTGTGGAATCTGGGATCCTTTATAAAAAGACGAGTAAGTATATAGAGAATAAAAAATGAGCGAGATTATGAAAAATGCATGAGATTATGAACATGGTACTTCTCGATTAAAGCAAAGGCTGGGTATGTTGCAAAGCAGTTGCATATCAAGGAGTTGAGATGAAGTTTCACCCCACAAGAGTGAAATTTGAAACTCAGTCCTGCTTTTTTCCTTTCTGAAGCTGGAGATTGTGGGGGAGGGGTAATTCTTTTTATCAATAGCAGATGCCTTGACAAACAGCAAAACATGTCATGTTCCAGTGATCCAGGCATTTAGTTTGAACTCATATACAGTAGTATCACATGACTTGAACAGCATAATTTATTGTATGCTACAGTGGAATGTTAAGTATTTTCTCTGTGTTTATATGTTATACACTTAAGATGTTTTGATTATGTCACAAATAATAAGAGCAAAAATTGAACCAGTTACAGTTATCAGAACCCAATATTACAGTCTAGAAGTCCAGTACCACCTAGAAGGCAGCAGTCGCATGGGAACACTATCACCTGCAAGTTCCCCTCCAAGTCACGCACCATCCTGACTTGGAAATGTATCACTGATCCTTCATCATTGCTGGGTCAACAGCCTGGAACTCCCTCCCTAACAGCACTGTGGTGTTGCCACAACAACTGCAATGTTTCAAGAACGCAGTTTATCGCCACCATCTCAAGGATAATTAGGGATTGACTTTAAATGCTGGTCTTGCCAGCAACGCCCACATCCTGTAAACAAAAAAAAGACCAGCAAATATCCTAAACTATCATTGATTGTAAAGGTATAATTGAAATATCAGGGCTATGTAATTATTATACTATCTACACAACTGGTGCTGCCAGATAACTCATGAATGAGCACCACAACTTGGTTATGGTGGCGATGCTCTTTAGTAACAGATTGATGCACGTGTTTCACAAGTAACCCATACCCACCAGTGCTCCTGCCTTTGGTATATGGGCCTAGAAATATAGGCATAGGAAACAATCAGGGAGAGTCAGCGATAGTGGTGGGTAGAGCAAGGAACAAGGATTGGGGGAGAGAGTGAGGAACCGCCAACAATCTGAGAGGAGAACTCAGCAGGGATAGGGAGGACGTGGGAGCAATCTGGAGGGAAGGGACAATGTTTGAGGGGGAGTGGGAGGAGTAAGAGACAGGGTTCTGGGGGGATGAGGGGCAGCAATTGGGGAAAGGGAGTGAGAACAACCAGGGGATAGACAGGAATTCAGGGAGGATGCAGATGTGAATGGGAGGGAGGAACAGCAACAAGGCAGAGAGGGAACAATGAAAATTGGGTGGAAAAGAAGGAGCTGGCAGTAGCCGGCATTCTTTTAATGTAAGGCTGGGTGGAGCAGTCCTACATGTTTGCTTGGCACCAACTGTCCCAGGCCAAACCAGTATTACGGTGGGGATCTTAAACAAATATCAAGCCTCCTGTTTGCATATGGAAAAGGTCCAAGCCCTTTCAAACATGGGAACTGCAGGCTGACCAATATGGCAGCCAGCACACTTTTAGCTCGTAATGCACGTGCTTCCTGTCTGCCATCTTAGAAGCTTAGGAGACCATTTAATTCCTGAAAACTGGTGCTGCACAGCCAAATATCTAGGCCAAAATATTTTTCCTATTGGCTCCTTGTAGAATCTAGATAGGTGTTTAATCTGTTTACATAAAACAGTAGGCCAAATCTTCCGGTCTCCGGATCGTCAGGTGCCAGACATAGGATCCAAGGTGCACGTCAGGACCTTGTGGAAGTTCTGATGCGCTGACCTCCATGGGATTTGCCCAGGAAGTTTGAACTTCCGATGGTCAGTTCCCCTGCTCCCTGGGACTCTACGTGAATGCCTCTGAATCTGAGTTAGTGTCGGCAACTTTGGACAGTTCGAGGTACTCATCTGAATAATTACTCAGGAAATGTTAGACAGGAAAAATGCAATCTTAACTCCTGAGTAACTCCACAACTGACCTCCCCCCACCACCACCCTCAAATCACTCTCACTGAGCCACCAACTTGCCCCTCAGTACCCCTTCTACCCCCATGGCTCCTCAACTACCACATGACCTTCCTGCCCCCCCCCCACCCCCGACCGATTACCCCCCCCCCCCCCAACCCCCACCGATCCAACCTGACTAGCCCCCGACCTGACTACGCTCCCGAACCTGGCCTACCTGCCACCCTACCCACCTGCCACCTCAACCATCTGCCATCTTCCTCATCTACCAGTTCATGCACCTGCCACCCTGTTCACATTCCACCTCGTTCACCTGCCAATTCACACACCTTCCACCCTACCTGCCTGCTTCCACCAGCTTACCCACCTCATCCAACCTACCCGGTTTCCTCGCCCGCCTACCCACCCTATTACCCTACACAATCACTCATTCATCTACTCACCCATTCACCAACATTCATCCGTTCATCCATTTACTAACATTCAAACTGGACCTTTAAACTTAACATACAGCAGTTAGTGTTGTAAAAGGGGCATGTGTTCTGTCTTCCCCCTGACTCTATTCAGCTGTAATAGACCTCTCTGAGGAACTCTGTGCTCCGCATTTCTTGGAAAGTCAGGCTCGGAAGATCCGGCAGGAAATGTGGACCAGCATTGAGATGCTGATTGCCGTTCCTCAGAAGATCCAGGCCATTGTTTTGGATCTAAAATATGTAGTGATCGACTGTTCTTTGAAGGCCACAAGATAACTTCAGATAAAGAAAGTTTTTTGGTCCATTTGATCTCCTCTTTCCAAACTAAAAACCCTTCATTCCCCTTATTACAGCATCTGCCTATTTCTAAAATGAGCCCAGGGTTCTGTTATCCCATACCAATCATTGATCCCCTCTAGTATCAGACTATCTGCTTACATAAGCGCCAAAAAAGCTAAAAATACACAATGCGTCTGTCAGCGTTTGTAAAGAGAAAATCAGGTTATTGTTTCATTTCTGAGAAAATCTACATAGCCAAATGTTTTCTTTTTGTGGATGTTGAACAGCTTGCTGTGTGTTTCCAGCTTTTACTTTTATTTGTATTTTCTCACATCTGCCCTTTACAACCTTCTGTACATCAAATGTACCATCTAAATGAATGCAACAGTGTTTGCTAGATTATATTTTTTAACCAAAGGGAACAAATGTAGTATGTTTTGGTAAATGTTTACAATCACTGACCTTGCTAAACCATTTCATAATTCTGCGCCCATGTTAAAATGATCAGTATTAAAGTGATACACAAAAATTTATGTCAATAAATGAACACTATTCTACATGGTGATTGTTCAATAATTTAGGAAAAATATTGGTAACTGCGTGAAAATGTCCTTTTTTAAACAAAGCAACTGCTTTGGTCATTAATATCAAAGTAGAGTTTAGATAATGAGAGGTGATCTCATTGAAGCATATAAGATTCTGAAGAAGCTTGATAGGGTCGTCGCTGAGAAGTTGTTTCCCCTGGCTGGCGAATCTGGAACACGGGCTCCATCTCATGATAAGTGGCTTATCTTTTAGGACTGAAATGTGGATGATTTACTTCACCTGGGGTTGTGAATCTTTGGGATTTTCTACCCCAGACAGTTGTGGATGCTCCATCTTTGAATATATTTAAGGCTGAGATGGACAAATATTTTGGTGTCTCAGAGAATCAAGGGATATGGGAGCTGGTAGGAAAATGGAGTTAAGGCTGAAGATCTTATTTTATCTGTTCTCATTTATTTTGTTCTTATATTAGTGCATGTGCATGAGCAGTTGGGAATCGTTGTCAACCACCTGAACAGTGTTCTGTATTCTATTCTTCAGCAACCTTCACCTGCAAGGTGTTGATGACCCTGCTGAGCGATGTGAAATTTGGAGAAATGGCCTCGTACAAGGAGCTTGCAGCAATGGCAGGCAATTCAAAAGCAGCGAGGGCTGTGGGAGGAGCCATGAGAGCTAACCCTGTAAGTTGACATCAGTAGCTGAAATAATGAAAAACCATGATACCAATAATTGTACTATCATATTTTGTACCAGACCATCTTGGTTACTGAAATGGTACCATTATAATTGCAAGTTCAGATAATTGAGAGGATGTGTTTTAGGCATTATTAATAAACATATTTGTCATTTAGATCCATAGGGATAATTTTGAATATGTGCGCTCCTGCAAGGGAGCCTTGCCATGTCAGGAAAATGTGGATGCAGTCCCCGCCATTTTCTGTCCATTATCATTAATGATAGAGGTTCATAGAGAGCTTGTTCATGACGTGTGCTCCAGACTGGTGAGACTCTGTTGGCAGCTCACCTTCATAAAATTTACCTTTGCCATCCGCTAACATCCATGCAATGTTTGAAAAATGGAGAAAATAACATTTCAGATTAATCTTTCTGGAGGCAAATTTATGTTGCGTAGGTAATGATAACATATGTATGAATTCCTCCAGCGACCCAGGTAGCGAACACAATTCATAATTGAACCACGACAAACCAGAAGAGTGTAAATCTGTGTCTGTGCTGAGTTAACTATCTCGGCCAGGCTGACATAAAGATAAAAACAAAAAGCTAAAAGCTACTGCGGATGCTGGAAATCCAAAACAAAACAAAAACAGAATTACCTGGAAAAACTCAGCAAGTCTGGCAGCATCGGCGGAGAAGAAATCAGTTAACGTTTCGAGCCTCCATGGCCCTTCGGCAGAACTGCAGCATAGTTTCAACAAGGGAGAAATATAAATTGGTTTAAGGTGGGGTGGGGGGGAGGGGGGGGAAAGAGACACATTGAGGGTGTGGTGTGAGCAGATAATCCAAAGATGTCACAGACAAAAGGGTCAAAGAGGTGTTGAAGGTGGTGGTCTTTGTCTGAGAAAAGTGCTAATTAAGAATGGAAAACAGGATATTCAAAGTACAGCTCTAGTGGGGGTGGGGTGGAAAGACTAAAGGTTTTAGTTTTAGATTTAAAAATAATGGAAATAGGTGGGGAAAGAAGAATCTATATAAATTATTGAAAAAAAACGGGTGGGGGGGGGAAAAGAAACGGGGTGGGGATGGGGGGAGGGGGAGTTTAAGATCTGAAGTTGTTGAATTCAATATTCAGCCCAGAGGGCTGTAAAGTGCCTAGTCGGAAGATGAGGTGCTGTTCCTCCAGTTTGCGTTGGGCTTCACCTCATCTTCCGACTAGGCACTTTACAGCCCTCTGGGCTGAATATTGAATTCAACAACTTCAGATCTTAAACTCCCCCTTCCCCCATCCCCACCCCGTTTCTTTTCCCCCCCCCACCCGTTTTTTTTCAATAATTTATATAGATTCTTCTTTCCCCACCTATTTCCATTATTTTTAAATCTAAAACTAAAACCTTTAGTCTTTCCACCCCACCCCCACTAGAGCTGTACTTTGAATATCCTGTTTTCCATTCTTAATTAGCACTTTTCTCAGACAAAGACCACCACCTTCAACACCTCTTTGACCCTTTTGTCTGTGACATCTTTGGATTATCTGCTCACACCACACCCTCAATGTGTCTCTTTCCCCCCCCCCCTGCCACCTTAAACCAATTTATATTTCTCCCTTGTTGAAACTATGCTGCAGTTCTGCCGAAGGGCCATGGAGGCTCGAAACGTTAACTGATTTCTTCTCCGCCGATGCTGCCAGACTTGCTGAGTTTTTCCAGGTAATTCTGTTTTTGTTCAGCCAGGCTGACATTTGTTATAGGTGCCTTCCTGCCCCTGGACGAATGGGGATGAAAAACCAACCAAGCGATTGTGCTCCTTCGCTTTTTTCTGGTTCCTGCTGCAAAGTCCCCACATAAGGTTGTTAGAATCCAATCTGGCTATCTACATGCACATATAACTTGCACATGAAGTATGACTGGATAGATAGCTGGATCCCAGCTGAAGCCAGTGTCTTCAGGAGAGGGGAAAAAGAGGGAGAAAGTTGCCATTAAAAAAAATTAAGTACAAACAGAAAGACTGTGTTTTCTATGAGTAGAATCTGTACAGAAACTACAGGCATGAACCTCAATGGCCAAACTATACAAAGTTTCTTCCCTCCAATCCACACACACAGGCACACACTCTGCTCTTTGTCCATTTAGGTCTCCTAATGTTGTATCCCACTGGGAGAACATAATTGCCTACCGCTGTTATCTTGTTTATTTTCAAATGAGCTTGACGTAACTTTTGAACTAACCTTATGCTAAATCTCAAATTCTAAATTCATGCAAATCCACTCAAACATGCAGAGAAAACAGGCAGAGCCAAAAAAATGGCCATCAGCTGTCAATCCACAATAGCCAGCACACGCTTCCATACTCAAATGTTTCAACTCTTACTTCTCTGCACTGAGCAGGCAGAAAGTTTTCTTTACTTTTTTACCCAGTTCCTGCACAGCAGGCAGGGAAAGATTGAAGGAAAATCAGCATGCATGAGTGGCTGAGGCCAGCAGCAGTAATATTTTTTCCCCATCTCACAGCTCATGAAACTGCATAGTACAGAGGGTATGAAAGTGGGCATCAGATTCAGCCAATTCTACACTAGCTAAAGTATTGGATGGGAGACTGCTGTTTAGTTATAGTCAATGGTACTCTGTAATCAGATGACACAAAGTGTACTTTTGTAAGGTGGGATTGGCCCTGGCAGTTTTACCTCATTGCCCTTTTCCCCCCAGTGCAGTGCTGTATAATCATACAGTGCTCGATTCAAAAACCCAACTCAGAACTGGCAAAGGTTTCTTTCTGAGGGAAGGGAAGTTTCAATATCTGTTAAATCATGTCTTCAAGCCAACAACACTGCGGTTAGAATTCCAAGACTTAACTATGAGATCTCCCAGGCCAGCATCATATAATAATAAGTTTTAAAGGATAGAAATGATTGAAAACTGTCTTTATTTATTCTATTTTGTGTCACAAAATGTTTCTATACTCGAGCAGCTCATCATGCTGTTGCACTATTGTATTGCACAGGAAACAGAAATACCATCTTCTATTTAAAATGTTCTGTAAAGTGAATAACGTTATAGTCAAATATGACAAAATATCTCATTAAATATGGCAGAATTTATGATAAAGTAAACATAACTAGAGTACGTTGTTAAAGTATGTGAATGCCTTCTGCAGTGCATATCCTGAGCACTGTATGAGTGCAATCTTCTAAGAAAATTACACAGCATCTAAACATACAAAAGACAGGTATATGTTAGGGATCTTTCATCAGATCATCCGTTCTGCCTATTTCCAACATTTTCAGTTTTTGTTTTCTAATTTCAAACATTCACAATCTTTTTGTAGAATAATGGAAATTTCGAGGCAGAAGGTGCCATTTGGCCATTATGCTTGAACTGTTGCTACTGTCCCCACAGGAGCTATCTATGCTAATCCCATTTTCCTAAGTAGCCTTTAATATTTTCATTTTCAAATTTAATTCTCTCTTAAAATAGTGTTAGTCACAACATTCATTAGCTACTTATGAGAGAACATTACATTTAAAATTAGTATGCCTTGTGCCCATTTTCTCAGACATAAAATGGGTGCAAAGCATCACTTTAGCAGTGGAACATCCTGCGTCCAATCTGCATAGGCATTGCGACTGCAACCAAATTTGTGTGGCCGATTTGTTAAGCATTCAGCACACCTAAAACAGGCATTAACCCCAATGAATATGTAGAATAACGGCCTGATATGTGTTAAAGGACACCTTTAGTCACTGAGACCTGCCCCGTTCAGGATTCCTCAATGGTCTCCGCTGCCACCAACCAAAGGTAAGTTTTTGAAAGTTTTAAAAACTGAGGATTTCTCCCTCTAACACACTCTCAGGCAGTCAGTTACACTCCCAATCCTTTCTGGGTGAAAATATTTCTCCTCAACTCTCCTCTTATCCTCCTACCAATTCCTTCACCTGGTTATCTACGTTTCCTAGTTATTGACCTGTCTAACCACTCTATCTCAGCATTTTACAATTTTATACACCTTAATTAAATCTGTGCTCACCACCTCTGTTCCAAAGAAAGTAACCCCAGCCTGTCCAATCTTTCCTTAGAGCTACAATTCCCCATTCACCCCTGTACCTTTCTCTGATGCAACCACATCCTTCCTGTAATTCAGTGACCAGAATTGTATGCAGTACTCTAGCTGCGACCTAACTAGTGTTATTCAGTTCTAGTATAACCTCTCCACTCAAAGAAAGTATCCCAAATGCATTTTTTTAACCACCTATTGACCTATCCTGCTACTTTCAGGGATCTGTGGACATGCATTCCAAGGCTCCTTTGTTCCTCTGCATTTCTCAGTATTCTATCATTTATTGTGTATTTCCTTGCCTTGTTTACCCTCCCAAATGCATTACCTCACACTTCTCCCATTTGAATTCCATTCTTCTGCCCACCTGACCAATCCATTAATATCTCCCTACAGTCTTACAGATTTCTTCCTCACTTTTACCACACTGCAGATTTTTGTATCATCCGCAAACATCTTAATCATGCTGCCTACATTTAAGTCTATAGCACTGAAAAGCAAGGGACATAGGATTGAGCCCTGCAGAACCTCACTGGAAATAGCCTTCCAGTCACAAAAGCACCAATTAACCAATACCCTTTTACATCTTTCCACTGAGCCAATTTTAGATCCAACTTGCCACTTTCCTTTGGATCCCATTGGCTTTTACTTTTCTGAGCAGTCTGCCATGTGGGACCTTGTCAAAGGCCTTGTCAAAATCCATGTGGACTACATCAACTGCGTTATCCTAATCGGACCCTTGTTTCCAAGTCAAAATTCGGTCAAATTAGTCAGAGACAATCTTCCCTTAACAAATCCATGCTGACTGTCCTTGATTAATTCATGCCTTTTAAATGATGATTAATAATGTCCCTCAAATTTTTTTCCAATAATTTGCTGACTGCCAAGGTTAGGCTGACGAACCTGTCATTATTTAGACTATTCCTTTTTTAAACACTAGAACAACGCCAGCAGTCCTCCAGTCTTCCAGTACCATTCCTGTAGCCAGAAACGATTGGAAATGATGGTCAGAGCCTGCCCTATTTCCACCCTTGCTTCTCTTAGCCTAGGATGCATTTCATCAGGGCCAAGTATTGATCTACTTTCAGAGATGTTAAATCCTTTAATGTTTCCTTTCTTACTATGTTCCTTCCATTAAATACTTCATGCTCATCCTTCATATCTACAATGTCTGCACTAATCCCCCCATGCCCTACTTTTTGTGAAGAGTAACACAAGGGCTGGATTTACATACCTGAGGAGAATCAGGAGTCAGGAAATTTCCTGAAATTGTGATCATGCCTCATATGCAGGAATGCCAGCCGATAGGATTTTCATCCTGGAGTAGACAGGCTGAAGCGGATATAGAAGCAGGTTAATTCAGAGACAGCCAGGTTAAAAGACCAGCCTCCATTCACAGAGACATTAGTCGAGTTCTGGAGACCAGTTCTCATGCCCTTCCTACCTCCCCTCAGCTCCATTACCCCCTCACATCCCATACCCCCCTCAGCACTCCTTACCCCAATACCTACCCAAACACCCAACTTATTCACCCAATATTAATTATAAACAGAACTCACGAGCCCTACAATAACATTTGGAAGTCTTTGAAAAGCTCATAAATCTGTCAAAGTAAGCAAACCATTATTGAACAGCCGCTTAAAAGCAATCAGCCTTTTCAGAAGCTCATAACTCTGTCAAAATAAACAAGGTCGCATTCCCCCGGACAGCTGTGTAAACAAACTCTCTTGAGCAGAATCTATGAGCACCTTTGAAGACAGCCAGAATATCAGCCATCTGACAATGCTTTAAAGTAACCAAACAGATAGTGAGCTGAACTTCAAGGAAAAAGTGAAAGCAATAGGGACATTTCACACACAATTGGATTTCAAACTGGGCAAACCTTTCAAAATTGTGCAAGCAGAATAGCACTTTATCCATGGATAATCTACTTTAATGCTTCTGAAGACTTCACCATGTTCTCTTGATACCATGCCAATTATTAGAAGCCACAACCGGCGCCACATTATTTAATGTCACTTACCTTCATAAATCAAAGGATTATCATCACTCACTGTAGTAAAAACATATGTAACTTATGTTACAGCATTTCATAATGACATGTCAAGTAGGTAATACTTTTTGTACTTGCCTTTCATACAGTTATTACCTGCAAACAATGGTTCACAACACCTCTATGCTGGTGTGATTTATGTTGCCTTCAAAACCCACCCACCACCATAGTGAAAGTTTCGAAATGCCCATTTCCACAATAACACTGGTAACGTTGAGAAAGCAGGTGGTGGACCCCCAACCCGCCCCCTTTCCTGCACTGATGAAAATTGCTGGCACTGGAAATAGGGGCGGAAATCCCGGATCTGTTTTTAAAGCCCACCATTGCACTTGGGCTCAGCGTTGGGACGGAAAAATTCAGCCCCAAGTATTTGTTAAGAACGATGCCCATGTCTTCCAAACACTGGTTACCTTTTTGGCTTCTAATGGGAAATGCACTCCTCATAGTTCACCTCTTGCTCTTTATGTATTCATTTATTTAGGTGAGGTTCGAGAACCAATTTCTATCGATCCACAAGCCTCTTGCTTCAGACATGTACAATCCTCACACTGCCAAATCTGGGCCTCAAAGCAGACCCAGATTAATTTCTACATCTGAATATCCTAATAACTTTCCACTTGAAAACTTTATTCTACCCACCCCTTTATGCTTCTCATGTTGGTGTTACATTACCTCAGTTTGTGTTACATTATTACTGGTTCGCCAACCAGTGGCAATATCTATTTACTACTTTATTTAAAGACTGGCACCTAGATTTATACCCAAAATGAAATAAAGGCTGATGTTATGTGAAAGTTATTTTGTTTAAACTTTTATGTGGATTTGTGCTTCGCATGTCATGATGGTCAGCATATTGTTAGACCTGTCGGGCTCTCTCTTCCATCACATGTCCTTTATCTTTTGGATTTGTCTTTGGGTGTCAGCCTTGAGCTGTTGGAATGCTGGCATCTTGACTTGCGACCTTGGGTTGTTCTGCCAGGCAATGAAGGCTGCTCGTTTTTGTTCCAGGAGTTCACATATGTCAGCATTGTCCTCTTCAAACCAGTTCTGATGATGATGATGCTTGAACCCAATGGTCTGGAAACAGGAGCCTAATACGGCTAGCTTTATTTGATCTCACTGTTCTGAGATGCATGCGCGAAGATTGTCCAGGTTGGTTGTGAGCTGCACTAGGAATTTCTCTCATCAATTGGGATGCTTTAGGGCTGATCTTCTTCCCCTTAGTCTGTTGAGTCTTGCAATGTCTTGGTGCTAGGTGGATGTTCATCACCAATCAAACAAGTTGATGATCTGTCCAGCAAACATCAGTCCTCCGCATGGATCAAGTGGTACAAGCATCACTTAGCTCCTTGACTCAAACAGTGACATAATCTTTGAGGTGCCAATAATCCACGATGCCTCTATGTGATTTTGTGTTGTCCTTCTGGCGGAAGAGGTGTTTGTATAACGAGGCCATGCTGAGCACACTTTGTCAGCAACTGGGCATCATTTACATTAGCTTTGCCCACCCCATTTTTCCCAGTGGTTCCTCTCCATCGGAGTCACGGCCAACCCTGGCATTAAAGTCCTGCAGAAGGATGATCTTTTCTTCTTTTGGGATGGCATTGAGGGCCTTATGAAAGTCAGATTAGAACCTTTCTTGACATCTTCATTGAAGTCCAGGATCGGGACGTAAGCACCGATGATGGTGCATATTGGTTACAGCTGAGCTGTAGGTGAAATGCCATGAGTCTTTCATTTATACAATTAGGGGGTTCTGACAGTGCATCCCAGATCCCATTCCGAATGGAAAAACCAACTCCGTGGACATGAGGATCACTGTCAGCCTTTCCAGTAGAAGGTGTACCCCCTGCTTGTTCCTTCAGCTGCCCTCGCTAGGAAGGCTGGTCTCACTGAGGCCGACAACGTCAATTTGAAGTCTTGATAGTTCACATAATCCAATTGCAGTTCTTCTTTCCAGACAGCCACTCTTGAGATTATTCAGGTGTGTTTTAACATTCCAAGTTGCAAAATTTAAGGTTTTCTTTCTTTGACCCGCGAAGATGATGATCCCGCAGGGTGTGTCTCCAGCCAGGAGAAAGTGGGATACCCGATTTTTAGGGCAACTTTTCTGGCCCCCCTCCCTATTTGGGATGAGCAGAGTGTAACCTGAAGAGGATTATTCAGTCAGATAGTGCTGCCCAAAGACACCTCTGTGACAACACAGGTGTCCAATGAGCTTCATGCATCTGTCGCCTATGTGCAGATTCTTGACCAGAGACTCCCATGTTCACAGCCAGTTCTCCATCGCCAGAGGACTTGATAAATGGACCCTGGGAGAGGGGGAGGTAGTGGCATAGTGGTATTGTCACTGGACTAGTAATCCAGAGACCCAGGGTAATGCCCTGGATATCCAGGTTTGAATGCCTCCAAGGAAGATGGTGAAATTTGAATTCAATAAAAATCTGGAATTTAAAGTCTAATCTGGAATTAGACTTTAAACGTCTAATGCTGACGATGAAACCATTGTAAATTGTCAGGAAAAACCCAGCCTACATGTTACTCCAGATCTGGCCTACATAAGACTCCAGATTCACGGCAATGTGGTTGACTCTTAAATGCCCTCTGAAATAGCCTAGCAAGCCACTCAGTTCTCAAGGGCAATTAGGGATGGGCAATAAATGCTGGCCAAGACAGTGACGTATCCATCCCATGAACAAATGAAAAAAGGTCAGAATTGGGGATGTTCACTGATGATTGCACAATGTTCAGCACCATTCACGACTCCTCAGATACTGAAGCAGTCCATGTCCAAATGCAGCGAGACATGGCCAATGTCCAGGTTTGGGCTGACAAGTAGCAAGTAACATTTGTGCCACACAAATGCCAGGCAGCAACTACTTCCAACAAGAGAGGATCCAACCCCTTGACATTCAATGGCATTACTATCGCTGAATCCCCCACAAGCAACATCCTGAGGGTTACCATTGACCAGAAACTGAACTGGACTAGCCACATAAATACTGTGGCTACAAGAGCAGGTCAGAGGCCAGGAATCCTATGACAAGTAACTCACCACCCAACTCCCAAAGCCTGTCCACCATCTACAAGACACAAGTCAGGATTATGATGGAATACTCTCCACTTGCCTGGATTAGTGCAGCTCCAACAACACTCAAGAAACTTGACACCATCCAGGACAAAGCAGCCTGCTTCATTGACACCCCTTCCACAAACATTCACTCCCTCCCTCCATCACCGATGCACATTGGCAGCAGTGAGTACCATCTACAAGATGAATTGCAAGAACTCACCAAGCCCCCTTAGACAGCACCTTCCAAACCCATGATCGCTACCATCTAGAAGTACAAGGTCAGCAGATACATGGGAACACCGTCACCTGGATGTTCTCCTCCAAGTCACTCACCATCCCGATTTGGAAATATGTCGCCATTCCTTCACTCTCTCCGGGTCAAAATCCTGGAATTCACTCCTCAACAGCACTGTGGGTGCACCTACACCACCGGACTGCAGCAGTCCAAGAAGGCAGCTCACCACCACCTTCTTAAGGGCAATTAGGGATGGACATTAAATGTCGGCCTAGCCAGCAATGCCCACACCCCATAAATAAAAAAAACCCTGGAAGAAGCCTGTTTGTTTAACATGGGTGCCTTGGGGCCACATCATCTTGACTGACTGGTGGTCAGATTTCAGTGACGTGTCGAATCCTGATGACTGGGACAACCTCACTGCTACTGCCTTCTTTTGTGTTCACAGTCAGTGAGACACAGAGTCTTCCTTATTCTATTCTGCCGTTAAGCACATTTGGACCGCACTTTGTCTGGCAGTTCTCCTCCAACCTTGCCACCGTGGATGGCCCTACCAGGAGCAAGGAGTTCCTGAAAGCATCATTCAAGGGATTGCTAGAATACACAAGTTTCACCACAATATCAATGTAGCAATCCATGGAAGGTTAAGAAAGAATGTACTTGCATTGGAGGCAGTGCAATAATAGTATTGCCCTGTGATGAGAGGCTTGAGTTTAGAAGAATGAGAGGTGGTCTCACTGAAACATCCAATATTATGAAGGGACTTGACAAGTAGCTACTGAGAGGTTTTTTCCCCCCCTAAAACAAGGGGGCACAGTTTCAGGATAAGGGGCCAACCATTTAGGACTGGGATGAGGAGCATTTTCTTCACTCAATGGGGTTGTGAATCTTTGGGATCCTGTAACCCAGAGGGTTGTGGATATGCCAATGTTAAACATGGGAGCAGGAGCAGACCATTCAACTCATCAAGCCTGCTCTGCCATTCAATTAGATTATTGCTGATCATCTACCTCAACGCCACTTTCCCGCACTATCCCCATAGCCCTTGATGTCATTAGTATCCTTTTGAACATGCTCAATAATTGAGCTTCCACAGCCCTTGTGGTGGAGAATTCCAAAAATTCACCACCCTCTAAGTGAAGAAAGTCCTAAATGGCCTGCCTCTTGTTCTGAGACTGTGCCCTCTGGTTCTAGACTCACCAGCCTGGAGAAACACCCTATCTACATTTATCCTATCACGCCCTCTAAGAATTTTGTACGTTTCAACAAAATCTCCTCTCATAAAATTCTTTTATATTAAGGTCACTATTTCCTAAAGGCTCGTTTACAGCAAGGTTGGTTAATTAACCCTTTCTCATTACATAATACTAAATCTAAGATAACCTAATCCATAGTTATTTCTGTTATTCAATGTAATCCTCCAGAAGTCCATCTCATACACACTCCAGGAATTCATCCTCCACAGCATTAATGCTAATTAAGTTTATGCAGTCTATATGTAAATTGAAGTCACCCATTATTACTGTATTTCTCATTTTACATACAGCTCTAATTTCCTGAATTATATTGTGCTCAAAGTTACCACTACAGTTTGGTGGCCTATAAACAACCCTCAGCCAACGTTTGCTGCCTGTTGCTGTTTCTTAGCTCCACCCAAACTGATTCTACCTTTATCCTTCAGTCTCACTAATGTACTGATCTCATCCCTTATTAAGAGCGCTATTCCACCTCTTTTCCTTTTTGTGTATCCTTCCTAAATGACAAATATCCAGTTCCCAGTCTCTGTCACCCTGTAACCATGTCTCCATAATGACAATTAAATCATAACCATTTACCTCAATTATGTCTTCAAATTATCTACCTTATTGCAAATGCTCCATTCATTCAGATAGAGTGCCCTTAACTTTGTCTTTTTAAACATTATTCCACATTCTGGTCCTATTTGATGCTTGTCTTCGCCTTGTCTGCCTTCTAATTTCATCTTCTAATTTTCTACTTCCTGTTACCATATTGCTTCCCTCCAATCTCAGTTCCCTCTCATGTTTCCATCTCCCTGCTAATCAAGTTTATGTCCTCACCAACAACACTAGAAAATCTCCCTAGAATCAGCCCCAATGCCTCAGAAATCTGATGCCCACCCTCCTACACCAATGCTCCAGCTACGTGTTTAATCGCTCCATCCTCCTATTCTTATGCTGACTAGCATGTGACATTGTGAGTAATCCTGAGATTACTGCTTTTGAAGTCCTGCTTTTTGATTTCTTTCCTAACTCCCTCAAATCTGCTTTCAGAACCTCATCCCTCTTCCTACCTATGTGGTTGGCACCAATGTGGACCATGACCTCTGGCTGTTCATTCTCCCCCAGAAGAATGTCCTGCAGTCACTCTGTGACATCCTTGACCCTGGCACCAGGGAGGCACGTCCTGAAGTCACATCTATGGTCACAGAAATGCCTGTCTGTTCCCCTAACTAACGAATCCTCTATCACTATGGCTCTTTCACTCTTCTTCCCCGCCCCCCCCCGTGCAGCTGAGCCACCCGTGGTGCCATGGGCCATGTACTCCCCTGAGGAACCATCACCCTCACTAGTATCAAAAATGGAAAACTGTTTAGCGAGCAAGATCGACTCACGGGTATCCTGCGCTACCTACCTGGTTCTCTTAGACTGCCTGGTGGTCACCCACCCCTCCCTGCATGCTCCTAAACTGCGGTGTGACCACCTTCCTAAACATGCTACCCACATAATTCTCTACCTCACGGATGCACCACAGTGACTCTAGCCGCCACTCGACTTCCAAAACCCAAAGCTCAAGCTTCTCAAGCTTCTGCAGCTGGTGACACTTCCTGTAGATACGTTTATCTAGGAGACATGGTGCGTCCATGACTTCCCACATTCCACAGGATGCACATGCTACTTGTTCAAGCTGCTCTAGCATACCTTAACTTTTACAAACTATTTATTATGAGTAGAATAACTTACCAGTCACTCATCAATCAGCTTCCTCCTCTGTACCGAAGTAAGAACCAAAGGTAAAACAAAGCACCTCCTTGTCCTTTTCACATCACTCACCAAACTCCCAGGTGTTCATTCTGTGAAGTCACACTCTGTCACAAGTTGCACTAATACCCCTGTATTTATACTAGTTGAGATTTAGATGAGTCAGCTCTGCTAGAAACCAGATTAAGCTAGCTACCTAATTAACTTAATACAGCTGCTCTCTAGTAGAGAGCTTGTTTATCCTTAAGACTGGATTTAGAAATTTAAACTTTAACTAAAAATTACTGTTTTAAGTTAATGCTAAATGCAAACAAAACTAGAATAAAACTCCCTCGCTCAACAAACTCCCAGCTGAAAAGTCGCACTCATTGAATAAATTTGAGGCTGAGTTAGACAGATTTTTGGTATTTTAGGGAATCAAGGGATATGGGAGCAGGGGGAAAAGTGGACTTGAAGCTCAAGATCAGCTATGATCATATTGAATGGCAGAGCATTCTTGACAGGCTGTATGGTCGTCTTCTGCTCCTAGTTCTTATGCTCTTATGTTCATATATCCGACAAGTATTCCTTCGTAGTTAGCTCACTGCACGTAATTCACACAGTGACCTTCCAACTTCATCAGAAGACAAAAGAGAAGTCGTCATTAGCTGAGAGAAGCAATGTTTTTGCTAAAATTATGCCAAGGACACTATGGATCAACTCACCTTTGCAGAGGAAAAAACTTCAAATACTTTTCTGTATTTCAGATTGATTGTAAGGTCTATGGTCCTCAAAGGGCAAACGTGGAGTTCAATTAACAAGCTCATTAGAACACTACAAGGGACTCGTAAAAGAATCATGAAGGCTCTTGGGAGTAAGGGAATGTTGGACTGATTAGTTCAAGGTCATTTTAATGACTGCCATGCAGGTTAAGCAAGATCACCGACAGTGGTTACTATAAGGAGAGGTCTAAATAAAAGGTTTCTGCATGAATTTATCTTGTTATGCTTGTCTACAGTTCAAAGCTTAGTAGTCCAGAATTTTTTGGTGCAGTACTCATTATAAAGGCATAAAACAATCTCTTAAGTGACCAATATGGCGGGCATGCCCATATATTCCATGGCAAACATGCACAGCCCCCCTTATCATAACAGCTCTTCCATATAAGTACCCAGGACACGCACCGGATATGTTTAAAATGTTCGTTAAAAGGTTCAAATAAGGATAAGACTCCTTTTTAAAATTTGTCCCAGTGTCTGACTCACCACATGATAAACTTATTCGACAACTTGTGGAATAAACAGGCAGCAAGGGCCTTTTCACAATATTATTCCAAGGGCTTGTCCACTACATAGAAGTTAGTTACTGCTTTGTCCCTCTAGATTGTTGGTTAATCTACGGACGGTTTTAAGTCTATATTCTGACTTGTACAACTGGCTTTTGACTTTGAGATTTTTGCTGGGCCACTTTTGGCTGCTTTTGTAACCATTTCACTGCAGTAATAGATGGCCTGGTACATCAACCTTTGAGACTAGAAGATGAAAGGAAGCAATGGAAAACAGGAGTAACCTGGAGCAACTGGGAGAAGAGGGAAAAGGAGAGCACTGCACAGGAGATCACATACAGTGGATCTTCAAGGAGAGCACCTGCCTTATTTTCACTGACAAACAATGTGTCATGTCCTCTCCTTTCAAAGAGGAAGCTGTCACCAAGCTACATTAACTGCTGCAATCACAACTTGAGCCTCGAACCAGTCTGTGGTTCGTCCTGTCCTTGTGCAATCACTTGGTGCTCATTTACCTATCGTGCTCCTGGGAATGTGATCTCAGTGGCCAAAGGCTGGGAGGTGAAAAGCTGATGAGCTTCCATTGAGACACTTTGATCAATGTGGAAAAGCTTGAACAGCTCTGTGCTTTGAGGGCTCTGATGTAGATTGCAGCAACTTATCCAGATAGTCCAAACTGCCACAGCACATACTATGTGGCACTAGCAAGGGCATTGGCAGAGTCGGTGGTAATGCAGCTGGCATGCTGTCATCCAGAGAGAACAGTGGGTGCCTCGCATCTTGAGCCAGGCCACTCTCGTGGGACTGCCCCTCAGCACCCATATGGCTTTATGTGCGAACCACACGCAGGAATGATGTGATGCCCTGGAAACGGCTTTCAACACAGACTCTGAGAAGCAAGATGGATCCTGTCTGAACTCCCACACCAACAATGTGAGCTATTATGGAAACAGTCAAATTGATCAACAGAGGTTCCATCATGGATGCACTGACCATTCGTTTCATGTTTACAGAGTAGTTGCCACACTCTGCATGAAACCCTGACACAAGATTGAACTGGACTCCTCCATTCTCTGAGTCATTGAACGCAAACTTTATGGCAGGCTACCCATTTCCTGTTGTATGCCCATCATCCTCCTTCAGTATACTGAACACTTGAATTCAACATCTGAGTCCTCTGCAGCAGGGTACGTGTTCTTGTCCTCTGGAGAACTAGCACCTGTGGTGTTCTAGCTGCCTGCTCTAGATTTTGCAACTTGTGATAATTCAGTATATGAAGACCTCTCCATAGGCTACCCTCTAGACCATGTCTAGTGTCAGTTTCCAAACTGGTGCTTGTTAGGGTCTGATCGAGTGATACTACATCTTCAGGAAGATTGACCTTCTCCTGAAGTGGCAAAGGGGCTTTCACATCTCCAGCTCCTGAACATGAAAGAGAAGAACAGATTTATCTTTTAATCTGAAGGGAGAAGAAAGAGCTGTAGTTTGCAATACGGAAACGTATGGGATGGGACAGAAGGAAGAAAAGAAAGGAGGATAAAATATGAAGAAATTCTGTGCGATGTCTCCTCCAGTGATGCCACTCACCATGGCTATAACCTTACAACGACCAGTGATAATCAGTATGTTTCTTGTATGGGAAGTGGATGTGTAGGCAGGATCAGCCTTCTCCGATCGTGGCTCCTGCCACAAGTTATACACGACCTTCTCCTGCAAGAAAGAAAGGGATATGGTAGCAACATCCATGTGAGGTATTTAGAGAACGTGTACATGTCATGGTCAAATAGTTTGTGTAATGAGTTAGATGTGAGCTGTGAGGAAATGAAAGTTTCAACAGTGGAGAGAGGAGCGTGTGCAGAATATAGGGGTAGGAGGAAAAGGATATCGAGTGGAAGTGTGGTGCTGTGATTGTAGGAGAGTGAAGGGAAGCAGGAGGAGGAAGAATTATAAATACTGAAGCAGCAGCTGTGAGGAGATAGTAATTGAGGTGAGATCATTGAACTTCTTTTGGCAGTGTAGTCTTGTCCCAGGAGCTAAATTCATGGCATTGACCTATCCTCACTGGTGTAGGAAGAGTTGCTTGGATGGCTTTCTGACCTCCGGAGAAAACAGAATCTCCCTCCTATTGTTCACTGCCTGGATGCATTGCAGCTATTTCTTTCCATACAGACATATCGTGCTATCTACAGCCAAAGTGTACTTCTCCTTTACGAGATGCTGGCTGCCTTTAAGTAACATCAGTGAACCTCAATATCCCTCCTCCCCAGCCCAAAGCCAGTAAATAACGCTACCTTTCACACCTGTTCAAGTGTGCAGGCAGCGCTATTTATTGGCCAGCAGCAACTTAACATGATCACTGTAGCACAAGCTCCATGTCCTTGCCTGCCATTTTTGGGCACAACCAAATTGTTAGTTTAATGTAAGAATTAAACTGAATAGCCTCTGGTTCAGGGTCAGGATACTTAAGTATGCTGGCTGCCATATAATTGAAAATATGAAAATATGTCCTCCGAAACAGCTGTGAGTCCAGAAAGGGTTTTGTGAGTTCCAGCAGGCCCTTCTTGTAAAATTTATGGAGCTGCAGCCGATTTTCAGTTGGGGTACTGCAGAAATATGTAGGGCATCAGAAAAGAAGTGTCAACAATTGTTTTTCTGTAAGCCGACAATGTGTCATCATAAATAAACAGTTTTGCCTTCTCTATCTACTTATTTTTTAGATCTTTTACCTTCCTGCAAATCATAAGGCTGTAAGAAAAAGTCTTATGTTTTGCTCGCCGGGGGGTAGATTCACAGGACAGCCACATGCTGGGATTGTCGATTAGAAGTGAAGTGAAGCTTCTACCTATATTGCTTGAAACAACGGAACCTTATTATAAAACACACCAGTAAACATTCACAGAGTCGAGATTGGCATGCTCTATCATTTTGAGCTCCTTAAGGGCGAGTTTCAAGGAGTCCATACCTGGGCTGCTCCACTATAGGCAACCCTAAAGAGGTGGAAGTCAAACTCTTGATCGCTATGTTCAGACAACAGACAAAAATGTGCATGTAGGCAGTCAGTTGAAGAGTTCTATTGAGAAAGGCAGGCAGACACTGGGCCCATCTACCTTAAGAACAGATCTGGCCAAACCCAGAACAAGCCTATGATAGGACAAGTCAAAAGAAAGTGCTACATCACCCGCTAACCAGAACACTTAGTATAGTTTATAATTTTCTTTATTGCAATGAAGAATTGAAGTTACATTGAGATAAGTTGTGATATACATCTGGCAAGGAAGAATTCCCCAGTACTATGCTGAAATATTGACCTAGATTAAGTGTCAGAATTCTGAAGTGGGATTTCAATGCATAATCTTCTAAGCTCAGTATCACTATATGGCGTGTCCCCGCAATATATGATGTATATCATTCACTGGGTAATGAATATGTTACATTTTTGTGAATATTGTATATGCATTCATCATTCCATAAAATTTTGGGATCTTACCTAGATATTCCTATTGCTTTTGTCCAAATCAGTTACCTGTGTTAATTTTTTGACATTTTCATCATTGTACATGTGATTAGTATATTGCAAACCAGCAAATTTGTTAACTTTTCTGAAAATCCTGGAAGATCCTAGCTTTTATTGTAGTTAAATGATGCAAGAAGTATGGTAAAGCTGTTAGCTTAAAAAATTGAGTTCACAAAGCCAAACAGAAAATGGACATTTTGGGTTGGATTTGCCCATGGTCTTTGGGACCCCAATGTCAGGAACACGTGGGGGTCCTGGGCCTGCACTTTCCAGCAGCAAGACCAATGGCACAATCCTCCAGGAAGCTACCTATTAAGAACAGCAGGCCGACTCTCGTTTCTGCAGACTCAGTCTGAGCGTTGGCAGCTCTGTAGCCTCACTGGGAAAGGCGGGCACTGCTGAGGCAGGTCAGGAACCGTGAGGACACTTCAACATAGAAGCACCCTCAGAGGTGGAATACAAATTTGAAAAATATCAGATTTCAACGCCGTTAGGCCCCTCAGAGTACCCCCTCCACCTGAATCACTTGGGCACGGATAGGGCCTTTCCTGCCCACAGCCTTGTCATTGGGGCAAGGAGCCTCCACCTCTGAAGACCAACCACCCCCTCTCCACACTTCCCACCACACCCCCGCCCCCAGCCTGCCACAGGCATGCCACCTCCATCAAGCTGGGGGCCTCCGCAAAGCCAGTAAGGCTGCAAAATTGTCCTTTATTGGTGCCTTAACAACATTAATTGGCTGCCTGTCCCTGGGATTGCTCCTGGGAGCCATACCAATGCAGCTTCCCCTTATTTTCTTGGGGACAAACCTCTCCCCTCCCCATTGATCCCCTGTCTGCAAGGCCACCAGCACATGGCCAGGAAAATTCAGCCCTTTGTCTCTGTAACTCCATTTATTGACATTGGAAAATGGATTTGGAAATAGGTGCAATTATATTGCTGCAGTTGGTCATAGTGGAATGGTCACCTTCTACTGTATAAAACCTAAAACAAGTAATGAGCTTGACACCACCATTGAATACTGTTGAATTCAGTCTACTGACAGGATTTGCTAAATGCAGTTCAAAGACAATCAATACATGGTACAGAGAGTTTTTCTTCACCTTTTTTAAACAAGAGCTTTATTGGGGAGTTAGTTTATTCACAGATTGCCACGAGCGTTAATGAGTGCCAGCGTCTTGTTTTGCCAGTCACCTAGATGGCTGTTGATAAAGATTTAGCATCATGTTCTAAGTGTCAAGGCTGTCAGTAGTGCTGAACCATTTGACCAGAAGAAAAAACGCACAGGGAGCTATTGATTACAGCTTCTCAGTGTCACTTGTTCACCAGGATTTAGGTATTGATGAGGCCTGGAGTGAAAACAAGTCCTTTCCCTGGTGGGCTCTACCCAGAAGTACAAAATGCAAAGTTAGAGAGAATATTCAGCTGCTACCTGAATCTAAGGGGCTCCAGTATTGATCGAAAGTCTCCTTCATGTTATTTTTATTCAAGACAAATCTATGGTTTGGAAATTTACAGTACATGAAAAAGTGAGCATATCAGACTAGATTTATTAAAGTTCATACCGTCAGTATGAAAGATGCTATGAAAAACAAGCTACTTAAATGCTCCGTTATCACTATTATAAGCTTTATTTCGACAAAAGATTGAAGAATCCAACTTCTCAAATGCTTCATGGTTTACTATTATGGAATTTAAAACACAAAAACTTATTGGATTTTGAAGTGCAGTTGCTTTGGATGGAGGCTTCAGCTCTGGTTTAGCCTTTTCAAAGTTGATCCAAGACCCAGGCCATTGAAATGATAAGCTAAAAGGAATCACCAGATGAAAATGTGGTTCTGCTCAAAATTGTCAGGTTGCTGATGTGGGTACAGACCTCATGACAAGGAAATTTTAGGAGGAACCAGTGATGGATGTTTCCCATTTGTATATTTGACTTGGTTCATTTGACTTTGAGTAAAATACCCTCAAAATTAACATGACGCCAGTCCCCTAGTGGTTTAGCTGGTTGAGGCACTGAGCAGCAAACCACAAAGGCCTGTGATTGGTCCCCAACCTGTCCTGAGTTAGCTGATTACAGCCAGTGCACCAGTAATGACAATGCAATTGGCTTCAGCACTCCCATTCGTTGTCTGTGATGCATGGTAGAACAGTCTGAGCACATGAAAGATGTTATATAAATGTCCTTCCTTTATTTCAATTTCTTTATTTCTTCCCTAAAGGATTATCATGTTTGAAATTCTACCCACTGAAAGAAGTCAACACGTAGAGAAAAGGATAAGGGCATTGGAGGGAAAAGGAATGGGTGGGGGAATTAAAAAAGAGGTTACTGCTTCAATTAAAAAAAGAACAAGATGAATACTATGTTTAAAAAAAAAACACTTTTTATCTATTGTACACATTTTAATACTGCACCTGAAGTAAATTGCTTGCCACAATCATGATTATTTTCATGCAAAAAGCATATTTTTCTGACTTTCTAAAATAATTTTTCACACTGTCTCGATTTGCCAGTCTGAGAGATATGGAAGGCAAGCATGTAGCCTGTTCACAAGCTTCTGTAACCAACAACTTGATTGTCCTTGAAAACAGTGCATGTTGATACCACATTCTTTTAGGTTGTCTTCTCACTCAATTGAGGGGAAATTATTTTATCGTTACTTCACGCAAGTGTCTTATGGACTTGCAAGGAACATGAGCTCACTATGTATCAAGCTCAGTGGCACAGTCATAACACCCAACCACCCTGCTGTGCCAGCAAGCTATTTGTACCAGTTTTTTAAAAATTGCTAAAGTCCTAGTGCTAGTGCTGCAATAAATATTTTAATATTCAATGAATCTGTTCTAAAGAGAGGTTATCAATCAAACTGAAACCATATTTCACAGATAGAAACAATCAATGATTGCTGTTTCTAGACATACAAACCGAGATTCATTTTAATACGATTGTAACCCATTTAAATGAATGAGTTAATGATTGTGTTGAATAGTGCACAAAGCAATGTTGTACAAATGCATTAATCAGTGTAATAACAGAAACACCTAAGCCCCAAGTAAAGTAAGCAATTGAAATTGGCAAATTATTGTTTAATTACTAAAATGTAATTTATTTTGTCCCTTTTTGTTTGGAGTGGTCATTCAATGTAATATAGCACTGTGGGGTATGGCAAATCATGATTTAAATATAATTTTTGGCTTAAATCTGAGTAATATTAGATAATTTATTATGATGCAGTCAAAAGTATAAATTAAGTAAGGGAAAGCAAAAATTATGGTGGAATATGGCAAAATAATACAACTGGTACAATTATCTTGTTGCCTTGACTGTATAAAGGCTCATTTCCCAGCACCATTTCTGTACCTTTTTATGGATTAAAAACAATTTCATGGAAAAGGAAGGAAAGTTCAAGGGTTACAGTTCCTCATACAATCTGTCATCGCATTGAATGGAAAACATTTTTACCACCAATGACAGTGATGAGAGCAAATGATATCTGTTTGTCTAGTCTAAGCATTCATCTGGTGTATTCCACAATTACATACTAGACCTTATACATTCTTTTTAAGTGAAGTGCTTAATGTAACTTTTTATGGTTTCAGTGATTATATTTAATGAACTTCCACAATTCATTGAGGTCATATAATACTGCAAGAATCTTCTCATAAAAGACATATCAAGAACAATATTATAATAAACAGTGCTGTATTAAAATTAGGTAAAACAGGACCTTGTTCATATTTGCAATTAGTTGAGTTAATTTACTTTTATTTTTATTGAACTGTATACTTACTGAAACAGTGGACAAGCTGCATGCAGAAAAATGTTGCATCTTACGTAATATACACTTAACCCTTGCTACGCCTGTTTGAAAACTGAGGTAACAGGACATGTTTATTGATTAGTGAAGCCTTTCTATCATATTAAAGAATGAAGTGTAACATTTAAGTAGGATTATTTTATTGCATTGGCCCTAATGGCATTATTGTCGATGGCACAATCATTTCTGCTAACATTTTACTATTTAATGTTTAAGTTGTGAACACTCAATTTAATTCTATGGGCAGGATTTTTGAGTCAGCAGGCGGCCGTGATCGGCGGGCCCGGGAGTGGCCAGGGAACGGACCGCCGCCCGTGATCGGCCCCCGACCGCGATTTCACGCTGGTTGGCCAATTAACGGCCAGCCAGCATAAAAAGTGCACTGAAAGACTCGGCGCTGCCGGGGTGAGGGGTGCGAGGAGGGCGAACACTGAAGTCAGCACAGGCGCTGGGGAGCACGGAATGAAAGCTCCCTGAAGGCACAGAGCGGCGTTAGGGAGCTGAAGAAATTAAATTCAATAAAAACGGATTGAAAAATCTGGAAAAAATGCCCACGCATCAAAATGAGTCACCTTAACATATCGATGCTGAAATTTGTGTCCAAACATTTTAATCTTTTTTTTAATTAACCTCGGAAACCTCATCCCGCCCTTGGATGAAGTTTCCTGAAAAATGCAAAGGCCACCTGGCTGATTCGCCCCGCCCGCCAACCATAATGTTGGACGGGCAATGAAAATTCCCAGTTAATTGCGCCATTAATGGGCTTAATAGCCCTCTTAGTTGTCAGGGGGTGCGCTGCCAACTCTAGCGCACGCCCACTGACCGGAATATCGTGCTAGTGTGCGATGACGGCGGGACGCTCACCCTACATCATCACGCACAATTTTACGCTTGAGCATGTTGGGCGTGCGCCCGCAAGCCAAGCAAAAAGTTCTGGCCTATCAGTTCTAGTTAGAGCTTACCTAATGCCTCGGTGTGTGGCACTGGACTTTACTCCAAGAAGTCGAGGAGTTCCATTTTTGGACTCCTCTCAGCAAAACTATAATGGGCATACAGTTATCCTAAGTTTAGAAATCTTTTAAGGGCAGCATCAGGTTTGTCAGTGACTTTCCCCCTCGTTCCCCCTTCCCCAAGTTGAATAGCCTAACAACTCTCACTTTTTAGATAAAAGCAAAATACTATGAAACCTGAAATAAAAACAGAAAATGCTGGAAAAACTCGGCAGGTTTGGCAGCATCTATGGAGAGAAGCAGAGTTAACGGACTTGAAACATTAACTCTGTTTCTTGCCCTACAGATGCTGGACTGCAGCAGTTCAAGAAGCGCAGCACACCACCACCTTCTCAAGTGCAACTAGGGATGGGCAATAAATGCTGCCCCAGCCAGCGAATGAATGAATTTTTTAAAAAACCTGCTGAGTTTTTCCAGCATTTTCTGTCTTTATTTCACTTTTTAGACTTATACATTAAAAACGATAGTTTTGATGAGATACCAGAATCACTGACACGTGTGAAACTATATGAAAGCAGCCTCGCTGTCTTTAGGAAAAGACAATATAAAGGGAAAAGATGGGATGGATAAAGAAAATGAAAGGTGACGTCTATCACATATGGCACCACTCTTCTAACCAACTTAGAGTGTTCATAAGCATTGGCAATTCCAGTGTCAGCAAGCCGTTTCATTATCACCGCCTCCCAATGAAGCAAGGGTCAGTTCAAGATCAGTCTACACCCACAACAAACTAAATGAATGCTCTTAAAAATTACAATGAAGTGAATGTGTGGGACAAGGAATTTGCAACACAATGCTTTCACCTCTGGGACTTGGATTTGAAACTAGTCAAAAGCCTATCTGCTGGCTACAAGGATCGTATGTCCCTTGACTCAAATGTCATTGAGTCATTCCCAACCTGACTACTAATCACGTGAGTCCACAGCATAAAACTCCCCATAATTTGACAGCAGCTACCACTAAACTGGCCATCTCACTAAAATAGGTCACAAGAATGGCTCATGCCTGAAATGGAAAGGTCACACTGGTGCAGTAGGGAATCATCTTCCGCATTAGGGTTTGAAGTACATTTGCAACAAAGCCAGCAAAACTTTATTGTGCATCTACTTATGCTGTATCTACGCCAAGGGTGCATATTATTGGGATGGGTGATTCAAGTGAGAAATTGTCCCATTCTCGAACACTGGCATGCCTTACTTCAATGAACACACAAAGAAATGAAAGATGCAGTATAACCAGGACATACAGTCAATGAACGGGCAAAGATTGAAGAGCCTGGTTTCCAAATAAGTTTCTTTGCACTTGTACCACATCTAGAGAAGATGTGCAGAAAAATTAATGAGACAAAATTGGGACCATTTGCACCTGTTTCTTTGAGTGTTACAAATGCCCTTAGATGTCCAAAATGGTATCCATGCCATCTGCAGACTTTTAGGCCAGGTTACTATGGATACCATATTGGTGAGGGTGCTAACACACATGAATGCTCTGACCAGCCATCAGAAACATGCAGAGCAGGCAGATCACAATGGCTGTCAGTGTGCAATGCTGATTTGACACCAGTAGTGCCACTTTGGTACTCAACACCCCAGCTAATTCCTTCTCTTAACCTCATCCAGCTGAATACATGTTCAGCAGCAGGAAGGACCCCTCACCAATGTTATTTAAAGGGATCATCAACTACTTACAAGTTAGTTGCTGATTTATCTCTTCTGCTTGTTGCTTTGATTCTGCAAGAGTTTGGTGCTTTCTATAGTTGTTTACTAGTTGTATACGTCTATAGGGGAGTGGTGGGCAGGTGCTGAAGGACCTCTTACTGACTTCAAGGCTTCTGGTCAAACCAATTGCTCCCAGTCACAGGTGCACCAGTAGGTATTCCCTTTGGAATACAGCATGACTTGGTGAATGAAGAAAGGTCACACAGAACAGAAAAGCTGCTGGGAGAGGGAAGAGAGGGGAGAAAGGATCTAAGCAGGAGGAGCTTCAGTAAGACCATTCTTACTGAAATCTACTATCTGCTGGAGCCACAATTGCAACTTCAGAGCAGGGCAAGGACCACATTACCAGTGGCTGTGGAGAGACTATGGTGATGAACATTTGTGTGCCTGGCAGCAGAATTGATGCCTTCATCCTATGGCATTCCACTTTGTCAGCTGCATTTGAACCACAACAGCAAAGCCAAGGATAGATACTGGACAACAAGGGCTATCCATCAATAATATAGCTGATGACTGCCACATGAAATGTGATAGAGCAGACTCCTGACATGTTGAAACAATGCTTCAGCGGCCTGAACCACTCTGGAACAGCCGTGCAGTACCTGGCAGAGAGAGTATTGAGATTTGTGGTGGTCTGCTGGATGATGCATAGTGTGAGGAGCCACCAGTTATATGGCAAGAAGCTGAGGAGCAGGAACATGAGGAGGAGGAGCAGAAGCTTAAGAAGGAAAAGGAAGAGAGAAGATAACTTAGAACTTCTGCTTTGCAGACTGTATGTGAAGAACTGATCCAATTATGATACCAGTAACCACAACTCAAGTGTTCACTCATCAACAGTCTCACAACTTACCTTCTCTCTGTCATTGATCATCATAATGCCTGCTTGTCTAGAATGCAAAATTAAAAGCTACCACAAAATAAACACCCTAAACCAAACTTATAAATCAAGTCATTATTATAGTATACAAAACTCAATTGGTCACCCTCCTGCATTCCATTAGTTGGCTATTTTCCATGTGCCTTTGTCTGTTCTAGTGCTTGTAAGCAATGTTACCCCAGAGGCTACAGTAAAGCTAATGAATGGCTTATGGTTTTTAGTGGAGGAGATTACAGACAGCCTTGGAGGTTGATCTCAAATATCTCTGGCAATAGGCTCTACCATCTTTGAAGGGGCCACACAGTCTAGGCTGGTGGGCTGATGGGCCTAAGCAAGATCACTGGCAGAGTAATGGGTGTGGATGGGTGAATGCTGTCTTTTTGAGAGAAGACAGCAGGTTCATGCTCTCTTGGATCCTTTGTCACTCTCCAGAGATACATATCAGCAATCATCGTAATCTGTTGGAGAACAGATTGCTGGACCAATGTGACACCCTGCTAGGTCCAATGTACACTCTAATCCGTGTGTGATGGCAACAGTCTGAGCTTGTATGGCAGCAGGCTGACCTTGCATGACTGCAGCCTGAACTGCCACTGCAGCACTCAGGCGTTGGATGGCTACTGCTTGTCTGCAATGGACGCTGAGACATTGACCATCAGAAACTGCATCATGGTTGAGTCCATAAGTGTGCAAATGAAGTTGGCCGTCATTTTCATGCCAGAATCAATAGATATCAAGCTCTGCACAAAGTCCTCTGCCAAGTTGGTGCTGGAATCCTCCAAGCTCCTTGCCGTTGATCTCACTTTCTGGTAGGCTTCCCAAGTTGAACCATTTCTGAATGTTTCACAGATCAGATTCATTTCCTGCATGACTGACAGAACCTGACCTAACCATAATGCACCTCCCCTTTAAGAGGTGCAGGCTAACTTTAAGCAGTGCAACATTACAATTAATGGGTATGCTTTAATAGTGATCCCTCTGCCCATTTTCAGTGACTATCAAATTTAGCTCCTAAATGTTTCCTTGCCTTTTAAGTTAAAATGCAACAGATTCGTTAATGTTTTTTTCACTTCAAACAAATATTAACATAAGTAAAGTGCAATTGAAAATCCTCTTTTACAAAAGCAGTTATGACTGATTGCAGTGCAGATCCATTAAAAAATATGTTCAAGAGGGGAACATTTACAGAAAGAAACTAACTCCATACAAGTGACATGGTCACAAGCAATAATATCATTAATTGGGACAGGGGTTACAAGGTTTGCTGATTTATGTTCACCCCACTATCCACTTTTTTTTCATCAATTTCATTTTATAATCTGCCATTTTCCTCTTCCACCTACAGATAATCTTATGACATGTCAGAGTTAGTGGGCAATAGTTTTCAATTTAGCTAGTCATTGCAAAGCACCTTACAAACATTCGTGTTTTCTACTGACCTGTTCGTGTACGAGGTGGAGTAAAATCAGCAAACGTGCTGAAAGCCAAAGAAACAAAATCAAAGATTTTATTTTAATACGGAGCAAAATTATTGGCCCAGATTTTGTGGGAAGGCTTGGTGGCTTTCTGTTAGCGTTCAACTTCATTACTCCTCTGAAACCGACAAGCCTGTCCCTTGCTCCCTGCCACAGGCTGCGCTGTTAAACTCCCCACCCCTCCCACCCTCAAGCAAGCAATCACTGACATGACTTGATGTGGCGTGAACTTTCCCTTTCCACACTCATGGGCAGAATTTTACATTCCCCCTGCCGGCGGGTGTGTAAGCAGGAGGGTGGCTGTAAAATTTCTCAGGCAGCCTTTCCACCAGGCTCCCGCTCGCCCCGACCTCTCCAAAGTTTTACGCTGGGATGGACAAGGCCTAGGCTGGCCTGTCTGTCCTTGCCTCAGTTGAGGCCCTTAATTGGCCAATTATTGATCGCTTAAGCACCGTTTTCTGCCCATCCTCAATTTTCAGGCTGGCAGGAGGAACTCAGGGGTAGGTGGAAAGCACAAAAATTAACCCTGCTCAGGCCTCGGGCAGGAAGTGATGGGGGCGGGGGTGGGGCGGTGGGGGTGGTGGGGGGAGTGCCTCCATCAGCAGCCTCCTTTTAACATCAGGTGCCACCCACAAAAGGACTGGTTCCTGCAGGTGGTCCTCCCCTCTCCTCCTCCTCCCCCCCCCGCCACTCCCGGCCTCTCCAGAAATATCTCTACAACCACCCTCTGCCCAGTGCCCTAAGGCTCAACTCCCACGTCACCCTGAGACCCCCAAAACTTACCTGGTCCTGGACTCCTGGGACTTAGGCTCTGGTCCCAGGTGTCCAGAGACTGGTCCCAGTCCTGTCCACTGCAGCTTCTGGCGCTGCTGAGACTAGAGATCTGCCAGCCAATCAGATTGGCCAGCAGCTCTTTGAGGCGGGACTTCCTCACCAGTGAGGGGCAGAAGTCCCGCCTACAGCCAATTAACTCTTGTTGGAGCGTTAAATAGCTGCTGTGCAGGCAGTATCAGTGGGGATGTGTTCTTCGCCACTCCTTGGATGGCAGAAAGGGAAACCCTGTCATCGTAAAAATCCTGGCCCATATTGCTGCTAAAAACCCCATAAAAGTTCCACTTGTTCAATGAGGTGTACCTGGTTTTTCACGGTGATTTGCGTAATAAGTACTGCTGAACAACAGATCTGGCCCTGAAAAACTCATTTTATAATCGTACAGTGTCATTAAATGTGTTTTATGATTAATTATTAGATATTTAAACTATCTTCTTCATATTTTTAAAAGCAGTTTTTCAGATCATTTCAACTTCTGCCTTCACCCCATATGCATGCTCCATTCTTTATTCTCTGTATCATTTTTAATAAGTGATTTTGTTTTAGTGCTTTTCATTTCCTGTTTGGCTGCTTGTGATAATTCTTTAATGTGATTGGCTGCTTGGACAATATTTCAGTTGTAGAGATGATGTGGAATTATCATAAATTTGTTGCATTTTCAACTTCACCAAACATATTAACAAAGGTATAATTTTTCTGTCTCTGGTGTGAGTTAGAAAATATGTGGAGGATGCACTGAATTTGCAAGATACACTTTCAGAGGTTTGAAGATGTTATTTATATGCATTTTTATTACACAACTCATAAAGTAATGCATTTCTGTGCATGAGATCAATAGAAGTTACCAAACCATTGTGTTTTATTCTTGCACTGGAAATGTAAATCACAATGTTTTGAAATTGAGACTATGATTTTTTCCTCACTGCAAGCACTAGTTTCCAATGATATGTTAAATGCATTCCACTACTCTTTTTGGGCTAAACAAAGGAGTATGATTGTTCAAATTTTCACCACAATTTCTTCATTATAAAAAGAATGTTGTGCTATTCAGTGATCACGGTGAGCAGTTTGGGAGATTAGAAACTTTTCCATCTTTTGAGTTTTACTGCATCCAGTTTCATTGCAAGGAGTTTCCAGATATATATACTCAGCTGCATTTTGCAAATCTAATCTCTCTCCTGTCTGAGCCTTAGTATTCTAAACACATGCGGTAAGACCTTAAGAAAGCAGAGAAAGAGAAGAAAAAACATTCAGCCCACCAAACCCATTCCTTCCAAAAGCCAAATAAACCAGCTGTCATGAATCCTACCCAATTCATTTTGACTTTTGAAGAAAAGTTTCTCACTATCCCCAAAAGATGAATTAAACAAAACTTCAGCATAATTATCAAACCATAATCGGATATTATTTGTTGTTGACTTCATACTCTATTTGTGATGAATTCAATATCCATCTGGAAAATTAACATCTGAACTTTGCCAAAATGTCCACACTTCATCAGAGAGGCTAGCATTTATACAGCACCTTTTATGACTTAAAGACTTCCCAAAGGACTTAACAGCCAATGAAGTACTTTTGAAGTGCTGTTACTGTAGTAATGTAGAAGGCTGATTGGCCACACATGACCAACCTCAAACCTTAGTATGAGCTTGAAATCAGTTCAAAATTCTAGTCACAACTGGCATACGTGCTACATATCTGAATCTTGCATATCTAAAACATAGCTGTTACCTTCACAGCTACTTCAATGCTCCTGTGGTTGGTTCACATGCCAGCACAACAGGTTTGCCTCTGCTTTACTTTAATCCATGAAAAAAATCTGAATTTAAAATATATTGCACGTGTGCTAAATATACTAGGTGTGGATGAACATATGCCAACCTGTTTTTCAGCTACGCTGTATGAGATTGTGAGATCAAGGTAAATAATGGGTACAAGCAGCTGAAAGGATAGGGGCAAAGGGAGAGGGTTTTTCTATCAGCCAGCTCTTAAAACTAGTCTATTTCCAATGAGTTGATTTTCTGAAACTAATCAGAACACAGAAATGTGTTTCCAATGCAAATATTCAATGAAATGTGTTTCCAATGCAAATGCTAACTTTACCATAAATGTCCTTTTGACAAAGCTGAAATGTTCATGTGTGGTAATATTTCAAATACTAATATCACACCTGCATTGCAGGTACCAATATCACAACTATCTCATTCAGTCTCACGCCTTCAGTCTAAAAATTCAATTTGTAGAACATAGGAGATATATGCTGTAGCTCTATATAGCACATAAAATGGCAGTACACCAAGGAGCTGCTGATGATGGGGGGAGGGTGATTGGAGAGAGAGAAGCTTTGAGAGCATTGAAACTCCTATTCTGTGTTAGGTGTGAAATGGGCCACACTGGAAGAGTAAAACTGTGCTATCTATTTGCTGTTTTATATTTATCCATCCCTTGTCTGTTTGCTAAAATATTTATTTGCAGCAACTGTCTAATTGCTAATTTATTAGTCTTCATGATTTTAAAGGTGATAATTTAGATAATGTTTATGCATATATCTCCCATAACTTAAAATAATGTTGTGGCCTGCGTGATTGGTGTTTTACAATACGTTTAACATCACTGAAGGAGTGTTACATTGCTTAATCGTGTGTGCAGTTTATCAGAATATCCCCAAAACAGGGTTTTTCTTGTATTTCCTGCCAATGCACATAGTCAGTATGACATACCTTCAAGCATTGAAGTTAACAAGCATATTCCATAGATCAAATGAAACTAAATATTGTTTTTAACATAAGGCATAATAATAAATGATGCCCAGTCATATTGAGGCACTATTAAGCTACCTTTTTGTCAATGAATTAAATATTTAAAAAATCCAGGTGCTCTGTGCATCTAGTCACAGTTCTTACATGCAAATGATGAACAAATGTAGAATGGTTGAGCAAGGTTGCATTCGAAAGTTGCACATAATATAAATGCTTGGAATTAAAGTTTCATTTTGCTTCTGGTTATTATTACTACATCTGTCAGATTATTTATAAATTTTGTTAGAAGCACTATTGTGATGTACTGAATCTGAAAAGACTGTGTTACTTCTAAATTATGCTATTCAGATAAAACTTAATTCCAAATTTCCTTTACATGAATATGGGTACATTTTGCAAACTTTTCATCAGAAATAAATGATCAAACTCTCCTGATAGACTGGTAAAGTTTAATACAATTTACTGCAAAGTTAAAATGTCAGATAAGTGATAAATATAGTAACTAATTTATTAATTATGTAGTTCCGTGATATTTCTGGCACGGATTATAACAATTGCTGGTTATTTGGTGAATGGTTAAATATAGCACTTGCAGATTATGCCTAATATTGGCAATCAACAGTAGCTTCATTAATATTCTTACCATGGTGAGCAACATCACTCTTTAAGGAGTCACTCTGCATAGTCAGGTGCTACCAGTATAAATACATCTCAAACAATAATAAAATCGACATACTGAACAAAGCATGAACCCTATTTAAGGGAACAAATTCAACACTGTAATTTGTGACTCTTCAAAACTGCTCTTACTATCCTCTCACAGTTTATTATGTCATCTGATTGGCTACAGCTTTGTAATTCACAGCTAAATATCCTTTATTCCCTATATGTCTTTATTTTTATTTCAGCTGTGCAAAATTCTTTGAAGTGGCTATTATATCTCTGAGGTGATGTTTTAATAAGTAAAATTTAACAGATGTATAATGATTTTTTTTTACATTAATCTCAGGTGCCAATTATTGTGCCCTGTCACAGAGTGATCTGCAGCAATGGACAGATTGGTAATTATATAGGAGGAAGAGGAAATCACCTCAAACAATGGCTACTGACACATGAGGAGCTTCTGAAAGAGAGCCGAAAAACATCTCGGGGACCTTGTCCAATCCTGCCACAGAGCTAGAATGTATGGCAACAATATTCAGAATAAAACAAGCTCTTAACACATCCACTATTATTTAGGGAATTTGTAAATATTTGAGTGACTTAAAAAGATAAAAGAAACTTGAGAGTCAGATGCATGGTGGCACCACTACTATATTAAAAAGCCTGGATCTATCCTGGGGGACGGTAGCCTTTCTTGTTTTTACATTTTACAGAAGAATGAGTACAGAGATCTGTGCATGTTGTGTATGTATGTTGTTCCCATCTACAGGCTTTTTTGTTCTATTTTTAATGCCCATTAAAGCAAGGATAAGGGAGTGGGAGGGGCATGGCAAATGTTAGGTGCAACTGCCCCTCTAAGGAAGCATCTGGCTCACCGAGGGGACAGCTGACAGTCTGGAGCTTGCGTGTTACTGGGAGCAAAATGAAATCCTGAGGCTTCAGCTCACACCTCTTTATTTCTGCACAGCATTGTATTTGTCCAGCACGGAAAACTGCACCTCAACCAAATGAGCGTCAATGAAAGCCCTGTCCTCTTTGATGTTTGAGCTACTGAAATAATATTTTTGGTCACGAAAACGTTGAAAAGGAAACAATTTTTTGCTTGATGTTAATTTTTAAAAAGTTTGTCACAGTTTAACAATTATAACATTTTTTTTCTCCTGGAAAAGGTGCAACTTATGCATTGTGTGTATTTTTCAGTAGTGGAGTACTTTTGCAGAAATTCTAGAGACTGTTAAATATGTAAATGTTTCTCCTGAGCTGTGTATCTCTTGCAAACCACATGTAATCTGATTATTCAGTTTTGGTACAGAAACAGGTTCCTTGAAGTTTAAGGAAGGCAAAGATTGTACATGTTCAATTATTAAGAATAAAAATTACTTCAATTATATTCATGGAATATTTTCACTGATGTTATGGGGTCAGGCTGAATCACAGACCTAAACCATACCTTGGTTAGTAATGTTTTTGTTGCCACACTCTTTCATTCATAGAATCAGGTAAATAATTTGTGTGTTTTGGTTTACAGTTGTCCTATAGGTTCTTTTCCCATGGAAATTATTTTATTGGTTAGATGATTAGGTTGCGGAGAGGGACTCTCACTGGCATAGACGTTGTTTGAGCAACGACAGTTATCCTGCCCGGGGGAAGATGCATTTTCCTGCCCTTTCATGCTCCCATTTGTTCTCAGTGTTAGTGAACATGAGCACATGCAAGGATGTGATAATTAGTTTATTCTGAATACATAAAAAAGGAAGATTTTTTAAAATGCACACAACTGGACAATGTAATTTTGGAAAAGACTGTTATGTTGCATAACTACAAATTGTGTCAAATGTGATTAATCACAGAATAATCAATTAAAGGTCGCAAGCTGCCACAATTTTTTTGCAAACAAGCACCTCTTCCTTAAGAACTTTAAAGTTGCAGTGAAGATATAAGTGGACAGATAAATTACATACTACATTGGGACTGCCACACAATTGATACAATAGGATTTCAGGCTGTTACACAGATCAAATGTGATAGCCTTTAAATCATATCAGAACAAGATACCTATGCTATAATACCCCATGTGAGAACACATACGTGGGATGGAAAATGCTTCCTATCTTTTTAAGAGCATGACTTCTTACTTTTTCATGTTACATGTAAGCTTATACATTTATCAGATATTCAGTTTGTCGTTTCTCTTGTAATGGTGTGTAGGCTTAATAAGCAAGTTAGTTTTAAGAGGACTGGATTATATAAATATATAGGACATAAAAGAATAGATAGCCTGCTAAACAATAGAACTAATTACATAATATAATATAAATCTGCTTTCTCACAAACACTATCATCAGTCAAAGCACAAGGAAAAGTGTCTCTGAGTAAATCACTAAGTCATCAAAAAAGTATATTTACACCATGAAAATGTTGTATATAGTATTTTAAGGATGATAAAGGTGTAATCAGTGACTTGGAGTGACTTGTGCTTATTATACTACTGCTTTACAGGTTTTATTTTAGCTTCCCATTATTCTGTATGTAAAAGTCATAAAAATAGATATCTTCAATTTTCTTATTTGTAATATGGCCTACTTGATATTGATATTTCAGTTTTTAGTGGGATATATTTAAGGTCTTCCTTTAATAATAAATGAAAGATAATTCATTAAAATAGTTTCTATAAATAAAAGATATATCTGACTCTGAAAAATGTAATTTACTTTCCAGTCTTGACAGTGAGTTCTCCCAGTTCATCCAAATTGTTGTTCGCACATGTTAATAATGGTTTCTCAGCATCGTTTTTCCAATAGAGGGCAGTAGAGTTTAGTGGAATTACATTACAAACCAGAATACACTCACAAGAGCAGCTACTCTGAATTATTTCTGTTTTAACCTACAACTGGAACATAGAGTAGCTCAGCAGAAATTTATACACTGATTTATGTTGCATGTTTTCAGACAAACTGCGTCACAAGCTCATTTCTTCATATGCAATCACTTGTTTTTTTTTTGTGTGGTTGCACATAGCGCTGAGCAACTTACTACAGCCAGGCAGTAAAATGAAGAATGGCCCTTCTTTACCTACTGATTTCTGATATTGCTAATGATGCCCAGGCTGCAGACTGGAGTGAGCATTAATGAAGGGTGCTATGACACTAAAACCTCTAGGGGTTTTATTTAAAAAGAGAGGCGAATGTGTACTGCTACTTAGGTGTACTTCCAGCATGCCCTCTTCAACCATTATTGCTGATTTCACCTTGTGATTTTTTTTTTAATACTGTACATTATTTGGCATGATCTTCCATGATGAAATACTTAACTCTCATGTGAAGCAGCAAAGTGGTGGAGGAGCTAATGGTGATGTTGTTAGCTCAATTGTTGAAAGAAAGAAATGTCCTTCAGCCTTGGAATTGGGTTCCAGTGACCTATCAGATTTCCTCCCCTTCAGTCTTCCAGTGCTTTGAACTGCTGACATTGAGACACTGTGCAGTCAGGCTCGACAGCTGTTTCTGCATCATCTAATACCAACACATGCTGTTTTAGACCATTTTGAGAGGGAAAGATAATGAAAGATTCAAAAGTAATATTTGTTTTGGCATAGTTATCTTTATAATAAAATAGATGCCCTTGACCATGGAAAAACTGGATTTTGAGATAGGGTTAAGTTTGTTGACAGACTACGTGTTGAGGTTTAAAAAGACTGAGTGATTTTTTTTTATTTTAAGCTGCTCCACGGATCCAACCAAAGGGTGACTATGCACTTTGTCAGCGCGAAGAACCACAGCACACTTTGTAACAGATAGCATATTAATGATTCACATTACTATTTGTATTTTGCAGAATTATAATACTGCCTTAATTTAGGTAACTCTAACACTGCTCATTCGCTGCAGAATCAGCAGAGGTAGAAGTGAGCAAGGAGAGTAAATTAACGTAGAGGTGGGTTCTGTAACTCACTTCAGCACCCGGCCCATCCCCTCCCCCATGCCCCCACCCCACTGCTACCTGACCAGCGAGAAACAATAGTAGTGGACTCCGAGATGCCTTTCATCACCTGAGATCTATGAAGCATGTGGCCAGAGTCCAAGGTTCGCAGGCTGGAAGTCTACAAAGGGAGGAAAATCATGATGAAAATACATTATAATCTCCTAGAAAAAAAGTTTCTCTGCCTTCCCAATATTTACATTAAGCTAACTACATTTGGTTTGATACAAAAGCATTCTTTTTTCTAACATGTATACTCCTTTTATGGACGATTTTCCCACAAAGCAACCGTAATGTATAGCCATAAATTTTGATAGTTTTTGTATTGAATAAATGATATCTGGTCACGTTCTAGGATAAATAATATATTTCTGATGATGAGTATGGTATTACTTTAAAAGTGAAGTAGGACATGCAGTATATGTAGCTTAGTGGTTCCAAATTCTTCTTTCACCTACCAAGCCAATGATGAATAAATAACTTTGTGACAACAATTGTCATATGTACTTTCAGGACTATTGCAAAGCAAACAAAAATAAAAATTCTTCCCTACAACACATTCAAATTATGTTTAAATATTCAGTTACAACTGAATCACTGGACCCAAAAGTAGTATTTAAATGTTCCCTATTCAAATAAATTTAATTGCATTGAAAATATAGGTCAATGAACAAGGACACAATGATGATGTGATGTCTTTGTGATTATTTTGACTTCATCAACATTTAGGTAAAAAAGCATACTTTTCTAAATTGTTATTTTGAAGCTTAAATGTTGTTGCATATTTTCATTTCCTTCGGAGTCTGCTAAATGTTTGGCCAGAACAGCTCCTGGTCTGTATGAAACTGTAGAGGTGGCAGTAAAATACTTAGGTTGAGGCCAAGTAGTGGAGAAATTGCAGGTACTGATGTGTCTTTAAGTGACTGAGGGCAGTAGTCCAAAGTCTTCTGGACCAAGTGGCACCAGCTGCAGACAGATGGAGCATGTCTGGGCTCCATCACCCTCAGGTCTGCACCAGACAAGAATCTATATATTAGGGTGGGAGAATGGATAAGAAAGTAAGAAATGGCCACTGTGCTGTAAGGTGAAAATTGAAATGCATGTGGCATGCTGACATTTGAAATGATTTATGGATGGCTATTGTTAATTGTGCTTTAAAGTTTACATGTGATGCAATATAATTTAAAAGATGTAAGAAAAAATCATATGTAAACGATAATTAAGATCAATCACACACGGTTCTATATAAGAGATCTCGACCAAAGTATTTACAAAGTGTTCTGTTTTCTTTTTAAAAACACTCACTTTCCTATCATAGTTGATTTTACTGGTGTTTATTCAGATCCCTGAATAAAAAAAAAACATTGTCCAGAACCATTTTTTCCCTTTTCCCCTGTATATTGTTAAACTACTTATATTGGTATAAAAAGTAATTTTTGAGCCTGGATTTTAAATGTTATTCCAGAAATTATTAATCACGCAGCAATAATTTTAAGTTTACATTTTCTAAATGTTTATTTCCAATAATTGTTTTGCTGTGTATCATTTGCTGCTATTTTCACAGTTCCTACCAGTGACATTTTACAGGAGTAAAATGAAGGATTATAATGCATTCACGTGAAAATCTTAATTGTTCTTATGCTGTACTGCAATTACTATAGTGTATTGTGGTGATATCATAAGAAGTAAGTACTTGTAACAAAGAACCTTGAAGCCTAATCACAGTGAGAACTACCATTACTATTTATTCACTAATATAAACAACTTGAAAAATGATTTTTTTACTACCTACTTCCATATTCTAATGTTTATTAGTGTATAGTAAATAGAATTTTAACTCATAAAAACATAGAAAAATAGAAACAGGAGTAGGTCATATGGCTCCTTGATCCTGGTCCACCATTCAGTAAGATTATGGCTGATCTGATCTTGGCCTCAACACCACTTTCCTGCCTGTTCCACGTAACCTTTGGCCGGGATTTTCTGGCCCTGCCAGTGGCAGAAATCATCGCCGGCAGGTCAGGAAAATTTGGAGAGTGGCTAAAAGTCAATTTACTTTTGGCCACCTTCCAAATTTTCCCGTCCTGCCTGTGACAAAGCCTGCCATTGGCGGGGGGCCTGAAAATCCCACCCTTTGATTCCTCTATAGTTCAAGAATCTGTCTGCCTCAGCCTTGAATATATTCAACGACTCAGTCTCCACAGCTCTCCAGGGTAGAGAAATTTCAAAGATTCACAACCCTCTGAGAAAAGAAATTCCTCCTCCATCTCTGTTTAAATGGGTGACCCCTTATTTTGAAACTATGACCACAGGTTCTAAATTCCCCCACAAGGGGAAACATCCTCTCAGCATCTATCCAAGTCCCCTCGAAATCTATATACTTATATACTTCAGTAAGATCGCTTCTCATTCTTCTAAACTCCAAGAAGTGTAGGCCCAACCTGCTCTGCTCAAATTCTCCTCATAAGACAATGCTTTCATCCCACGAATCAATCTAGTGAACCTTCTCTGAACTGAGCTTCTAATGCAAGCATATCCTTCCTTAAAAACAGACCAAAACTGTGCGCAGTACTCATGGAAA
Organism: Cetorhinus maximus; assembly: GCF_964194155.1. NCBI lineage: Eukaryota > Metazoa > Chordata > Chondrichthyes > Lamniformes > Cetorhinidae > Cetorhinus > Cetorhinus maximus. The sequence continues at coordinate 68,822,500 of NC_135898.1, forward strand.
CTTTTCGCGGGAAAAATCTCACAACTTGCTCACATCTACACTGATCATGAATTATGGGCTTCCCACATTGATAAAAAAAATTAGTAATGCACTGCCTATTTACTTAATATCTCCATTTACTACCTAAGTCATTAGTGATGCATCTTCTAACCAGGAAAATAATACCTAACTGCAGTGAATCTAATACCAAAATCTAACTGCAGGTGATTATCACTTAATGACCTGCGTCATCTAAAAAAGACACATATTTGTTTGGTTCTGAAGGTTCTGTTAGTCAGAGAAACCACAACCATAAATCATGAACACCTGGGTCTTTCATGCATGTTAAAATAACTCCAATAAGTTCCTGTTTATATATGATCATGATATATACATCCACTTTGAGAGTTTTGACACATTTGGTTTTGAAAACAAAATGGGGTAAATCCCCTTAGACCTATTGGTGCCTTTCACATGAAGATAGCAATGTAATTATCTTTGTGGATGCAAAATAAATGCCAATACCAAAGGTGTTTTTTTTATTCCAATCAGATGAACATGAATGATACTACAAGGCTGCAGTCACTTCAAAAATTTGTTTGTGTATGATTATGATCACAGTTGTTGTCTTTTGATTCACTCTTCCAGTTCTGGGAAATATCGCAGTGATACACTGCTGTATTCCAAGTTGGATGTGTAGAGATGTAGCTGAAAGAGTGGGTGTGCTTCTGTAAATTCTTTCACCCATGAACTTAGACTTCCAACTGATTGCAAGCTGTTCTTGTTGGCCTTGTGTTCCTTATCACAATTCATTGAGCTCCGCAGGAAAGTGCATGTGTTTGTGGGGCTGGCTATGATCCCTTGTTAGACAGATAGAGGCTGAGATGCCTCAGGACCAAGTCACAGTAGCTATGCTGGAGACACGCCTGCTGGTGCTCTCCAACTCTGATCTCTCCACTGACACACCAGCTCGCAGTCCAGCCTAAGAATGGGAACTCCCTGATTCTGCACTTTCCCATCAGGAGGCCAAGCCATAGTCCAACCCCGGTGGCTCAGCCTCTTAAAAGGCAAACTTTTGTAAATGACAAAGACACAGTGAAACAAGGACACCAGCATTTTCCTGCAGAGTCTGCCAGCCTCTTGCCAGAGTTAGTGGAGGAGACGAGTGGAACAGCTGAGGAATTCTAATTCTTTATTGCATAGGTACTCATAAAATAATGACTTGAGTGAGGTAACAAAGTGTTGTGAATACCTAGCTGTGCCAGAGCACAAGTCAGCACTTTAGGAGAGAAATTGAGGGGGGTGGTGGGGGGGGGGCATGAAAGTTCACAATTAAATTTTTAAAAATGAGTTGAACTTTTTAATGTATGTGTGTATATATAAGCAAGCACTTTCTTTAAAAAGTTCAACTTTCAAATGTTGCCAAGAGATTCTGTATGTCTGCCTTTGTGTATTCTAAACTCAAGTCAAGCATGTTCAGAGGAAAATGTTGCATGCCAGAAAGCAGAAATGATGATAAAATTGATTCAGATTTCTCACCAGACAACTGACTTGCAGTTTAATAACCAATAAGGTAATGTAAAAATAACAAACATAACTGTGAAATCAGCAAAGTTTGAGGCCTCTTGAATGAAAAAATAACAAATAATTCTAATGCAAGGCTGCATATTTGCTATAGCCACCTGTTAAACCTCTGAACAGGATTACAAATATAGAGTGAGTCTTTCCCAGAGGACTTGGCATAAAAATTATTTATAGGATGAAATTTTCCGAGACTCTGCTTTCAGCATTGGGCCTTCCAGGCAACAGATGGGGTTCGGGAAACCAGGCCCATGGCCATGTGTATCCAATTAGCAACACACCCAATTTCCCAACAGATGATTTTGGCTCCAAAAAGGAGATTGCAATACCTGCCTGCATCAGACTCATTTACATTAAATATTTGTTCTCATTGTAACAATGCTGAAATTCCTGACAGTCACAAACCTAACATGTAAATAACATTTGCACTCAACTAATGTTAAAGTGGTGTCTGGGCACAAAACTACCACTATGCATATCATGGCCATTATCCAAGTAGCAGTCAAAATGCCATCTTGATGCAGTAGTCTACAGTACTCGCTATGTTGGAAGCAGCAGAAGCACTGCAGGGGAATGGCTCTTAGGAGACTAGGGCTAAGCCTGAGGATCTGCTATTCCAGATCAGTTCCCTGCTCCTGTGAGAAAAGGATGCCATGCAGCTTTGACATGAAATGCTGTGCTTAAGAAAGGTTATCAACCCAAAGCCTTAACTCTGCTTCTACCTCTACAGATGCTGTGTGACCTGCCTAATATTTCCAACATTTTCTGTTTTTATTCCAAAGTACAATGATTGTGTACAATGCCTCAAATGGTATGCCCCAGAGCTTACCGGAGTTCTCAATTTAAATTTGCGTCGTGATGGCTCCAAAAGGAACTGTGCAGAAGTGAGGAACACATCATCACAACCTTCGCCTGTATCAACCTCAGGCAACCAGGTGGAAGAGATTTAGGTAACTGCAGTGACTTGGTGGCAATCTCATTCCATGCAGTTTGCAAATGTGATCTTACCGATAGGTGGTGCCCAGCAGCAAATATGCTCACCTGCTGCAGCGGGATCTTTGCATTCTTAGCAGTGTTGTCCATGTGGCTCTACCTGGACATTATGAATAGTTTCTTCACTTTCATAGCAGTGCCACAGCTCCCCTTTTTAATGGTTAGTGGCCCTGTTTTAAAAGCTGCCGCCTTGCCAGATTTTCTGATCTCCAGCTCTCCATGCAAGTTTCCCCCTTGCCTGCAGTTTATTCAAATTAGGGAGAGAGAATCCCATTGGTAATTTGGGCCTTGTCTCCTTTTGTACTGCCAATTCACAATGGACAGCACAACCTTACTATTCCCATTGATAGAAATCAGGGCTATAGGATGGATTCTTCAGTCAACTGTGTCCAAAGTGGATAGCTGGCCGATTTGAGCATTGGTTTACGTTGTTTTCAAATGTAAAGCACGTATTTGCATACATTACTGACTCTAATCCAACAGAACAGCACAGTGGAAGGTTTCTCTATTTAAAGTTTTTGTTGCTTTGACATGTAGAATTAGACCTGGAAAACTTTCCTGCAAAATTCTACTATCTAGATACAAATGACTGCAAACAATTTCAGTTGCGTAAACTAGCATATAATTTTAGTCCAAAACCAAGCCTAAAACCTATGATTGCTTTTTAACACATTAAACAGTACTTAGTTTGAAATGTGGATTTGTGCAGTAGTCTGTTAGACTAATAATGTTATATTGAATATGGCAGCGTTGAAACCAACTTAAGCTCTTCTACAGCTATGCCTTAATGCATTTCTGCAATTGTTAATGGCCTGCCCTAGAGAACATGTATCAAGGTAAAAATATTAGAAGCTTCTAATTCAAAATAAATCTACTTAGATGACCTTTCTTCACTTATAATGTAGTTTATATTTTAAAAGCAGATGCATTGAACTGTAGTATTATTTTTCTTTAAATTATGTTTAAGAATAGTCAAGATAAAATGAAACTTGCTGGCAGCGTCATTGTAGACTGAATTCAGTACATGGTTTTAGCCATGGTGGATTATTAGAAACTCATTTTAAAACAGCTTGTAATGTTAAATATAATACATATAAGTTAATGTCGCACTCATTTAAGCAGGATGATGATATAAGCATTCAGCTGATGTGCCAACAGTTGCCTTCCAGGCAAGAATAGAAGTAGATATAATAGCCTTTCAGCACTTACTATCATTGTACAAAGTGTTTGCACAACAATTGATCACTGAAAGCAATTACCTTGCAATCATTACTTTTTTTTTTAAAAATTGCTTCAATTTATCAACCAATTATTAAATTTTTCAAAATTGTTCACCCCTGATCTGAACTTACAGCTATAGTAATAGCATAATCCCTATATAATATCTTCTGGTAGATGAGGATTTTTATGTTTGAAATGAAACTGAATGTGCTATAACATTTCCCTTTGATGGTGGATATGAAAACCATTAATAACCTATGTTTTTTTTTTCACTGTCATTTGATACATAAATTTTAAGCAAACATGAATGAATTAGATGTTTTCAAAGCCCAGTTACTACTTCAGCTATCCCACTGGATAATATTATATAATATTTCCATAAAAAAGAAAGAAACATGAAACTTATTAAAGGTTGAAACATCTTTTTACTTGTAAAAAAAAACATCTGCCAGAATAACTTTGTTGTCACTTTTAAGCTGAAAACATTTATTAGTTCATTGGTTTCTACCTACTGAGGATTGTGTTTCTATGACACAAACCAGTCTTCTAATCCTGTTCACATTAATTGTGTACTTAATCTTGTTCAATTAAACATGTTCTTTTTTAATTGAATTTAATATAATGTATTATAGTCACACCAGCTATGGGGTAGTAGCATTCATTTTCAAAAGGTGCTTTGTTGCATTTCTGTAAGGTCGAACATCTAATTGTCTGTTTCTCAATTACAAATTCTTTCAACATTTCACTTTGTTTGTTAATAGATATATTTTATTTCTTAGATAATCGCCGTACGGATTCTTTAATTTGAAAGAGGTCCAGCTTCATCATCTCATACAAGCATATAATACAAATGCCTTTACCAAATTTACACATTAGACAAGATGTATGTGCAACAGATACATTTCACACGTAGTTTGCTTGGAGACAGACAAATCTTATAAAAGCCAGAGATACTGCTGTGGCAGTACTTAAGTGGCTAATCCACATGACCTCTGACCTCCACAGTGTCATGTGACTATAGATTTTCAATACTCCTAGGATCTGTGTCACCCATAACCTATTTTGCACCACATTTAGAACTTCTATCGGAAGAACCTCTAAATACTTGTGCATTAAGACGGCAAATATCAGAAAGATATGAGACTGGGGTTATGTATTTATTCTTTGGACAGTGCACATTCTTTGATGAGAAAGGAATTGGCAAAATGTACAAGCTGGCATAAATTTAAAGAGGTGCTCTATTATATACAATCAATGGCATGATAAAAGAAGTGTGTGTAATGCATATTTATTGGTACTCTTTTTAGATGATAATATGGTTCATTTCAAAGATATGGCATCACTTGTACTTAGCATACTTAGTCTATAAATTTAAACACAAAAATAAAATGTCCCCGCATATCTTAAAATAACTATTCAAAAATTTTTGATGAATGTTTCATTAAAACAAGAGTTGAACTGCATAATTTAATATTCACAGTCCTCAAATGAAAAGGCCCATATATAACAGAAAGGGTAGGCAGTGATCAGCCTCTTCAGTAGTGCTGGGGGTAAAGCCAAAGATAATCCATTTCCAGTTTAGTTCTAGCATAAATTAACTCTTCAACAGACTAACTATTACCCCCCTCTCTCATGTGCCAATGATAGACTTGTACCAGCACGCTTAGGAGAAGAAGTAAGCTAGCCTTGAAAAGGATTGTAAACCTAGACAGAGCTATGATCATCCATGCAATTGTCTTTATTCGAATAAATTTAATTAAAGTTGAATTAACCAACCTGTATATTAATTCATGTCGATATCATATCTCAACTGTATACATGATTGGTGCCAGTTTAATGTTACTAACATTTTGTCTGAGGTCACAATTCCAAGCAGTGAGCATCACTCTTCAGAATGCTCCAAAGTGCTCCACTGGATGCTGTGATGTGATTCTGCCTTAATAATTCCCTATATTGCGAGCTCCTAATTGACCCATATCCATTTCATGGGACACCTTTATTTGAAGGCTGTAAACTATGGAACTCAAGCCTTATGTTAGCATGGTCAGTTATCAATTTGTGATCAGATGTTTCCTCTCAGGGATACAAAATAAAACTGTAAGTATGTATAGTTTGAATAGATCTCTTTCTGGAAGAGCCTTGCCTATTAAATACATTCTGTTGCATTATCTCATTGGAAGACAAGAGAAGCACAGTGGCAACACCAGTGAATCTGAGCTCTATCTACATCCCACAACTGGGCAGGCTGTGAACAGAGACACCAAGACAAATGAAACAATACATCTGCCAAAGCTAATGGGTGAAAAGGAGCATTATGCATTTATTACTACTGTAATGACCTATTAATATATCTACTACATTGGAGGGCTGAGTGATTATGAGATTGCTCCCTCACCTTTGGGATCTGAATTTGAACATAAGCCAGGATGAACAGATAAAAATTTCTTCATCCTCTGCTAGCTGCAAGGATGCTGCACAAAATGACTTCGAATCATAGAATGGTTACAGCAATGAAGGAGGCCATTGTGTCTGTGCCAACGCTTTGCAAGAGCAAACCAGCTAGCCCCACTCCCCCGCTTTTTCTCCGTAGCCCTGAAATTTATTTCTCTGCAGACAAATATCCAATTTCCTTTTGAAAGCCACGGTTGACCAGGCCTCCACCACACTTTCAGGCAGTTCATTCCAAATCCTAACCACTTGCTGCTTAAAAAAACAATTTCCTCATGTTGCCTTTGGTTCTTTTGCCATTCACCTTAAATCGATGGCCTCTCCTTCAAAGAGAACAGTTCTTTTCTCTGGAGAAGCTGGGGCTGTTCTCCTTGATCTATCTACATAACTGAAGTCCCTTATCCCAGGAACAATTCTTGTAACTCTTTTCTGCACCCTCTGTAAAACCTTGACATCCCTCCTAAAGTGTGGTGCCCAGAATTAGGCACAATACTTCAGTTGAGCCCACACCAGTGTTTTATGAAGGATCATCGTAACTTCCTTGTTTCTGTTTTGTGTTCTCTGCCTCTATTTATAAAGCCCAGGATCCCATTTTCCTTATTAACTTCTTTCTCTACCTGCCTTGCCACCTTCAATGACTTTCACACAGGTCCTCCTGCTTCTGCATCCCTCATTCTTTCTACCAAAATGTATTGCTTCACACGTCTCTGTATTAAATTTCATCTACCTCATGTCTGCCCATTTCACCAGTCTGTCTATGACCTCTTGATGTCTATCAATATCCTTCTTACAGTTCACAATACTTCCAAGTTTTGCATCCTCTGAAAGTTTTGAAATTTTGCCCTGCACACCCATGTCTTGATCCTTAACTTGGATCAAGAAAAGCAGTGGCCCTAATACCAACCCCTGGGGAACCCCACTACATGCCTCCAGTCCAAAAAAACAACATTACACCACTGCAGCCTGTTTCCTGTCACTCAGCCAAATTGTATCCATGCTGCCACTGCCCCTTTTATTCCATGGATTTCAACTTTGTTAACAAGCCTGTTATGTGGCACTTTATCAAATACCTTTTGGAAGTCTGTGTGTATCACATCAACACAGTATACTCATAATCCTGTCTGTTACTTCAACAAAAAACTAAATCAACTTAGTCAAACACAATTTATCTTTAACAAATCCATGCTGGATTTCCTTAATTAATCCTTAATTGTCCAAGTAACTGTTAATTTTGTCCCAGATTATCAAAGTTTTCCCACCACTGAGGTTAAACTGATTGATTAGTAGTTTCTGAGCTTATCCTAAAAACATTTTTTGAACAATGGTGTAACATTTGCAATTTTCCAGTCCTCTGGCACCAACCCTGTATGTAATAAGGATTTGAAGATTATGGCCAGTGTCTCTACAATTTCCACCCTTACTTCTCTTAGTGTCATTGGGTGCATTTGATCAGGTCCTGGAGACTTATCAACTTTAAGTACAGCCAGCCATTCTAATATCTCCTCTTTGTCAATTTGTAGCCCATCCAGTATTTCAACTACCTTGTCTTTCACTATGACTTCGGCAGCATTTTTTTAGATAAATAGTATTATTTATTTATTACCTCAGCCACACCTTTGGTCTCCATGTGTAAGTCCCCTTTTGGTCCCAAATTGACCACACTCTTCCTTTTACCATCCTTTTACTATTTATAGAAGACTTTTGGATTCCCTTTTCTGTTAGTTGCCAGTCTCTTCTCATACTCTCTATTTGCCCCTCAGTTCTTTTTTCACTTCCCCTCTGAACTTGCTATATTCAGCTTGTTCCCATGTGTGTTACCAACTTGACATCTGTTAGACTTTGGGGGCAGTCTCGGCCATTGTCCTGGTGAGCAATAGTCCATAGCACAATGCTTCATGCAACTTAGCACAAATTGACAGTTTCAGAGAGACCATATCAATGTTTTGTATAGAGAAGACACAGAACAGAATAATAGAGCTGTCCTTTCAATGCCACAACAAATTGAAGAATGCACTCTGCTTTAGAAATGAATAATTAAGTTCAACCATTTTGTTCATGGGTCACCTACCCATCAAATTTGACATTTGGGTTTCTTCTGGCTAGATTTGTGCCTGAAAAATTCAACAATTTTCTTTTCCATAGCAGAAACCAACAAAGGAACATGAGTATGAAAGCAAAATATGATAAAATTTCTGTCATCCAGTATCTACTAAGTGGAATTCCTTGTTAACTGGAATTCTGGTGTCAGGTCTGTTTTTTGATTGGAGATGTAAAACTCACCTGTACTGCAGATGCTGGATATCTGAATTAAAAACAGAAATGCTCAGCAGGTCATGCAGCATCTGGGAAGTGAGAAATAGAGTTAATGTTTCAGGTTGATGACCTTTCATCAGAACATTGCTAGGCATTTCCACACTTCACAAGTAGCTAAGAAGCTGGTTTCATCTAGTCACCACAACAAATAGGTGGGTCTATCTTACCAATCATTTTGCTATTGGATACCATGTTGGCTTATTTATGATCTAATATGGGCTCCCAGTGTACATTGAGTGTTTCCAAATGGTCATCAGCACCTCATAGTTCTCATTCTGTATCTCTTTCAGCACCATAGCATGAATACCATCCATCCCTGAAGATTTATTTGTTTTGGAAGAATAGTGAGGTATGATATCATCATTGATTAGTCGTTAAACATGTATGACTTTGTGTTTTCATGCCATTGTACAATATATCATGCAGACAGTCAATGATAACTTAATTCCCAACTGAATGATTTACAGTTTGCCTGCTGCCTGCAGAAGTTTGCTACTTGTATTTTACTACAATGAATGTCTAAGTTTAGTTGATGAAACAAATACCACAGGGCAGTCCGGATTATGTGAACAGTGCATGGGCTGGGGAATATTTAAACAGTTAGGAGAAAGCATCTGTCACACAGGATCCCCACCCATTTTAACATTTCCTCAATTTTCTGTTGTTATTCCTGGCAGTTGCTGGAAGTACCTTCCTTAAATGTGTGGACATTATTATGTAAGGTGGTAAGGATGTGATGATGTTATATGCCTGTCTTCCGCTCTTGCTGCCAAATTTACATTCAGTACCGATTGTAAAACAGGTATCCAAGGTGCCAAGCACCACAGACAAAGCTGAAATGAATTTGAAGAATTAAAGGGTATTTGCAAGAAGTGACACAAAGCTGAATTAGCTTGTTTTTGCTCTTGACACCTGCTTTACCATCTATCTTTTGTGCCTTGTGCTCTGGGGCTCCCCTTTCCAACTCCCATCACCCCTCTTTATCAAAAGAGGGGAGTAATTTTAATTTTTTGGCAATATTGTAAATAGGTGATTTTAGATCTGTTGCACATTACATAAATTTCCAATGGAATTCAATGAACTAAAAATTGCAAGAGACATATTATGGGCAGCTGATCCGATATGGCTGTTTTACACTATCGCCTAAGAACAATATTACTCCTGAGGATACAATGGGGTAGAAATGAGCCTGGGCCAGACAAGGGCAGCACACACTAAAAGAGAGGCCTGAGGCCATCCTAAAATTGGGAATCAAACCAACTGTCAGTGCCTGTTGCGTCTCCACAGGCAACTTGGTACATAAGTCACTAGTTCAATTTTGGCCCTCTGGTAAGTTCCAGAAAGGAGGGCGGGTGGGGGTGGGATGGTGGGTCAGTCACCAGGACTGCTGCACTGTTGGCGGGAAAGCACTCCCGCTTCTCCTGACTACACAGAAAGGTTTCTTTAAAAATGTCAAACTTCCCTGTGCGTTTGGCGACCAGGGGAGGGCCAACTGAGGAATCCTGAATGCATGGGGCCCAACAGCTGCCCTCTCCATTGGGAACTTATTTTATAGACAGATTTCACAACAAGCTTTAGGCCCCTCATTGATATATTTAAGGAGCCTATTACTTGTTTTAGGAAATTCCTCATGTCCAATGATGGACCTGCTACTGGTATTATACCTTGTGCCACTGCAGGGACTGCCTAACTCTGCCTTCTCTCTACCAACAATGTAGGCGTCTCAGAGGCTTAGCAGAAGGCCAAATATATGTTGCTGTCCTGAGAGACAGCAGCTTCATGTCTGCATATTTCTGTCATTTCATTAGTACTGAACATGGCTCCGCATAGACACTAATATATGGAAAACCAGGTAAGTGGCACTAAGGAGCTCACCTAAGTCCTAAGTGATACCTGCCTGTGTCATTCGCCTGGTCACCTTGAGGTTTGGTGAGATGGCCCTCTGGACGGGACTCTAGCAATCTAATACAGCAGTCTAAACATCCAGGGTAAAAAAACACAGTCTGCACTTGGGATCTCTGCAGACTGTCCTGCAATGTGCCGCATTCTCCTGGGTGGACAGCAGTGCAAAGAAGCCATCCATCTGATTGCTACTGATACAGGGAGTGAGCTCCTTCAATAAACTCACAATCTGGTACAATTGGCATAGAGTGTCCCTAGTGTCTGCATGTCGTTTGGATACTCTGCAAGGAACTTCTTTTAAAAGCATGACCCATGTGACTGGGGTCATTGGACCCTTCACTCTGGATTAATGAAAGGGAAATCATGTTTGACAAACCTACTGGAGTTTTTTGAGGACTTAACTAGCAGAATAGATAAGGGAGAACCAGTGGATGTGGTGTATTTGGATTTTTAGAAAGCTTTTGATGAAGTCCCACATAAGAGTCAGTGTGCAAAATTAAAGCACATGGGATTGGGGGTATTATATTGGCATGAATTGAGAATTGGTTAACAGACAGGAAACACAGTAGGAATAAATGGGTCTTTTTTTAGAATGGCAGGCAGTGACTAGTGGGGTACCGCAGGGATCAGTGCTTGGGCCCCAGCTATTCACAATATACATCAATGATTTGGATGAGGGAAACAAATGTAATATTTCCAAGTTTGCTGACGACACAAAACTAGGTGGGAATGTGAGTCGTGAGGAGGATGTTTAGAAGCTTCAAGGTGATTTAGATAATTTGAGTGAGTGGGCAAATACATGGCAGATGCAGTATAACGTGGATAATTGTGAAGTTATCCACTTTGGTAGGAAAAACAGAATGGCAGAGCAGTATTTAAATGGTGATAGATTGGGAAATTTTGATGAACAAAGGGACCTGAGTGTCCTTGTACACCCACTGAAAGCAAGCATGCAGATGCAGCAAGCAGTTAAGAAGGCAAATGGTATGTTGGCCTTCATTGCGAGAGGACTTGAGTACAGAAGCAAGGATGTCTTATTGCAGTTGTACAGCGCCTTGGTGAGACCACACCTGGAGTATTGTGTGCAGTTTGGGTTTCCTTACCTAAGAAAAGATTTCTTTACCATAGAGAATGTACAGTTAGGTTTCACCAGATTGATTCCTGGGATGACAAGATTGTTGTATGAGGAGAGATTGGGCTGACTAGGCCTCTATTCACTGGAGTTTAGAAGAATGAGAGGGGATCTCATTGAAATGTATAAAATTCGGACAGGCTGGATGCAGGGCTGATGTTTCCTTTGGTTTGGGGGTCTGGAACAAGGGGTCACAATCTCAGGATACAGGGCAGGCCATTTAGGACTGAGATGAGGAGAAACTTCTTCACTAGGAGGATGGTGAACCGGTGGAATTCTCTACCACAGGGGGCTGTCAGGCCAAGTCACTGAATATATTTCAGAAGGAAATAGATTGATTTCTAGACTCTAAAGGCATCAAGGGGTATGGCGTTGAGATAGAGGATCAGCCATGATTATATTGAATGGTGGAGCAGGCTCAAAGGGCCGAATGACCTACTCCTGCTTCAATTTTCTATGTTTTTATGTTTCATCCACAGGGTGATGTCTCTTGAGACGCACACCAGCAACATCTTCACCCTTGTCTTCTACCTCCAAGTAGGCAGCCTTGCTGTGTTCTATGCTTCACTCTTGAGTACTCAGCTATTAATTACTCTCTAATGTCTCTGCACGGGGGATGAAGTATAAAAGTAGGGAAGTCTTGCTACAAATGTACGTGGCATTGGTGACACCGCACCTTGGAGTACTGCAGAGAGTTTTGATCTCCTTACTTAATGAGGGATATATTTGCTTTGGAAGCAGTTCAGAAAAGGCTCACTGTGCTGATTCCTGGGATGAAGGGATTGTCTTATGAGGAAAGGGTGATCAGGTTGGGTCCTTGCTCATTGGAGTGTAGGAGAATGAAAGGTGACCTTATTGAAGCATATAAGATTCTGAAGGGGCTTGACAGGGTAGACAATGAGAGGATGTTTCCCCTCATGGGGAAATCTATAGTTAGGGGGCACTGCTTAAAAACAAAAGGTAGAGGTGAGGAGGAATTTCTTCTCTTAGAGGGTCATTAGTCTTTGGACTTCTCTTCCACAAAGAGCAGTGGAGGCTGCATCATTGAATATATTCAAGCCTGAATTAGACAGATTTTTGATCTACCAGGGATTTGAGGGTTATAGGGACAGGTAGGAAAATGGAGCTAAAGCCACAATCAGATCAGCCATGATCTTTTTGATCAGCAGAACAGGCTCAATGGGCTGAATGACTCCTGTTGTGCTCCTATTTCTTATGATCTTAAGATTGATTCGTGGGGGTATTGTGTGATGGTAAGGCCTGGAGCAGAAGGGCCTGTTTCTTTATCAATTGACACATGTAGAGGAGGGTGTGGAGAGGTTAAATTGTGTTGCTGAGGAGCAGAGTTCATGTGACTTTCAGCAAGAATAGTGATATGAGTGTAGTGTTCAATTGTTCAGTCTTTGATTATGTGTGTTTGTTCTCTATTCTCTATGTGTGATTAGTTAAACCTGGGTGTGGTCACTTGGAGAGGGAGACTGAACTGAGGCTGGCTACTATAAGCAGGGGGGCAGACATTTTGAAAGCATTGTGAACAAAGTTCCTGCATATTTAAAACCTGGAGTGCATCACCTCTGCATATCCCTGAGCCAAAAAATACAACAACTGACAATGAAGATGATGAAGATAGGTTTAAATATACTGGCTGCAACACCGTTCCTTTCTTTGCTGGGAGATCTACCCATGCCATGGGACTGATGGATTTTGGGGTTCAAGACCTACTTGCTCACTACAGGGATGGACAGTCTGGATGTAGCAGCGATCTACAAGAAGGCGATACTCTTACATTGTCTTGGAGGGGAAGGCTGGAGAATATTCAAGCAACTCACAGAGGACACATCTATGTTTGATAAGGCAGTAAGTGCTCTCAAAAATACTTTGGGGCAAAAAGAAGTGTGATGGTCGAAAGATTCTGCCAGAAATGCCAGGGAGATGGTTAGCCCATAAAATGGCAGCATTGCAGCAATTGGCTTCTAAATGTAAATCTGGTACATTAACCAATGATCCAATTCATGGCCAATTGAAAAGACTTCAATTCTGTGAATTAAGGAATTCCTACTCATAGAGGATGATGACTTAACCTTGGAAAAAGCCATGACCTTGGCTATCCAAATTGAATCCATTTTTTAAATTCATTCACGGGATGTGGGCTTCGCTGGCAGGGCCAGCATTTATTGCCCATCCTTAGTTGCCCTTGAGAAGGCGGTGGTGAGCTGCCTTCTTGAACCGCTGCAGTCCATGTGGTGTAGATATATCCACGGTGCTGTTAGGAAGGGAGTTCCAGGATTTTGCCCAGTGACAGTAAGGGACGGCGATATATTTCCAAGTCAGAATGGTGAGTGACTTCCAGGTGGTGGTGTTCCCGTCTATCTGCTGCCCTTGTCCTTCTAGATGGTAGTGGACGTGGGTTCGGAAGGTGCTGTCATGTTAGATTCAGAAAGATAATACAAAAATGCACCCTCAGACTCAGTGTTGCAGATACAGATTGCCCAACCAGCTCAACTGCAAGAGTCATGGGCAAATAGACCTCAGCAGTCTCATCAGCACATGCCCCACCATGGTCAGCTACCCTCAAACATGTGCCAAAATTGTTTAAGTACTTGTCAATTCCAAACACCATGTCCAGATCGAGGGGAAAAGTGCAACTCATTCTTAAGGTGGAACTAGATTGCAAAGCTATGCAAGTCGAAAAAGAGGACTTCATCCAGTCGACATGTGGAGAAGTTTATTCCTGAGAGTGAGGTACGGCATCTGTATTCCATCACAAGCAGAAAAGCAACAAGGTCATTTTAAGGAACGCTCAGTTGAGATCGCGGACATCTCAGTGTCGCTTCTCATCAATTTTGGTGTGAAAGTATCTATATTGAACAACAAACTCTACCATCAGTATTTTTTGCAACTTTCTCTCACTCTTACAACAGACACACATTTAAATACCAAACAGTTGAACTGAACGCTACAATGAGGATTTTTATGATCTAGTTTGATGATGGGTAATACAAGATGTATTTGATGGCAAGAAAGATATGCAGAATATTATACAACTTGCAGTTGGAACTTACTCTCCTACTCCCCATTCCTGACTCCTGCAATTGCCTGGCTCCTTCTTGTACAGGGTGATAATGGCAGAGTTTATACCTGTTGCAGATCTCTCTGGTGTTAATGGGAGATGTAGTGAGAATCTCTCTCTGGTTGCCATGACATGTAGCCAATCCCAAGTGTGAGCATGCAGACCATAATGGGATGACAGCAGGCGGATCAGCCGGAATTTACACTCCCTGAGGTTTTTACCGGTGCAGAGACGTAAGGCTGTGAGTGAAGGAACACTTCCAGTTAAAGGCTGGTGTGTCAAAAGCTCCTTGTCATTTCTAAAGCATTGATGATAAGCAATTCCAGCATATTAACTGTGGGAGGAGTAGGATATAAATGGCAGCCATGCTCAGGACAGTGCATTTTTGAATGGTGTGTCTCTTCCCCTGGTGTGCCTAACTTGGCAAGGTTGTTAAGCATATTATGGTACTGAGTTTCAGTACATGGGGTCACGGAGTTGGCACTCACTGTCTTTGCCACTTTCTTCTTCTGGTCCCGATCAGATCTCTGTGAGGATCTTCATTACTCTATCCAAATCAAATCTTTTCTTTGCCCCGACATGTGGCCCAACAACTCTTCCACTGATGGCTTTGTGCATTTTCCAGTAACCAATATTCCACTTCTGTTTTCATTGCCAACTTTAAGTGTGCATGGCCCATTAAACTGCGTTTGAATGACACACATTCAAATACCAAACAGTTGAACTGAACGCTACAATGAGGATTTTCTCTTGTTGAACATGGTCATTGCCTGGCATTCAAATACTCCAGCAACATGCATTTTCCCACTCTGCAAATGGACAAGTACTCAATGGGAGGCAATTACAACACCTGGACCTGGCCTTCATCATTTTGAAACTGATGCCAGAATCTTTAATGTGGTCAACCCTAATGTGGTTGTATGGACAAGCCACACTTCCTATGAAGATTGTGGCCAATTGGAAAATCTAGTCTGCTTGTTAATGTACTTCAAACCTGAGTCATAGTTCTATCTGGCCAGTTTGGATCAGATGATGGTTGGAACCATGAGACCAAGACCTGGATCAGCAATTATAGCAGAATGATCAATGTGCTCAGATACAGAAATGAAAAGAAATCAGGCGTATGGGGAAAGAGCACAGGTGTACATCTAATTGGAAAGCTCTTTCAAAGATACAACACAGGCACAATGGGCCAAATGGTCTCCTTCTGTGCTATATGATTCTATGACTTGCTTCACACATTCTGCGGAGACTTGAAAAGCATCACCTCTGCGTGAAAATTAATAACAGCTTTAACTGATGAACACAATTTTTTTTCTATATGGAAGAATACAAAGGGACATTTTCTTTATTCATTCACGGGAAATAGGCTTCGCTGGCTGGGCCAGCATTTATTGTCCATCCCTAGTGGCTCTTGAGAAGGTGGTGGTGAGCTGCCTTCTTGAACCGCTGCAGCCCATGTGGTGTAGGTACACCCACAGTGCTGTTAGGAAGGGAGTTCCAGGATTTTGACCCAGTGACAGTGAAGGAACGGTGATATATTTTCAAGTCAGGATGGTGAGTGATTTGGAGGGGAACTTCCAGGTGGTGGTGTTCCCATCTATCTGCTGCCCTTGTCCTTCTCGATGGTAGTGGTCATGGGTTTGGAAGATGCTGTCAAAGGAGCCTTGGTGAATTCCTGTAGTGCATCTTGTAGATGGTACACACTGCTGCTACTGTGCATCGGTGGTGGAGGGAGTGAATGTTTGTGGATGTGGTGCCAATAAGCAGGCTGCTTTGTCCTGAATGATGTCAAGCTTCTTGAGTGTTGTTGGAGCTTCACTCATCCAGGCAAATGGAGAATATTTCATCACACTCCTGACTTGTGCCTTGTAGATGGTGGAAAGGCTTTGGGGAGTTGGGTGGTGAGCTACTTGTCATAGGATTCCTAGCCTCTGACCTGCTCTTGTAGCCACAGTATTTATATGGTTAGTCCAGTTCAGTTTTTGGTCAATGGTAACCCCCAGGATGTTAATAGTGGGAGATTCAGTGATGGTAATGCCATTGAACGTCAAGGGGCAATGGTTAGATTCTCTCTTGTTGAACATGGTCATTGCCTGGCACTTGTGTAGTGCGAATATTACTTGCCACCTGTCAGCCCAAGCCTGGATATTTTCCAGGTCTTGCTGCCTTTGGACATGGCCCGCTTCAGTATCTGAGGAGTCACAAATGGTGCTGAATATTGTGCAATCATCAGCGAACATCCCCACTTCTGACCTTATGATGGAAGGACTGTCATTGATGAAGCAGCTGAAGATGGTTGGGCTGAGGAAATTACCCTGAGGAACTCCTGCAGTGATGTCCTGTTGCTGAGATGACTGACAACCAACAACCACAACCACCTTCCTTTGTGCTGGTTATGACTCCAACCAGTGAAGAGTTTTCGCCCTGATTCCCATTGACTGCAGTTTTTCTGGAGCTCCTTGATGCCACACGCGGTCAAATGCGGCCTTGATGTCAAGGGAAGTCACTCTCACCTCATTTCGGGAGTTCAGCTCTTTTGTCCATGTTTGAACTAAGCCTGTATTGACGTCAGGAGCTGAGTGGCCCTGGTGGAACCCAAACTGGGCGTCAGTCAGCAGGTTATTTCTAAGCAAGTGCCGCTTAATAGCACTGTTGATGCACATTCCCAGTGTGAATCCTTGCACATCAGGAAATATCAGGAAATAATCAATTTTCTTCTTACTACTTTCCATTCATTAAAATGAATGGACAGAAATTATGGGATGCCCTGACAATTTCCCAAAGTCTGCTTCCTGGGATGTCTCCATACCAGAAGTGCTCATTGAAAATGTCTCCCCTTGAATGTATCTCTGCGAAAAATTCAGGACACACATTCCAGGCATTAACAAGCAGCCAACAAACATTATTAACCTCATTTTCTCTTGCTACTTTTGTTACTTACATTTGAGCAGTTTTTGAATGAGAAAAAATCACCTGGAGGGGAGAATAACAACATTCCTTTGAACTTACATTGTGAATTTACACAGTTCCCTTTTATACCATTAGGCTTGTATCTATGTTACTTTGTATTTGCTGTGCTTTACTAAATAGTGGGATGCTGAATGATCACACTGTTTAAGCAAGTTAACCTTGCTTGATGAATGTGAATATTCACAAATATATATTGCAAACTTTACTGCATTGAGAAAGGTGCAATTCCTATCAGCTACTTCAGCAAGCAACCAAAATCACCGGCTGGCCCTGAATTCGAGGATCATGGCTACTCAGGGTCATAAGTTTCTGTCATGGGTCTTCGTGTGACCAATCAGGCCGATTCTCAACCCTCAAATTTTGAGCACATGGGGCAGGGCACCCCACAAGGTAGTGGGGTCCGGAGTGCAGGATTTACTTGCTTTTCTTTCCTTTTCTGCCGTTTCTCTGCCTCATCATTAAGGCTTTGGAACTCAAAGGGAATGCAGTGTGATGGACAAGTTGTTGTCATTTTGAACAATTGGTAGAAAGCTCCTCCCAGTCATTATGCTCAATGACACCATGCTTCAAGGAGAGTTTCAGAGTGTCTTTGAAGCATTTTCATTGTATTCCATTGGAACATTGTCCAGTTGAGAGAAAAGAGCCTGTGAGGGGAGATGGTTTTCAGCCATCTGGACATAGTGTCCAGTCCATTTTTCAGGTGTTTTGCCTGAATGCTTGTGGAGCTGGCTTCAAGAATGACACCAGCATTTATTTGACAGTCCTCCCATTGAATCCGGAGAATGCAGTGGAGGCATTGCTGATGGAATTTCTCTGGTGCTTTTATGTGTCACTTATGCACAGCCCAGGTCTCACTGTAGTACAGGAGGTTAGTGATGACAACTGTTCTGAACGTTAGGACTTTTGTTGACTTGTGGAGGTCTTTGTTGTCAGTCACTGCAGTGGAAGGCTGAACTGCCACAGCTGATTCAGCGTTGGATCTCCGTGTCAATGGTGGCCTTTGAGAGAGGTGGCTGCCAAAGTGCGGGAAGTGCTCAAACATATTCCAGAGTCTCAGCAACATACAAGGGAGGCGGAATATTTGGCTGACCAGGTGTGGGTTGATATATGAGTTTTGTTTTGGCAACATTCAAGGACAGGCCGAGTCTCTTGTATACAGAATTGAAGGGTTCAAAAGTGGTTTGCAAATCTGGTGCAGTCATCCACAAACTGTAGATCATGTATGTCTGTGGTAGTCAGTTTAGTTTTGGCACAGAGCGACTGAGGTTAAAGAGTTTTTCATCTAGACAGTATTTAATACTGACACCAGAGGACAGTTAATCTTTGATGAAGTGAATAGCCATTGTCAGGTAGATTGTAAATAGTATGGGGGCTATCATACAGCCTTGTGCGACCCCAGTCCAGATTTTGAAGATGTCTGTTTCAGATCTCCCATTCAACAAATGCAGTCATATCATCATGAAGCAATTACAGGATTGTGATTAAGTTCCTTTGACATCCAAATTTTTGGAGCATAATCCACAGAGGCTTGTGATTTACTGAGTCAAATGCTTTGATTAGGTCAATGAATGCAAGGGAGAGTTCCTGCTTTTGGTCTCGACATTTTTCTTAGATTTGTCTGGCAACAAAGACCATGCTCCTCTGGAAGACCTAAAGCCACACTGTGTCTTTGGGTGGCTTTCCTCAGCCACAGGAGGTAGGATATTCAGGAGAATGTGTGTCAGGATTTTCCCTGCTGCGGACAAGAGGAAAATATCTCGATAATTTTCACAGCATCATTTATCTCCCTTCTTGAAGATAATTGCAATTGTCTCGTTCCTGAAATCAGGGAGAGTTCTTTTCCTGTTCGATTGCCTGTTGCAGCTCTCCCATTGATGGTGGATCACCAGTGGATTCTCACAAAGGGTACTGGGGGATAGGCAGGAGAGTTTCAGCTGCCACTGTGGATTCATGGCTGAGGAGTTGTTCAACTGCAACCAAAATAAGGCAGTGACAAAATCCCACTGTGGTATATGAAGTGCACCAGACAAGTTTAAAACCCTGAAATATAATTAAATGCTGCAAATGGGGAACTTTAGGATCTATCTGGATAGATAAATTAAGAAGGGCAAATAGCCTTCCAAAATTATCTTGTGATTTTTTTGAAATGGGGAAAATCATGCTTAGTTCCACAAGTATTATTTAGATATGGTTGAAAGCGAAAGCACATTGATGACTTGTATACCTAAAGTCACAGTTGTCCTGTCCAGGTTTATTTCAATTGTTTGGTAGAAAATTTCCTTCATACAGAGAAAACAGTATTTGTTGGATCATGATGCCACAACCAGTAATAACTGGGATCAGGTAGGCAAATATTTTGCCCCCGAAACAGGAGCAGATCCTTTTCTCATGAATCATTAGTCTCCAACATACCAAACCCAGTATTGAGATAAGTAAAGACCTACAAATAATAGAAATAGAAATGTTTGCTTTAGCGTATAACGGGCATATAAAACTGATTACAGTGGAATGACCATCCATTATTCACTCCACCTGATTTTCCATTCAATTAGATGGGGTGTAAATGGCAGCCAATCCGATTACGTTGATTTTCCTCCCTTAAATTGAAAATTACCTCTCAAATTCATCAAAGGTTCTTTAAAACAAGGTATTGTTGTAGACAATGCTTCAAAAAACATTGGCACATTCAAAGTGTGTTGGCAGACTATAGGTTGGTATGAAGGCACCAAGTATTATTGCCCCCTCTATTCAGCCAGTCTTAGTGACAGAAGTGAAAAATATGGCAAAAGAACACAGAGTTAGTAGGATAACAGCGTAGGGCCTAACAACAGTATTTGCTTATACAGTTTATGTCTATCAGTAATTGTCCATAAACTTTAGTAGAATTGAAAAGGTGGGGGGGGCTCAACATATAGATGCTTTGATAGGTTTACCAGTCTTGTCCTAGCCCAATGCTCCTCAAGCCACTGGAATATGGGATACATAAGTGGAAGAGGTGGAATAGATATATAGGCCTGGATTTTCATTTATAAGGTGCAAATCACGAGCCAGGACATTTCCCGATATTGTGATCCCACCTCCTAGCCCACAGTGCCCACCCAAACTATGTTCATCGCAGGGTGGTGGGAGCGGGCTGGAGTTGGTGCTGCCACCTCCCAAAGCAGGGCAAAGAATGGTGGATGCCATGGCAGGCAGGTTAGAAGGCCCATCTTGATTCTGTGGGACATCGACCAAATTCTGTACATGAGTGTACAGCTTACCACCCTCACCCCTCACCCACCCACCACCCCACTCACACCCAAAACCACCCCATCCCTCATACCCACTCACCCAGTATCCACTTTAGACAGAACTCATGCGCCCTAAAATAACATTGAGAAGTCTTTGAGATGTTCATTAAACTGTCAAAATAAACAAACACTCAAACTCCACTTGAAAAAAACATTAATACTCTTAGCAGCTCATAAAACTGTCAATCAAGCATTCAAACGCCACTTGAAAAAAAATCCTATTAATTATTCATAAAGCTGTCAATCAAAAAAAAGCTTGCAGTTTCCTTGATAGCTGTACAACCCCTGATGAGCTCAATGCATTAGTGGGATTTTGGAGTTTAACAAAGCATTCATAATGAAATTCCATTGCACAACTGGGTCAGAAAAGCCTGTAAGCTGAATACATTAAGGCCTTTTAAGTGGTGGAACAGGTGGCCATCTTTTGCACTGGTTCATAGGCTAAGCAGAAGGCTAACCTGTCAATCAATGAAAAGATGAAAGCACAATGTGCAATTCGCAAAGTAAAATCTGAACCTCAACACTTTTCAATGTAGAAAAGCACTTTATCCAGTGGATAATGTATTCTAATGCATCTGAGGACATTTCTACTTTCACAACGCTGGCCAATTTAATTGTCACTTACCTTTTCTAAAAATTACACTTAAATATGTTCATATTTAACACATCATATACCATTACATTTTGACATGTGAAGTTGGAAAAACTTTACAAACTTCTTGTCAAAACATTTCCACCTCCAGACTTGAGCACCCCCATGATTTATGACTCCTCTGAGATGCCGTGAACCACAATGGCTGCCAAAACTGGCCTGACAGCATGAAAATAGCGTGGGGTCTAAAATGCCAAACCCTGCAATGGAGTAGGCACAGGCAGGATTGCTGCTTGTGGGCTACCCATACCCTTACCCCATGCCTCTAAAAATAGCTGGTGATGGGAATGGGCACGGGAATCCTGGAATCAGTTCCCATGCATTATTTTTAAAGTCTGTCCACCTCCGTTTCGACACAAATGGAGGCATGAAAATCTGGCCCATAGTCTCCACAAAAAAGGAAATTATGATCATTTGACAATGGTGCATAGTTCTTAAACATCAGCCTTCCCCATCAGATTTTCCAGGAACACAGGTCACACAGGATGTTGTGTAGTATTCCGGTAGTTAGCAAAACAAAAGTAGATATCCCTACAACACAAAACTTGGAATTTCTTTTCTTGATATATAGACCCAAGGTAATTTTGAAAAGCAAAATTATTTAGTAGAAAATGAAATATATTATTTTCTGGATCTTCTCATTCTTCTGATGAACAAGAAAACTTGATGATCAAGCATGTATCATTCTTATAGGCCTGTAATGGTGTCACTGATTCTGGGGCATGGAGGGGATATGTAGAGTGGGTGGTGGGATTGGTGAATGGGTTGAGGGTTGAGAGTTTGAGGCCTGACAGTCACCGTTAAAACTGGGCTGATGTCCCAGTAAACAGAGGTATGTGTTCTAGCGTTCCGGCCAGACCACCTGCCCACCTCCATTGTCAACTTGGGCCTGCCTCTGGAGGCGGTGGACCCGACTCCATCCATCCCCACCCCCCCAGCAATAAAAAAATGACAGGTCTGCCAAGTGGGCAAGTTCCCCAATTTGACCTTCCTGCCTCCTCCATGAAAAGCCCACCCAATGGGCAGAATCGTCCCAGATTTGCACTAAGTGTTTTACCCGCTGGCTGCATTGGCAGCTTCTCACGTCGAATCATCCCAAACCCGTTGTATTAATTATGCATTCCCGGGAAACACGCCATTTCGATGGCAGGCGGGCGGGCTCCGATTTTCCTGCCAGGCCATCACCTCGCCACTTCATCACGCTGGACACCACATTTAAAGTACAGCTGTGCGCACACCTTTCAGTGTTTTCAGCCCAGAACTGCTGCAAATAAGACATGGCCCCGAAAGGCAAGAAGACTGCAGCCCCCAGGTTTAGTGACGCGCCCCTTGAGTGACTATTGGACGTTGTCGAGGCCCGGTGAACTGTCCTCTACCTCTGCTCTGGCTGCAGGAGGGCCAGCAACATTACCACTCCGGCTTGGTAGGCGATGGCAGTGGTGTTCAGTGCCAATGCTGAACAGAAGAGGTTGGCCATCCAATGAAGGAAGAGGATGAATGATCTCATCCCTGCCGCCAGGGTAAGGCAGCCATCTCATCACTCTTAAACTCACACACTCAAGCCCATCACACATTCACTGGCATCTCACTCACTGCCAGCTCAGGGGACATCAGCACTCACTCTTTCACGCACACCCTCACATCTCCATTTGGCCTCATCTGCTCTGGAGACTGCCTCTTCAGCCCTCACCATCTTGAGGCCACTTGCATAATCAACTTGTGCCTCCAGCCAAACCCTGGGATACCCACTCACCTTCTTTCCTTGCCTCAGGTCACTTTTCCCCCTTCCCCAAGCAGGCCCTAGCCCTGCAGCCGTACGAAGCCAACCCTGCCTTGTGGCTGGTCTGGTAGGTAGAGACCTGCCCGTGAGCCCTCCTTACAGTGCTGTGGTGCTGCCTGCAAAGCCTGGCGCTGATGATTGTTGAGTACTGCCTGAAGCAAGATAGGCAAACAAACGTCAAAATCCCAAGCAAAGTGCAGCTCACCAGATGCACGCCACTTCTGTGCAGTTGTGAAACATGTTGGCGTGCAATCACGCCGACGTGGGCGGACGATCCAGCGTGGGTGGGGGGGGGGGATAATTCCGGCGGGCGGGTCTTACAATGATATGTAGCTGCATTACAATGAGATTCCTGATGTTCAATGGTGGGAAACGTGGCCTGCCATCGATGGGCTAAGTGGACGATCGCGAACTGGTTTCACGACGTCACGAAACCGATTTTTGGTCTTCTCGCCATATCGCCTGCTCATGCCGCCGTGCCCGCCCGACGCCAGCGGGCACGGAAAATTCTGCCCAATATCTCTGAAAAAGTTGTTCACTGCACTGCCTACAATAACAAAAAGCAAAGTTTTACCCTCCAGTGTCAGGGCCATGCCACATTTAATTTTGCATTTCTTCTGAGGAAATCTGTTTTGGCACTGACTATTGTTTCAACCAAGAAATTTCCCACTAAAACCATCTGAGGGAACTGCCATTTCATCAATCTTATTGCACATGAATAAGAGAAAAGAAAACACCGCTCTGGTAATGTGGAAGGTTGCTGAGCACTGTGCTTACTTAGTTCTGCGGTAAAACTGAGGTATCAAAATCATACACTACACACATGCCCCTCAGCTCAAGATGAACAGAATGCACAGCATCCAGTTGGTATTTTTACTTAATTTTTGAATTGATCAGCATTACCAACTAGTAGCTTTGTCATTCACTGCTTATGTTGTAGGGTTCATCTGTGGTTAAAAAAAGAATCTTAAACCACATATGGCAGCTGTGCATACACTGATATCTCAATCTCATTAAATAATTAAGACAATCTAGACAGTGTTTTTAATCTCACTTAGATCTGAAGTCTGTTTTGTTAAATTGTGTTTGCTTTGGCAAAGACCAGTGTCAAAGAATACATTCTAGAGAGTTATTTATATACTATGTGGAACAGAGTTTAAATCAATCTCGTCAAGGCAGCCATTGTGAAGTGCTAAAAGCAATCTAAACTAGCAGATTCCTGCAAAAAGTGGGGGTGGGAGTAGTAATAGTAATTAGTAGTAATACGCACATTGTGATTAGTAATACGCACATTGTGACCTAATTTGAAATCACAGAACTACTACAAAGGTAGGATCTAGGGTATTATTCAAAATTGTACAAGCCACATGTTTAGACATTTGTAGATCTGTATATTGGGCAGACTGTCTTCAGCTGACTGCTGCTCCTAGAATATAAGCCAGAAGATGCACCCTGGTGAATGAATGTGGTGAATATCACAGACTGGATTTTCCTCATCGCACTGGAGGAAGTTAAGGCAGGGATGTCTGCTGTCATTCTGGGCCCCAGGGAAAAATGGCCTTCTGTAAAAGAAATACTAAGGAGGTCATGAGTCTAAATAAAATACAAATTCATGCAATGGAAAAAGAAACTTTAAATAAGGAGGTATGGTACTTCACAAGATCAAACAGATAGGGCTAGATTTTAAACCCTCCAACCCTCACATGGCAGGAATAGTATGATTTGACAGTATGATTTTCCACTTGCCCGGATGAGTGCAGCTCCCACAACATTCAAGAAACTTGACACCGTCCAGGACAAAGCAGCCCGCTTGATTGGCACCACATCCACAAACATTCACTCCCTCCACCACCAAAATAGCACAGTAGCAGCAGTGTGTACCATCTACAAGATTTTTTTTTTTATTCATTCACATGATGTGGGCTTTACTGGCTGGGCCAGCATTTATTGCCCTTGAGAAGGTGGTGGTGAGCTGCCTTCTTGAAGTGCCGTAGTCCATGTGGTGTAGGTACAACCACAGTGCTGTTAGGGGGGGAGTTTCAGGATTTTGACCCAGCGACAGTGAAGGAACAGTGATATATTTCCAAGACAGGATGGTGAGTGACTTGGAGAGGAACTTACAGGTGCTGGTGGTCCCATCTATCTGCTGCCCTTGTCCTTCTAGATATTGGTTGTGGGTTTGGAAGGTGCTGTCTATGGAGCCTTGGTGAATTCCTGCAGTGCATCTTGTAGATGGTACACACTGCTGCTACTGTGCATTGGTGGTGGATGTGGTGCCAATCAAGCGGGCTGCTTTGTCCTGGACAGTGTCAAGCTTCTTGAGTATTGTTGGAGCTGCACTCATCCAGGCAAGTGGGGAGAATTCCATCACACTCCTGACTTGTGCCTTGTAGATGGTGGACGGGCTTTGCGGAGTCAGGAGGTGAGATATTCGTCGCAGAATTCTTAGCCTCTGACCTGCTTTTGTAGCCACTGTATTTACATGGCTAGTCCAGTTCAGTTATGGTCAATGGTAACCCCCAGGATGTTGATAGTGGGGAATTCAGTGATGGTAATGCCATTGAACATCAGGGGGTTGGATTTTCTCTTGTTGGAGATGGTCATTGCCTGACACGTGTGTGGTGCAAATGTTACTTGCCACTTGTCAGCCCAAGCCTGGATATTGTCCAGGGCTTGCTGCATTTGGGCATAGACTGTTTCAGTGTCTGATGCACTGCAGGAATTCACCAAGGCTCCTTAGACAGCACCTTCCAAACCCACGACCACTACCATCTAGGAGGACAAGGGCAACAGATAGATGGGAACACCGCCAACTGGATGTTCCCCTCCAAGTCACTCACCATCCTGACTTGAAAATACATTGCCGTTCCTTCAGTGTTACTGGGTCAAAATCCTGGAACTCCCTTCCTAACAGCATTGTGGGTGTTACCTACACCACATGGACCGCAGGGGTTCAAGAAGGCAGCTCCCCGCCACCTTCTCAAGGGCAACTAGGGATGGGCAAGAAATGCTGGCCCAGCCAGTGAGGCCCACATCCAATGAATGAATAAAAAAATAAATTAGGAGGGTTAAGATAGTAGGAGGGAGTCCTGTACCGTTCCTGGCACATTCTCACTCCTCACTGTTTTCGCTGACCTGTGAATAGGCATGGAAAGGCTGAGGAAAGTCTTGGCCTGATGATTTCATCAGTGCTGCAATGGCTATGCACTGCTGAATTCGGGAAAACTACCCAGAACCAATCCTGGCTAGAGTTGTAGAATGGCCTAGGTACGTTAAAAACATTATATTTTAAGTGAAACCCTTTTGAGCCAGGAGGGGCAGGACTGTTCCTCTGGTCCTCAGGAGTAGTCCTTGGACCTCCTTAAGCCTTGGCCTTGCCTGTCCCCCTGAGCACTGGTAAAACTCCTTCCCCATGATTAACTTTATGCAGGAGATGGGTATGAGGGTTGACATTGCAATTCCAATGCAATTGTAAGTTGAAATCCATATTCCGAATACTGCAGCTAAAGAACCTAGATTAAGGATCAATGCTTCTATCAAAAACACTAGGAATGAAGGCCAAAATTTCCGCAAGCTTCTGTCATTGTAATCATTCACTTGAACTTATTTTTGTATGTGACTCTAGCCTAGTTTTTAGTATTGGCTACGATTTAGCAGAATGACAGCACTCACTATATATGTGTGATGGGGATACTTAAGAAATAAAAAGCTGCTGGCTTCGAATTCTAATGTTTTGTTTTGAAGATGTCTATGGTGCTAAAAGCATGAGTCATATCAAGAGTAATGGCCTACAAAACCATACTATTTGGACATTAGCTGTAACAATTGCCTGCCACTATCTATCAGTGGCATCATTCAATCCCCTCTTCGTGTTTTTTTGGACATTGTGCACTGTACCAGAGTCATATAAAGCAGATTGTAGTAACAGGCTGACAGTTACTAGCTAGCTCAGCAGTGCTTGGTGCAAACTGCCACCTTCCTGTGGATTTACAGCTGCCACTTATGCTACTTCAATTAGTTCTATAGCACACAGATGTTGCTTAAATGTTGCTGCTAATGATACTGCAATAAGCGTAAGATTCATGCCATATTTTGAGGCATGTAAATTTCTCAAGTGGCACAATTAAAGTGAAAATATTGGGTAGGGAAAACTTGGCAAACTCTGAAAGTTGGAAAGCACAACTGCTATTTAATAATGAGACTCAGAATTCATTCACATCAGCTACTCAAACTTTCCTTAAATATTTTTACAGTCAAATACAAAGTAGTAAAAACTACTTTACAGCTGACTGTAAAAATGCTTGAGGAAAGGAAGAAAAAGTAAGATTTGTATTTATATAGTGTCTTTCAGGACAGCCCACAGCACTTTACAGTCGATGAGATACTTTTGAAGTATAATCACTGGTGTTATGTAGGAAGTGTGGCAGCCAATTAGCACACAGCAAGCTCCTGCAAACAGCAGTATGATAATGACCAGATAATCTGTTTTTATGATGTAGATTGTGGGACAAATATTGGCCAGGATGCAGGGGCGGGTGGGGAGGGGGGTGGGTGTGGGGTTAAATCCCCTGCTTTTCTTTGAAATAGTGCTATATGATCTTTTACATTCACCCAAGAAGAACAGAAAGGACCTTGGTTTAAGGTCTCATCTGAAAGGTAGCATCTCCTACAGCGCAGCACTCCCACAGTACTGAACTAACTGTTACCCTTGATTTTTATGCTCAATTCTCTGAAATGGGACTTGAACTCAGTTGTTTTCTAACTCAGGCAAGAGTGCTACCAACTGAGCCACTGCCAATGCCAAAGATGAGTTAAGGAAAATGAGTAAAGAAGAAAAGTTATTTTTGGTTTAAACAGCCACCAATAAAAATGGCAGTTGGCAGTTGCTGCCTTCTCAGCAAATCTGTGCAACACAAATTTAACGGTGATAATGGCAGCAAACTGCCCAATTACATCTCACCTAAACTAATGCTGTTTTCTCCCTTCTTGAGCACCACAATTGGCACTTACCCAGAAGACTAATGAAAATGCCTTAAATCCAGCTGTTGAGTGAACAATAATTAGAACTAGTCCAGTGAGGAATTTTAAAAACTACAAACTTACCTGACTCTAAATGTCAGCCTTCCTGATCAACCTGATTTCTGATAGCAGGCCTCTAGGCCAGACCATCCTCCTAATGACAAACCTGATAACCTGATGTAGCTTCCAACTCCAATCTTTCTAACGCGATCAAATTCCTGATACGGTCCTGACCACCTACCTCCACCCAGCCTGACTACCAACTGCAGCTCAAGCAGTTAATTGGACAAATTTGTGACTGACAAGCTGCCCACCCTTAGCATGGAGAGGCTTGACTCATAAGAGTGATAACGTTATGTGTCAGTGGTACTAAAGGTTTAAATATCATACACATCTGACAAACAAACATGTGGCTGGTACTTTCTTTTATTTGTTCATGGGATGTGGACGTTG
This sequence comes from Cetorhinus maximus, assembly GCF_964194155.1. Lineage (NCBI taxonomy): Eukaryota > Metazoa > Chordata > Chondrichthyes > Lamniformes > Cetorhinidae > Cetorhinus > Cetorhinus maximus. Next base: position 68,851,306 of record NC_135898.1, read on the forward strand.
CTGGCAAGATTAATTGTCCTTAAGCAGGTGATGGTTAGCTGTCCTCCTGAACTGCTGCAGTCCATGTGGTGTAGGTACACCCACAATGCTGTTAGGAAGGGAGATCCAGGATTTCGACACAGCGACAGTGAAGGAACAGCGATATATTCCCAAGTCAGGATGTTGTGTGGCGTGGAGGGGAACTTGCAGCTGGTAAGTTCCCTTGTGGCTGCTGCTCTTGTTCTTCACAGTGTTTGAGGTCACATGTTTGGAAGCTATCATGGAAGGAGCCCTGGTGAGTTGCTGCAGTATATCTTGCAGATAGTACACACTGCTGCCACTGTGTACCAGTGGTGGAGACAATGAGTAATTAAGGTTGTGGATGGAGTGCAAAACAACCAGGCTGCTTTTGGAGCTGCACTTATCGGGTAATTGGGTCATATTCCTGACTTGTGCCTTGTAGTTGTATACAGGCTTTGGGGAACCAGGAAGTGCGTTCCTCACCAGGGTTCCCAGCCTCTGACCTGCCCTTGTAACGACAGAATTTATGTGGTTGGTCTAATTCAGCTTCTGGTCAATGATAACCCACAGGATGTTGATAGTCAAGGATTCGGTGATGGTAATGCCATTGAAAGCCAAAGAGTTAGCTTCTCTTTTGTTGGAGATGGTCATTGCCTGGCACTTGTGTGGTGTGAATGTTATTTGCACATATCAGTCTAAATCTGAATGTTATCCAGGTCTTGCTGTATGTAGGCATCGAACCGCTTCATTATCTGAGGAGTTGCGAATGGTATTGAACACTGTGTAATCATCAGTGAATATCCCCACTTCTGACTTTATCACTGAGGAAAGGTCATTGATGAAACAGCTGAAGTTGGTTGGCCTAGGACACAACCCTGAGGAACACCTTCAGCGATATCCTGGGATTGAGATGATTCACCTCCAACAACCACATCTTCCTTTGTTCCAGCTTTGACTCCAACCAGTGGGGGTTCCCCCATTCCCATTGATTTCAGTTTTACTCAAGCTCCTTGATGTCACACTCTGTCAAAAGACTCCTTTATGTTCAGGGCATTTACTGTCACCTCACCCCTGGAATTCAGCTCTTTTGCGCATGTTTGTCCAAGGCTATAATGAGGTCTACAGCCAAGTGATTTTGGTGGAACCCAAACTGAGCATCGATGAACAGTTTATTGCTAAGGAAGTGCTGCTTGATATAATTGTTGACGGCACCTTCCATCACTTAGCTGATAGTTGAGTGTAGACTGAAGAGATGAAGCTGAATTTTACATTCGCAAAGCTGGACTGCTGCAGTCCTGCGCATGTGTAAAACCTGGCATCATGACACCAGGTTGCGCACCCGATGATTCATAATACGGTAGTCGGGGGGATGAGGGTCCAAAATTGGCTGCCCACCCGCCATTTTTAAATAACCCATTAACAAGCCTTTAAGTTCGTTTGGAAGTTAATTGACTGCAATAAAATGTTATTCACACCATAATGCACTGGGTGCATGTGAAACATGGTCAGTGGGAGGTATGTTTTTTTCATGCACTGTTGAAAAGGCAGATATAAAGGCTGCAAGAGGGACTATGACTGACTTTAGCAGAAGAGTTTGCTTCTGCAGCTGTGAGACTTAGCTGGTGTTGAAAATGTTGCTTTTCATAACATATATACCTACATCAGGGCATTTCCTGAGGGAAGGAGGCAAAAAGGAAGTGTTCTCACCAACATTGAGCACTGCACCATTTGTGCTCTAAGTCAGTGTCTGGTATGGTAATTGGCCATTCTGTTGGAGGCATCTCCTCCAGTGTGGAGGAGGAGGAGGAGGAGGAGCCCAGCTGGCCAGGGACAGGTGCGCCATGAGGTGCAAAAAGGTGGGCAAGCTGCTGCTGAGCAAGTAGCTGTGGAGGGGAGACATCAACAGCAGGCTGGCAGAGGTAGGCGTAGGCCTTACCCTGCCAACCAAGTGTACAGGGTCAGGATGTCTTATCTGTAGATGTCAGAAAGATTGTGCCTCCGAAGACTATATCTATTGAGGGGGACAGTCACATCCCTTTGTGACATGCTTTCTGGGGAGATAGGCTCGAATTGTGTGGGTGGCCACCCAATGCCTGAGGCCTTAAAAGTCACTGTGGCATTGAGCTTCTTTGCCTCTGGATCATTACATGCAGCATGTGGAGACCTTAATAGGATCATCCAGCCTGCAGCCAATCACTGCATTGAGGTATTCACAGATGCTATGTTTAACTATGCCCATCATTATATCTTTTACATGTTACAACACAAGGCAAGCAGAAACATCTAGCGGCTTTGCTGCCATGGCTGGATTCCCATGGGTACAAGGGGCAGTTGATTGCACCCATGTAGCCATAAAAGCACCAGCTGTTCATCCAGGGGCATTCATAAACAGAAAAGGATACCATTCCACCAATGTTCAGATTGTGTGTGATCACAATCCAGGAGTAATGCAGGTGTGTGCACATTACGTGGAGAGCAGCCATGAAGCAGACATCCTGAGACACTCCCAGGTACCAGGATATTTACCAGCTGCCGGCTGACTGCTCGATGATAAAGGACACCCTTTGAAAATGGCTGATGACTACAGTAAGGAGTTCACAGACGGAGCGTGAGCATAGGTATAATGAAAGCCACACGTTGACCAGGGTCATCACTGAGCAGATCAATGGTCTGCTCAAGATGTGTTTCAGATGTCTGGACAGAACAGGTGGCACTGTCTAATATGCACCTGAGAGAGAGTCAGTTATGGTCGTTGTTCACTGTGCATTGCAAAACCTTGCCCTCCAGAGAGGGGAAGCCCTGTCAGAGGAGTAATTGATGGAAACAGCCCAGTCCTCTGAGGACGAGTCTGATGGAGAGGAGGGTTAGCCGCTGTGCAAGCTGATCCACGGGAAGATCCAGACGCCCGTGAGACAAGGTGGTCTGATACTTAGAAGATTCCAATAGCAGAGTGTCTCCAGCTCAATAACAACTTCCTGGCCCTTGGCACCTTCTCCTGTTTGCTCCCTGCTATGAAAACCAGGGCTGTGTAAGGGCAATGTGAGTCACTAAATAATATGGGGCATGCGTCTGACCCAATTGGGCATGAAATAGTACGCGATGATGTCGGCCGAGCATCCTGGCATCATCATGCACTCACGCCATATTTCGGTCGGTGGGCACGCACGAGAGTCGGCTGCGCGCCCGCCGACAATTAAGAGGCTTCTTAAGGCCCTTAATCAATGAATTAAAAACAATTTTTTGCTGCCCGTCCAACCTGATGGTTGGTGGATGGGCGAATCGGCCAGGCGGCCTTTGGATTTTTTGTGAAACCTCATCCACAGGCAGGATGAGGGTCTCAACAGTAATTTTTAAAAAAGCAAAAACTTTTAGGCATCATTTTAAAAATGCCCCTGTTTATGTGACTGAGTCATATGTGGGGACATGTTTCTCTCATTTTTAAAATCTTTATTTCTGTTTCTGCAAATCTTCAGCTCCCTGAGGCAGCTCTCTGCCTTCAGGGAGCTCTCAGTGCATGTCCCCCGTCCCCGCGCACGTGCAGACTTCCCGCTCGCCCTCCCCCCCGGCCCCCACCCCGGCAACACTGAGCTTCTCACCACGCGTTTCACACTGGCTGTGTGAAATCACGGTCAGGGGGGCCGATCGTGGCCACTCCCATGCCCACCCACCCAATGACCAGAAAGTCCTGCCCACGGAGTAGAGAGACCCAAATGAGCACAAACTGTCATAACAGCAGCTAAACAATCCACGTCAAATCTATCGCTTCACGCAGAGATAATGGACCAATGCAGCCAGAGAATCAGATGAAAAGAGAAATAAACCGAAACAATGTTCAAATTTCCCAAATAAGAAAGGTGCTCATGTGTGATTACTGTGGGGTTTGCTTGATTCTTTTCTGGGCGCTGTGACATGGTACTTTCCCCTCGCTGCCAACTGTGCTGGAGACAGACTGCTGACACTGATACCCCCTTGCCCGCAATGACTCAGGCGACGAGAGGACAGTTGCCAGAGTCCAGGAAGACTCACCTGTCACCGATGCACTCAGAGACATCTGTGACATCCAATGGCAGGGGGCGGAGGGGAGGCTGTCCCCATCAGAAGTGCACTGAGAGGTGTCACCCGATGGCGCCAGCTGCTTATCTGCTACCATGAGGTGCATTTGGCACCCACACCTCTGCTTTCCTGAGAGGGACCAGGACTTAGATTTGATTCCACACTCCTTGTCCCTCTTTTGCCCTGTCTGTGGGCCCTGGAGCTCAGAGACAAAGCAATGGAGTGCAGGTCAGAACACATACCCAGAATCCCATCAGTGAGCTGCTGGGTTTGCCCTCCATGACAGTCGCCGGTCTGTCAATCGAGGAGGCCAGGTGTTCTGTTGCAAGGACTCCTCCAATGTCCATGCCAGTATGTGCAACCCCTCTGGTATCTTTGCCACCTCTCCACAAACCTCAAAGCGTACGTCCAGGATGTCTCCAAAGGCTCGTCATGAGACTGGGGCTCAGCATCTTGTCACCTCCAGCACAACTTCGATTGCTAGAGGCCTGCTCCATTTCAGTCTCCGATAGCTGTTCCTGTGACTGTGATGTGCTCTCACCAGTGCGTCTACTCATCACAGCCGAAGCGCACAGACCCAGCGAGGTGCGTGCATCTGCCCTGGTGTTAGGTTCGGAGCCGGGATGTGATGTGCATTCTCTGAGGCTTCCTCTTCCTCCTCAGAGGTTATAGCCAATCCCTCGGGGCCATAGCCTGCAGCTGCTGATGCTGCATCCCGAGTGGAAACATGAAGAAAGAGAATTAGGGGCATCTTCATCCTTTGAGGTGAGTTTGCAGAGACACATACTTCCTCATTGTAAAAACTCGTATCATTGGGAGATATGAACCAATGTTTGAACCCTTGACCCTTCAACATAGAAGCACACCTTCCTCTTCGAATTCTACAAGTCTCCAAAATCACAAGCCATTAATGCTATCTTCCCAGCTTTCTCAGTTCATAACACCCTCCCCTCCCCTCACCAATGTTTGCAGGAATGATAGGTAAGAGCCCTTGGAAAAGCACAACCCCGGGATCTTCCTCCAAATTTACCTTGACCTATGACCTGGATCCAATCGTTCATAGCCAACTCCAGGACCACCTCCTCAATGGCTGTCAGGATGACCATGTTTGGTACACCACCACTGGTTCCTCTCTCGGGCATTGTGCCCCATCTTCTGCAAATAAAGACGGAAATTGTAATGATAATGCTGAGTTAGACTCATGCTTTCAAATGTTTGACCAACATGTACTTTGTTACCAGAACACATTTCTCAGTGTTCTTTGCAAACTAGCAGGTATTGCAGTCCCCCTACCCCCTCCATAACCAATGTTGTCCTGCAGAGTGAGATGTCTCCATCATGCTTCCTTACTCATTTGGGCAGCACACAAGGCAATCCCATAATGGAGCCATGTCACACACACCCTTCCATATATACGTCCGTCCCCAGAATGGTGACACACTTTCCCTTACAAATATCAAAAGGTCATTGAGTCTTTTCCGGCAGTGCAGTCAGGTTTTCTGGATGACCTCAAGGCTGCTGAACTCTGGCGCAACCTCCATCCAGGCTACTTTTGTCTGGCTGGGAGGTCTCCTCTTCCAGCCAGCAGGCATGAGGACCTCCCACCTATCACTCACAGCCTGGAGGAGAACTTTCAGGGAGCCATTGTCAAACCTTGGGGCTGCTCTTGTTCTGGGGCTATTCCCATCTCCTGGCTCCACACTCTCGGCCATGTGCGGAGAGACATAGAGTGTTAAAGGGATCATTCTGAATATCTCCCTAAACACTTGCTGTTCATCACGGGAATTGGTCAGCTGCGCTCAAATGTTCTTTCTACCCTGGCAATGGTCCTGAAAGCTTCAAAACTAGCTGAATAGTCAGCCACATTTAAAACCAAGCTCTTACCTACGGCTGATTCCCACCTCTGCCTTTGAAAGACGTTGGATAATACTCCTTCCAATTGCCGACATGGCACACTGCCTCATTGTGCACATAGTTGGCCGGCTTCCCACCAGGCAGCCACTAATTGGCTGCTACAGGTATTATCCTGTCTTTCAAAGGCAGGGTTGGGAGTCAGCGATTCATGCGCATTCGGTTCAGGCTCCCACCCACCACTATGGCATGTAAAATTCAGCCCGTGGTAATTGGCTGGATTGTATTTGCCCTGTTTTTTCTGACAGGATATAACTGGACAATTGTCCATATTTCTTTTGTCCTGCCAGTCTTGTAAACTAAGTCTGGTCAATTAACCTAGTCTGGCCAACTAAGCTGGGTGTGCCAATGAAATTTCTGGTGTCTAAGTTATGCTGGGTGGACAATCCGATTTTATTCTTTTTCAACCGTTTTTTTGTGTGATTTGATACAACTGAGAGGCTTGCTATGCCATTTCGGAAGGGCAGTTACAAGTTTAAAGTCCCTATAGGCTCTAGATTCCTCCTTTCTCCCTGCTGTCCCTGGACATTTTTTCTGTGACTCTTGACTCCTGATCTGTGCCGCCATCTCTAAATCAATCAGTGCCTTGGTTACCTGCATTCATCTCAGCCTACCTCCAAATTTACTACTCATAGCTTTCACCCCTTCTAAAAAAACTGCCTTCTGCTCTTTCACTAATTCAGTCTCTGATCTTTAACCCATTATAGCACTGATGCCACTGTTGATGTGCTAAAAATTTTTGCATTCAATATCCTTATCCCCACCAAATCACTTCCATATTCCACTCCCAACATTCACCTTAATAAAGCTCACACCTTGGCCAGAATGTTACCAGCCCCTCAGGTAGCAGGGACAGAGGCAGGGAGGGCCAGTTAAATAGCTGGGAGATATGGCTCCCTGGCATAGTCCCACCATTGGGGAAGTTTGCCAGTGCCAGGCTGCAAGGCGAATTGGCTGCCTGCTCCAAGCAGGCGGGCAGTTGAGTTACGTCATTAAAAACCCCATTAAGAGCCATTTTATGAGGCTGTAAGCATATTGGTGATGACAAGGGGCCTGCTGTCATGGAGGCTGCCTCCCTGCAGCATTCAAGATGGCCATCGGAACCTGAGGCTCCATGCCCTATAGAGGGGGCTGCAGGCAGGAAAAGCAACTTCCATGGTCCTAACAATCCCGCCAGAGGGGTTTGCCCTGCAATCAGCAGGGATTACAAACCTTTACTATTCAGAATTTTAAATTGTACTCACCCCTACAAGGGTGCCTCCTGGTGGTCCTATGATTTGGCCGGCAGCATCAGGAGCCTGCATGCCGTCTTTAACTGGATAGTGGGCCCACATCTCCCTGTAGTCTCACCCCAGTCTATCTCTTACAACCTGCTGTAGCCTTATGTCCCCTCCTGTATCCTCTCTTCCTTTGATTCTAGCCTCCCATCTGTTTCGTAGCAACATAGGAACAGGAGTAGGCCATTTAGCTCCTCGAGCCTACTCGGTCATTCAGTTGGGTCATAGTTGACCTGCACTTCAATTTCATTTACTTGCCATTGTTCTATTCCTTGATACTCTTCCCTGTTGTGGTACACCTTTGAGTGGGTGTTGTTATGTTTCCTATATACAGCACTAGAGGGGAACTTATGCAATGTATCACGTGATTCAGTCTTAGTCTCAGTTTGTTCTGAAGAAGCTACCAAATCAGACATGTGTACAAGTTCCACAGCTGTGTAATACTGCTACCAACTTCTCAGATCCTGAATAAACGAACCTACGTACTTTTGTGTTAAGCAACCCCTTATGCATAGTTGGTGCCTTGCTGTTTGTCTACTAAGTAAGCACGAGGGGAGATGAAAAGCACAACTTTACCTAACGAAAATCTATTGGTTTCAGTCTTGTAAATTTCAACTGTCCCAGTCCACAACTTTTTGGGGGTACAATTTCCAGATTTCTACTACTCTTTATGTGAGGAGTGCTTCCTGATTTTTCTCCTGAATGGTCTACCTCTATTTTTAAGACTATACCTTTTTATTCTGGATCCCACTACCAGAGGAAATAGTTCAACTGAAATTACCTTATTGAATTCCTCTCACCCATCTAAATGCAAGGCAATATAAGCCATGTTTCTGCAACTGTCTTCATAATTGAACCTTTAAGCTCTGGTATCATTCTGGTGAATCTGCACTGCACCCCTTGCAAGGCCAAAACTGAATGCAGTATGCCAGATGGGGTCAGGCCAAGGCTCTGTTCCCCCTCTCTATTTCTATTCCTCTCAAAGCAAGACTGTTTTGTAACATTGGCATTGACAAAGTTTTCACTGTCATTAAAAGCACTTAATAATTTTTTTTTATTGTTTCCATTACTTTGCACACATTTCAAATTGTAACTAAATATGAGCATAGTAGTGGTAATGGGAGAAAAGTCTGTTACTGCTTTTGCTCACCAGTTAGTCGCATCTATATATTTGACACTAAGAGTAAAATATACCCAAGTGTATGTAGGTCAAGACTGCTATTCTATAATTCAGATATTACTTTTCATTTAAAATGGTAATGGCATGCTTCCTTTTGCTACTGATGAGGGCTGAATTTTAAATGTTCGTTCTTAAAAGCATTTTAATCTCTGAAAATTTTGACAGTCAGAAGGATTAAATGGTGGAAAAATATGAGTTTGGTCAGAATTATAACAGGATATATTTTGTGCAATCAATGATATCAACGGTAAAATTTCAAGTGGATTAGGAGACCTAGTATTTGACAATGTTTTGACAGATTGCTACACTGGATATTTGGCAGAAATTGTGCATGTGAGTGGTTAATTATGCATGAAAACAGTGAGTACATTTTCGTTTTAGAGGAAAGATATTAAAGTAAGAACAATTTATTCTTTAAAATGTATACTGTATGAAGCTGAATGTTTTTCCTTGGAGAACTGATTCCTTCCATGATTATTATTTTGGAATACTTTTTAAAAATTTCTAAAGTCTAAAGAAATTACAATATCCCTTCACCTAGGCTGTTATGTATGTGTGTGCAAGTAGATGTGTGGAATGCATAGTGACAAACAGTGAGAACCCCAATTTATTTCACAAGTTGAAATATCTGATAAGATACAAACAATGAAGCCTCAAGTGACTTAAAATAGTCTTTGCAAGTCAACTAAACTAGGTATGATGTTGTTTCTCAATGAATATTCTGTTTATTAAACATCTCTAAGGATAATTTTGTTATGGTTCAAATAACTATGTTTTATCGAATTTAAGTAGGGATTAACAGTAGGCTTTAATATTATGCATTGTACCATATGAGTTGCTTCTTGTCAGTAGGCATGGCTGGGTGATAACTTCCAAATACTTTCAGCAGAACTTATTAGTGATTTCGTTGGGTGTCCTTGTATTCGTTTGCTCCTCATTTCACTTGTAAATCAGAACAGTTATGTGAATAATTTGCTTCATTATTCAATAGAAAAACAGAAATACTCAGATACACACAATTTGTCTCCGTTTAGAAAGTAAAGTCATTCTTTTCATTTTAATTCTGCTAAGAGACTATTATAATAGTAATACTGATATAAAACATATGAATATGGCAGACTGATAGGACTGATGGAGAAGAGCGATGTGTTTCTGCTTAGTGTTATCAAACCATGTAATAAGTTTGGCATTTTTACTCCAGTGCAATTACCCTGTGTAAAATAGGTAGATTGCTCTGTAGTTACTTAAACCTAATTTCTTTCTGATAGTTAAGGGTGCTGTGTTGAGCCCTAATGCAGTAAATCTGGTTTATTGCCTCCACAAACATGGTTGCTGATGGGTGAGAGAATGAGGGGTTCATGATGCTAAATTGCAACATGAGTGAATGGACCATCCTGTCTTCCTGTCTGTCATTTTTTGCATGATTATATGTAAGCTGAGTGGAAGGTTACACGTCCAATTCACCATTTTGTTTACTATGTTGTAGAAGGCACAAAGCAAAAACTGAGATGGGAAATGAGTGGGATGGCAGAAGGAAAAACCAGTAAAAACTGGGAAATAAGGGTACTGGTCCAAATTGGCCTTGTATACCTTAAAATGGAATGCCAGTTTGGACCAGTTTCTTATTTTCCAGTTTTTACTGTTTTTTCCCTCATGGCTGGTACCTCGTTAGAAGCTGAGTGATGGAAAATGGGAGGAGTTCTGGGAGTTTACCACCTAAAATCTCCGCAACTGAAAAGGTGAATACAGAATAAAATTGCGGGCTGTAATAAAAACAAAATAAAATTCACCTGGAATCTTATTGCATAACTTATTTGGATGATAGATCTAAGCTTAAATTAGTCTATACACTTAACAATCAATAATTTGTTTGTAGTGAGTTTAGATAATTGACATAGAGATTATTGAAAAGGAGTGTTCTAGTATTTTGAACAGAACCGTATTTAAATATTAATCTCATCTTTTGCTTCTTTATGTTGGTTTGCCTCACATATGTACTGTCTTAAGATTTTCAATTGTCATGTCAAACTCTGTAAGGCAAGAAGAACAATAAAGCTTTAGCTGTCCACAAGGCAAGAATTTATCTACGAATATATATTTTATATTGGCAATGATACTGTTCTTGCTGTGGAAAGAGAAATGTCACTGCCGTTTTTTGTTGACACTGCACTTTATGAGCAGATTGTTTGTGCTGAAGTGATGCAAAGGAGCCTGGCAAACAGAACTGAGGATAAGTGACAGGTATGAGTTCAGAACAGATCAGCTTGCCAAATACAACCGAATTGTGTTGGCTTGGTTGAGGCAATTCTGGACCAAACATTGAGGTCAAATGTTGAGCTGTGTAAAATCTAAAAAGTCACTGAAGGAAATAGTGTCAGGAATAGAAGATGATGTGGTAGATTGCACTAAACATTGTGTACATGCAATGGCAAAGATCATTTGTACATAAGGCAGAATGCTATATTGGGTTTTTAGAAGCTCATTTTTGGATCTGTTCTTCCTTTCTAAATTTAATTATATAGAATTTTTGCATTGCTGAAGTGAATCATGTGACAAATTATTTGCTTTCTAGGATCCTAAAAATTTGTTTCCAGACTTACAGAAATCATACAGGATTCCTGGGAAATGTAGGAATTGCAATCAACATTAATTCCAATAAGGCCTTTATTAGGTATTTAATGTTACTAAAATTGCCATTAGAGTACCAAACATCAGTAATAACTGAGGTAAATACATCCCTTTGTTGCTTAATATTCAAAGTTGAACTATTCAAAGTACTGTCACAAAATAATGAAATAATATGATTATGAAGTCTCAAAAACAAGAGTGGAAAAGGGAGCCATTTATTAAAGGAATTAGGCAAAATCAGCTGTCCAAATGTCATTGAAAATAGGAGAACTGAAATCATGGGAGAGAACAGGGAGCTTGAGTGATTATAGGTGAATGGTACACAAAGGTGCTGTTAACCTATGACAATATTCAGAAAGCAAGCCTCAATTGGTTTATTTGTAAACTCAGCTAAAATTTACTGATCTCATTGCAGATGCGGAGATGCCTTTCCTAACTACTAACTACTACTGCATTTTCAATTAATTAGTTCTCTAAAAAAAAAATGACATTTATGAGAAGCTTGATATTTTTAATGTAGCATGTTTAGTACACTTAATCTTTAACTTCATATTTTCCTGTCTTAGATCAGGCAGAAAGGAATGGCTGTGCTTTTGGATGTCAGCGGTGTTTCTCTTATCTAACAACACCCAGCAGCATTGGTGAAAATCAGATCAGTCAACCTTTGTGAATGGAAGTTACCAGTTTCTGACATTCTGTTAGAACTGGCTTTGTGAAGCTACTGCAAAAATACTGATTACGCTCATGAAGTATGGGATGGGTCCAATTAAAGTAGGCCACATTGAACTTTTGGATCATTTGAAAAGATGATACAAATGTCACTTGTATGTTCAGTTCAGAGCTTGTACTAATGGAATAAGCTTGTCACTAAGACAGCAAAATGGCTTTTGCTTCTATTGTGGCTGTCATCTTCTTTTCAACTGAGGAATGGGAGAAACAGGAGGTGAGGTAAGGGCACGCAGGCACACTACTCTCAGCCAAAGACTGTATCTGAGGAAGAGGGCTTATACTGCCACAATATTGAACTGTGGCTAACAGGAGAACCATACCTAAAGAAGCTGAGTTTCTTTGCAGAGGTAATTAATGAAATGTCCCAATTAGTAGACTTGGAACAATGTTGCCGTTCCTTCACTGTTACTGGGTCAAAATCCTGGAAATCCCTCCCCAGCAATGTAAACTCTGAGGAGGACAGTGTAGAACTTGAAAAGCACATAGACAAGTTGGTGGAGTGGGCAGATAGGTGGCAGATGAAGTTCAATGCGGAGAAGTGTGAGGTGATGCACTTTGGTAGGAAGAATGTGGCAAGGCAATATAAAGTAAGGGGTACAATTCTTAAGGGTGTGCAGGAGCAGAAGGACTTGGGTGTACATGTGCATAGGTCATTGAAGATGGCAGGACCGGTGGCGAGAGCAGTTAATAAAACATACAGTATCATGGGCTTTATTAATAAAGGTATAGAATACAAGAGCAGGGAGATTATGATGAGCTTATATAAGACACTTAGACCTCAGCTGAAGTATTGTGTACAGTCCTGGGCGCCACACTATAGGAAGGATGTGAACGCATTGGAGAGAGTGCAAAAGAGGTTTCCAGGAATGGTTCCAGGGATGAGAAACTTGAGTTACAAACATAGATTGGAGAGGTTGGGACTGTTCTCCTTGGAGAGGAGAAGGCTAAGAGGAGTTTTGATAGAGGTGTTTAAAATCATGAGGGGGCTGGATAGAGTAGATAGTGGGAAACTGTTCCCACTCGTAAAATGATCGAGAGCAAGAGGGCACAGATTTAAAGCAATTTGCAAAAGAGGCAAATGTGATGTGAGAAAAAACTTTTTCATACAGCGAGTGGTTTGGGTCTGGAATGCACTGCCTGGAAGTGTGGTGGAGGCAGCTTCAATCAAGGCATTCAAGGGGGCATTAGATGATTATTTAAATATAAACAATGTGCAGGAATATGGGAAAAAGGCAGGAGAATGGCACTAAGTCATAATGCTCCTTTGGAGAGTTGGTGCAGGCACGATGGGCTGAATGACCTCCTTCTGCGTCGTAACAATTCTGTGATTCTGTGAAGAGCACTGTCGGCATACCTAAACCACATGGACTGCAACAGTTCAAGAAGTTGGCTCACCACCACCTTTTCAAGAGCAACTAAGGGTGGGCAATAAAAAAATGCTGGCCTAGCCAACGACGCCCACGTCCCATGAAAGAATAAAAAAATTAGTCGCAGGTGACTTGAGTGTCTACTTTGTAGCTAGAACTGCTCTGCCCATAGTTGCAAAGATCACAAGTGTGCTGAAGTCTTTCGCATTGCCTTATTTGAAGCATCTTCAGAGATCTGGCACAAATTAACCAGAAAATGCTGTCCATTTGTATTCAACATGTGATTGTCACCATTAAGTGGCAAGCAACCACAGGAGCAAATTTATATTATTGCCAAGTTCAATGTTTGGTTGTTATTGATTTCACTCAAGTGGCAATTGCCCTTAATCAATTCTACATCAGCCACAAAGACTTCTATTCCGTAAATGGGTAAGTAGTCTCAGAAAGCCCTGATTTTAATTTGAAGCATCTATTGTTTGGGCAGAGGTCAAGGTGGACAGCAAACCATCCCAACCTTGTAAGTCTGGAGCCCAGGAGATTTTAACTCCCACCCGATACTGCCAGTATCACTAATGCATGAGGCAATAAAATATTAGCAATGGTTGAACTGTTTTTCTTCTTTTGTCCTACTGGGCCTCCCTTTCTAGTACCTGAATTTGCTGTCATAAGTAATGTTTATCTATTACATGCAAAGATGATTACCTGAAGCAACTTGTTACATTCCTTCAAAATGATTTTAAAATGTTCCTACTCCTGAATTCCCACTCTCGTACCCATATTCTGCAAATCAATGGCACATTTTATGGTGCTGTACTAGAGTAAGAAGTGCATTAAAATGTCATTTCGAAAGGTGTACTGGTCTAAATGGAGCATCTGTAGATGTACAGCCAGGCTTTCTGACATCAGGCATAGACTGCTGGCCGGAATTCCAACAGTCTTGTCTCTGAAATCCTCTTCTTGGCCATAGTAAGAGATCCTCAAGTTAAAGGGTTAATCCTTGTCAAACAAATACATATTCTGGTATAGCCAGGTGTAGCTAATCACTACCCTAGTATTTGTTCAAACTAAAGGCTTTTTAAAATTGAAGAACAAAGGCAGATTGATGTATCATAGTTCTCAGACAGATAACCTTTAACAAGGCCTTGACAGAGTTATTATCACAAGTGTTGTCTCCTTCCAGTGATTTAGACACTGGGAAGAAAAATCAGAGAAGAAATAGTTGGAAGTGTGTTTTTTGTCAAACTAATTAAAATCTGGCATTATAGTTTCTGACATATGTCTGTGAATGCTGCCTTTGAAAATGATCCACGTCACCTTGGTCATCATGTCACATGAAGTGGGAATATCTTTGTGATATTTTAAGATATTTAATGACATTTAAGGTCAGGTTTTGTTCACTAAAGCAGAAGGTTAAGGGACATTTTTCAGAGCTTTTGAAGATGATTAGGTGGTCAGACAGCTCAAGAAAGTCTACAGAATTTGAGAAAGATTTATGAATGTAAAATTGGAAGGTTTAAGAAAGGTTAAGGTGTGTTGATAGATCAAAATAGGAATAGCTGCATTCGGCTGTATGGAAACACTTGTGCTTCATGAAGGGTACACTACTGTAGGCAGAGCACAAAATCTATGATGTTTGGGGATTCTTGCAATCTCTGCAAATTCTAGAATCCTATTCTGCTGTTTACGGATGTTCATGGAGAAGGTGAGAAAGGGGTTTGCTGCAGTATTAGTCATCTGCAGGATACCATCATGGTCTGTACAGATTGGCTGGTATTACTGTGTAGCCAAATGCAAGAAAGGCTCAGGGTTCCTGTGGCCTTTACTGTAACAGGGCAGTTCCTCACAGCCCAAAGGGTTAGGCATACAGCAATCAGCCTGCTGAAATGGCTGGTTCAGAGTTATCCAGAAGTGTAATGTGCTCACAGCAGATAATTACCTCAGGTTAACTGATTCACATAATTATTCAGAGCTCCAACTTAGCCCTGTTGCAGGGAGCTAGTTAGGTTAAAAGGGGAGTTGGAAAATAAGTATAATTTAAAGGGTTGAGGCCACTAAAAAGAGAGTGCAGAAAATTTACAGACTTCAGAAAAGTTTAAAAGACATTTCATCCAGAAGGCAGCAAACTTTGTGTAAGGTTGAAGGGCTACATGGTGGGGGAGGGGTGGGGTGGGGCAGAGGTGTTGAAATAACTGATATGGCAAAGAGTCCAACAATGTGGAGGTATCGTATGAATCCAGGGAAAAAGTGATGGAGCGCCCATCGAATCAAGTGTTGTGCTGCATGAGTAGGTGCAAGAGGAGTTGCTGTCTTTGGCATTCCGGTAGCCACTCTGTAGGTAGCTGTGCAGCCTGCAATAAACCCGAGTTATAAATGCAAAGCCACCTCAGCACCCAGCGACACTACAAAGTCTGACTTGCAATTTGGATACAGGCCAAATTGCAACAGGATTCACAGCTCTGTCACCGCCGCCCAGATGAATTATAGCCTATTGATGGGGAGTTCCTTGGAAAAATCCAAGTAAATGCACCACTGTTGGTGTTAGTCAGTGGGAGGCTAACATTAGGCAGACACAATGCACCTATGCCGAAATGTAAGCTGCATGTTACCCCTTCAATACTCTCCTTCTTTCAAAATCATCCAAATTGTAGGACCCATTGTCAGTATGCCCACAACTAATGCAAAAGCAGTCATGGTCCAGAGCCCTATGTGCGAATAATTAGTTTGGACAAAAAAGTAAAAAAAGGTCAAAGATACTGGCACTGATAAATCTGAACCAGGAAGAGGTTCGGGGAGGATTTACTGACTGCCGAGTTTGGATTTGGATTGTGGGATTTGAATAGTGGGTCAGGGTGGCCAAATACAGGGGCTTAAGCAGTGCGTAAATAGGTTTGCTTGGTGGGCCTGGGGGAAGCACTCTTGTT
The DNA here is from genome assembly GCF_964194155.1 of Cetorhinus maximus. Classification (NCBI taxonomy): domain Eukaryota; kingdom Metazoa; phylum Chordata; class Chondrichthyes; order Lamniformes; family Cetorhinidae; genus Cetorhinus; species Cetorhinus maximus. The sequence continues at coordinate 68,867,372 of NC_135898.1, forward strand.
TCTCCTGACTTACAAACAGTGCTTTAAAAGTACTCACCTGATGGCTCTGGACCTTCTCACCTCTTCTCATCTGTCAGGTTTCCCAAGGCTTGGAAAACCCATTCAGGAGGTGTTGAAAAATAAAAATGAAGTTAAAATGGAGGCATGTAATATACATCAGATAGAATATGTGAAGAGGTGGGATTTAAAGGGATTCATAAAGGAAAGGCAGTGAGCCAATAGAGTTTAGGGACAGAATTTCAGAGCATAGTGTCAGCGATAGTGGGGCACTGAGAGGGGCTGATAAAAAAGCTGGAGTCAGAGGCATAGGCAGTTCAGTGCTGGGGAAGGCCCAGGACCTAGAGCTTGAGGAGGTTATAGATATGGGAAGGGATGCAGCCAGGAAAGGATTTAAACTTGAGGATGAAAATGGAAGATGATGGTGGACCATTCGTCCATATAAGGTGAAAGAATAGTGATGAAGTATGAATAGGATATGAGAAAGGCTGCAATGTGTTGGATGAGCTGAAGTTAACAAAGCCTGGAGGATGGGACGCTGAGCAGGAGAGCATTGGAATAGTTGAATTTGTAGATGGCAAAGGCATGGATGAGGTTTCAGCAGAAGATGGGCTGATGGAAGGGCTAAGGCAGGTGAATTATGGTGGGGAGAAGTAGGCTGTATTTGCCTTGGAGAGGATATGGGGTTGGAAACTCAGATCATGGTCGAGTAGAATGCAAAGTTGGCAGAATGTCTGAAACAAAAGCAAAAAATTGCTGGAAAAACTCAGCAGGTCTGACAGCTTCTGTGGAGAGGAAGACAGAGTTAACATTTTGAGTCTGTATGACCTTTCATCAGAACTAAAGAGGAATAGAAATGTGGTGAAACATAAGCTGGTTGAGGGGGGTGGGACAGGTGAAGCTGGATAGAGGGCTAGTGATAGGTGGAGGCAAACGAGAGATTGCCAAAGATGTCATAAACAAAAGGACAAAGGGGTGTTGACGGTGATATTAGCTAAAGGATGTGCTAATGGAGACATTAAGGGTAGAAAGCAGGATGAGCAAGTGACAGATGGCCCGACTGGGGTGGGGGGAAGGGATCGAAATAGGCTAAAAGGTGGAGATAAAATAATGGATGGAAATAAATTTTTAGAATAATAATAGAAATAGGTGGGAAAAGAAAATAATATATACAAAATAATTATTAGAAAAAAGGGGATCAAAAGGAGGGTGAGGATGGAGGAGAGAGTTCATGATCTGAAGTTGTTGAACTCAATGTTAAGTCCAGAAGGCTGTAAAGTGTCTAATCGGAAGACGAGGTGCTGTTCCTCCAGGTTGAGTTGAGCTTCACTGGAACATTGCAGCAGGCCACGGATGGACATGTGGGCATGAGAGCAGGGTGGTGTGTTGAAATGGCAAGTGACAGGAAGGCCTGGTCATGCTTGTGGACAGACCGAAGGTATTCCGCAAAGCACTCACCCAGTCTACGTTTGGTCTCTCCAATGTAGAGGAGATCACATTGAAAGCAGCGAATGCAGTAGGCCAAATTGAGGGAAGTGCAAGTGAAGTGCTGCTTCACTTGAAAGGAGTGTTTGGGCCCTTGGATGGTGAGGAGGGGGGAAGTAAAGGGGCAGGTGTTGCATCTTCTGCAGTTGCATGGGAAGGTGCCGTGGGAGGAGGTTGAGGTGCAGGGGGTGATGGAGGGGTGGATCAGGGTGTCCCGAAGGGAATGGTCCCTAAGAATGCCGACAGGGGGGGTGAAGGGAAGATGTATTTGGTGGTGGCATCATGCTGGAGTTGGCGGAAATGGCGGAGGATGATCCTTTGAATGCGGAAGCTGGTGGGGTGAAAAGTGAGGACAAGGGGACCCTATCATGGTTCTGGGAGGGAGAGGAAGGTGTGAGGGTGGATGTGCGGGAGATGGGCCGGACACGGTTGAGGGCCCTGTCAACCAAAAACAAAAATATTTTACCCCTCTCCTATTTTTACTTAGTTCTGTTGAAGGGTCATGAGGACTCGAAACGTCAACTTTGTTCTTCTTCGCTGATGCTGTCAGACCTGCTGAGTTTTTCCAGGTATTTCTGTTTTTGTTTTGGATTTCCAGCATCCACAGTTTTTTGTTTTTTTTATGTTTTTATTTTTAGCCCTGTCAACCACCGTGGGTGGAAAACCTCGGCTAAGGAAGAAGGAAGACATGTCAGAAGAACTGTTTTGGAAAGTGGCATCATCTGGCTTGGCTTGAAACAGTGACCAAGGAAAGGAACATGGTGGCAAGGGTACAAAATTTGTGCCAGGATCAAAGATGGTGGCTTCAGTTTTGCCAGTGCTTAGCTTGAGGAATTTCCATCTTACCCATGACTGGATGCCAGATGAGCGGTCTGATAGCACAGTGGCAGTGGCGGCATTGAGGGAAGTGGTGCAGAGGTAAAGCAGCATATATTTAGAATCTGACCCCATTACTGTGGATGATATCATCAAGACGCAGCATATAGATGTGGAAGAGGAGAAGGTCAAGAATAGACCCTTGAGGGAGTCTAGGCATCACAGTCTTGGAGCAGGAAGAGATATCATTGCTGGAGGTACTGTAAGTTTGGTCAGATAGGTAAGAGTGTGGGGTGATCCTACTGAACTGGATAATGGAGGTGAGGCATTGGAGGAGAATTAATTAGTCAACTGTGTCAAAGGCTGTAGGTCACAGTCATGGAGATTGTCGACTGTGACTTTGGTTTGGACCATTTGGTCCTGTGGCAGGGTTGGAAAGCTGATTGGGGTGATACAAGCATAGTAGCAGGAAGTATGGGCACAGATTTTGGAGGTATCACACTTCAAGCACGTTGAAGGGGAAGCAAAACTTGAAGATGCTGTGGAAGTTTGCATAGTCAGGGAGGTTTAAGGGAAGATTAGAGGGATGTAGAGATTTTAAAAGGAAGAGGAACAGTAGCTGAGGAGAGGGAACCATTTACACTGTCATCTAGCATGGGGGCCAGGAAAGTAAATTCGATGGTCACCATTTTCTTATTTTGGATCTCATGTTTTGACTTCTCAAAACCACCTTGTAAGGAACAGTACCTGCAACTTCAGGTTCAGCAAGCATTCCTGTATTGGTGATTCCTTATGTTTAGGGGTTGCAGGTGTCCCCTGTCTATGTTGATACCAGGTACAGTGGCAGTGGTTGTTTGAGTGACTTGAGGGGCATTATGTTATGCATTAATTCTCTAGATCTGAGGTTGCCCTATGGAGCTAAAAAAATGGTAGAGGTAACATGTTGCAATCAAATCTATTGCTCAGGCATTGGTACTGTAAAGCAGGTAATGCTGCCCATGTGGTAAGCTGTCATAGATAAAAGCATATCTGCTGAATCTTATGTAGACCACACTTCCCATCAGTTAAGGTTCAGTGGATAATTGACACAGACAGGAATTCATATACCTGGTACTTTGATAGATAATCTAATTTTAACTTAGGGCATCAATCCAGACTCTATAGGTCACTCTGAATGTGGCTTTCTCCACTGGTATGAATGTTGTAAGTCCTTGTTGCTCACCACTAGTATCGGCTTGGCTGTTGACTGTTTGCCAGCACTCTTTGGACTCGCACATCAATAACAGCCACGCATAAGCAAGGTACTGGAGAGCATCTGTTGCCTGTGGCATTGTATCCTAGCAAAGAGTCAACGGCTGCAAAATTCAGCTCCATACAGCCTTATTACCGGCATTACTCATGATGTTATGGATGCAAAATGGTGTGCGTGGTTAGTTCTGGTGCAGCCCGTGTCGGACAGCATTTCATTGAATGTGTTACCATGGCCATTAGGAATGTGCACTGGAAGTAGAGTAGGCAGATCATGCCATCAATCAGTGTGTAATTCTATTTGAAGCCAGCACTGCCATTTTCGACCTCATTGTTCAAGTTAGCTCCTTCTCTTAACTTTGCACAGCTGCTCGTGTTCAGCAGCAGGAAGAGTCCTCCACAAGTACTATTTAAAGGAATCATAGGGTAGAATCATCCCAGATTTGCAGTAAGTGCAGTAGTGGGTGGGATAAAGGACATTATACCCGTCGGCCACAATAGCTTGTTTTCATACTATATCATCCTTCCCACCTTATTAATTATGCAGCCACAGGAAACACGCTGTCTCACTGGCGGGCAGCCTCTGAATCACCCATCAGGCCGTTACCTCACCATTTCCTCACTCCGGGTGCCATATCTAAACTGCAGCCATGCACACAGTTCTCAATGCTTGCAGCCTACGACTGCTCCACTGAAGACATGGCCCTGAAAGTCAGGAAGAGGTCAGTGACCCGTCACTGGAATGCCTTTTGGAGGCTCGCCATGTTGTCCTCCATGCCCTCCCTGGCCGCAGGAGGTCCAGCAACCTCATGACTCCAGCTGGGGAGGCGGTGGCAGTGGTGGTCAATGCCAACACTGTACAGAAGAGGTTGGCCATCCAGTGCAGAAAGAGGATGAATGATCTTTTCCATGCTGCCAGGGTAAGGCAACCATCTCATCACTCTAAACTCTCACACTCACAAGCCCATCACACATTCACTGGCATCTCACTTACTGCCAGCTCAAGGGACATCACCACTCGCTCTCTCACACGTGCCCTCATATCGCCATCTGCCTCATCTCTGGAGACTGTCTCCTCAGCCCTCACCATCTTGAGGCCACTTGCACAGATCAACATGTGCCCCCCCCTCACAAAACACCTGGGATACCCTCCCTTACCCAATACAGCCCTCACCCTGCAGCCTCTTCCCCTGCCTGAAGCCACTTCTCCCCCATCCTCCAAGCAAGTCCTAGCCCTGCAGCCGTTGAAAAGCCACCTCTGCCTTACGGCTGGTCTGGTAGATAGAAACCTGCCTGTGAGCCCCCCTAAAAGCGATGTGCTGCTGCCTGCGAAGCCTGGTCCTGATGACTGCGAGTGCTGCCCGAAGCAAAGTAGGCAAACAAACCTCAAATTCCAGAGCGAAGTGCAGCTCGGCAGGTGCATGTCGCTTCTGTACAGATGTGCAACACGTCGGCGTGCAATAACAACAACGTGCCCAGATGATCCAGTGTGGGGGGGATGATTCCGATGGGCAGGACTTATAATTATGCAGATGTATTAAAATAACTTCCCTGATGTGCCACGGCAGTGGGAAACAAGGCCTGCCATTGCTGGGTAGAGCGGACGATCACAAACTGGTTTCACAACGACGTAAAACCAATTTTTGGCCTTCCCGCCATATTGTCTGCTCACACCCGCCATGACACCCGAAGCCAATGGGGACAGGAAATTCCACCCATAAGCTACTTCCAGGTTAGTTGCTTATTGATTTTTATTGGCTTTTTCTGAATTTGCTTGGTGTTTTCTACTCCTATTTAAAGTTGGTGATGTTAACAAGGAGTGTGTGGTCCATGGTGGAGAACTTGATTTCCACTTCAAAGGTTCCGCTCAGATCACTTGCTCCAAATTATAGTTGCTGTTGTTTCCATCCCACTTGGTCTGCAGCATGACACTGAGATTGAGCAGAAACAAAACAGAGGAGGAGAAACTATTTGAAGACGGAGGAAGAGGAAGGAGAGAAGAGCTCACAGCAGGAGGCCATATCCAGCTAAGGTCTTCAAGGAGCAACTATCTTACCTCAACCTCAGCAAAGAATGGTGTGCTCAATGTCTCTGTTTCATGAAGGAGGTGCTCATTAAAATCTAGCAGCTGATGCAGGCAGACCTACGGCCTCAGAGCAGGGTAAGAATGGCACTGCCAGTGGCTGGGAGGGTGACTGTGGCCATGAACATCTTTGCACCAGGATCCTTTGAGGTTGGAGGAGGCCACAACTGTAACATCCTGCTATTTGCTGTCCAGGTGGAGGTGACTGAGGCTCTGTATGCCAAGGGAGGGAAATATTTTTTCTCTGCCTGGCCGAAGAGAAGCAGATGGAACATGCACGTGGCTTTGACAGGCTAGTGGGATTCCCCATGGTACAGGGTGGCATTGACTGCACACATGTTACTTTGTAGCTGCCACATCTCAATTCAGAGATGTTATATCATCACAAAGGATTTCATTCCCAAGGCGTCACTTGATTTGTGACCATGCTCAGCACATCTTGCAGTTCAATGCCTGGTAGCAGGTATGATGCCTGTATTCTGCGCCAGTCCACTGTACCATCAGTATCTGAGCCACCACGGCAAACCAAAGAGCAACAAGAGCCATCAGCTGATCACATGACTCATGACTCTGCTGCACAACTCAAGCACACATGCGCAACATGCACATAACTAGAGCTGTGCTACCACATAAAATGCCATCATCTTTTCTGTGCTTTTGCCTGTCCTAGTGTTCCTATTGTCACGAGGCTATGCCCCTTTATTTTTGAAAATATGACTTTTCAACTTTCAACTGATTGGAAATTTGCAATTTGAAATGAGACAGAACAAACTACTTAAAAATGCAAGGCCATCTTCCAAGAGGAAGGTGAAAAACAAACAAATCCCCCTCAGGGGAGAGCGAAGGGAGAGACATTTCCGATAATTCAGAGATTCATCGAAACTCATCTCTGTCTAAAGAAGAGACTTTAAAATGCAAAGTGCTGCATATTGAAACAATGGCTGCCACAAGTCAGATCCACCCAAAAGCCTTTGGAAATACACAATGGGTGAAGTATTTCCAGCCAGGCTTCAACCACTCCAGAGAGTTGCAAGAAAGCTTTCAGCAGAGGCCAGAATGTTTAAAAATCTACGCCTCAAGGGCAATCAAAGGGCAATTAACCATATATTATTTTAACTTTTGGCTGTTGGACTCTAACTTCCCTTATCTCTGATACCTTTGTACGTGTGTGTGACAGCATGAGAGCCGAATGCTTGACGCCACGTTTCTATTATTTCTTCTTAGGTTTAGTGGTTAATAATTTGCTCTTCCTTTAACTCAAGAAAACTCCTTATTGCTCACAGCTTAAATGCATTTAGATTCAGAAAAGGCATATCCTGGTGAAAAAGAAACTTAAACCTTTGTTGTGACCAACCAAGGAAGTTGAATAGAAGGGAGCCAGTTCGCCCCTTCTCACCTGGTTTTGGCACTATGTAGTCCTACCCCAATGATTGCAGCATGGTGGTGAAAAGCTGCTGACTTGCTGTGGTGAAGACTCCAGCTGACCCTGCTGGATGAAGTCAAAAGGCTCTGGGCCTAGATGGCCCAGCTTAAGACCGCACAACCTTGGCTAGCTGTCTGGGGTGACTGGTGGACAGGCAACATCAAGGGCATTGGAGAAGTGGCAGTGGTGGGTGGACCAATGCTATCATCCACAGCAAGTTTGTTCCCCATAGAGGCAAACCCCTTCAAAGTGGTTCCTCAGCAATCCTACTAATCTGTTGGAGGTTGCTGGACTGCTGTGGGACCCTGCAAGCCTCTTTGAGCACTATTATCCACAATCATGATGGCAGCAGTCTGAGTCTGCATGGCAGCAAGATGCACTTGCATGAGAATAAGTTGAGATTAACTTCAATCTGAGCTTTCACTGCAACACTCAGACTTTGGGTGGCTTCTGCTTGTTCTGCAATGGAAGTTAAGATGTCAGCCATCAGGCATTGCATCATGACTGGATCTGCAAATGTTTTTTATGGAGTCAGCCAATGCCCCCATGCAGGAAGCATGAGTTTCAAGCTCTATGCAAAGCTCAGTACCAAGTTGGTGCCAGACTCCTCCATGCCCTTTGATAGTGACAAGTTTTCTGGCAGGTCTGACAATGCACCAGACATTTCATTGAGCATGTTTGCTGGCTTTTTTCTATACTGTGTCCCATCAAAGTCTTCATCGAAGTCTTCTGTAACAGAACTCATGTATGACCTCACCATCTGGGAAGTGCCATCTTTCCCACTACCTTGGCTGCAGGCCATGCCCAGTGACTCACCACACGCAGACCCTGCCTCAGTGCTACTCTCTAAATTGCCTATAGTGTCAGTATCTGAGCTGATGGCAGCAAGTGTGAGATTGAGTGACAGTATTTCATTGTCATCAGTTCCTCCTTCCTTTGCACTTCACACTCCTGCACCACTGCCTGGCCAGGTGGTAGTTCTTGGATATCTGAAAGGAGAAAAACAAAAGGGCAGGGTTGCAGTGAGTGAAGTGGGGAGTAGCGGGTGGATGGGGTAGGCAAAGCAAGAGGTAGATACTTACACCATCTGCAGCTTGGAAATCAGAACAGACTTCAGGTTAAGGGGGAAGTGGGATGTGAGAAAGAGGATTTGGTAGACATACACTGTCATAATTGAGCCTAGATATAGTCTCAGTCATGGCTGCTTCAATGATGTTGAGCACAATCCCCTCCACTGGGTTGAAGACATGCAACCATGCCTAGCCCTTGTCGCTTAGGTGCTGCTCACTTCAGTTGTGCACAACCTTGGCCTCCAAGAGAGAGGTAAGTGTGTCAGTGACTGTGGTGCAATGTGTTTGGATGGTATGGCTGTCTGTTGGGTGATATGACTGACTATTTATTTTAGCTGTGTGATGTGAGTCTGATGCTTGAATCAGTGCTAAGTGTTTGCTGGTGAGTGAAGCTATGAATGTGAGGTATGAGTCATGATTTATGGAGACTGTTGGTGGGTGAGTGTGATGGGATGTGATACATTGAGCTGTGTGTGAGGCTAATGGTGCAGTTGGTGGAATGTGACATTTGAAGATGCAAACACTGACCCTGGCCATTCATTTGAGGTCATTGAACTTCTTTTGACACTGCACCCAGGTGTTCGGGATTACACTCCTCACATTGACCGTGACGGCTATCACCTCCCACTGACTTTGCAGGTCTGTCTGGATGGTCTTCTGCTCCCCTGTGGATAAAGGACCTCGTACATCCTATTCACCTCCTGAATCAAGGCCTCCAGTGCTAGATTGGAGAACCTTGGAATCGGACCTCTGCCATGTTGTACTATACCTGCATATACCCCAGGTCAAACTCACTTCTGCAATAAATTCTAGCACCTGCTCCAGCCAAAATGCATCTCCTGTTTAAGGGGTGCAGGTTTGCTCCAAGACTAGCTTGAATTTGTGCTAGCCTCTCAATATTTTGCGCCCCCTAGTCATGCGTGCAGGCATTCAACAATGCACATAGTGCTGCTGCATGCAACAATCATGTAAATGTGCAAGCAGCACAATGTCTGCATGCTGCCTGCATTGGAGCATACGGTAAGAGTTAATCATGCATGGCAATCTCTGGGCTCATTTTCAGCCCTTATCCAATTTTTCCCATAATCTCTTCAGGAACAAAAGGGGTGGGCGGAAAATTGGGAAGAACTAAAGGGGCTTATTTGCTGCTCGTTAGGGACTGAAACTGATAATCATGGCTCCATTATGACTGGTTTGCTATGATTGGCAGGACTGCTCAAAGGAAATTGAAGCTTTCCAAGGTCCAGATTTTCATACATTGTTCACCTTGCATGAATAATTCCTTCATGAAAGTCTCTAATAGCTGACATGCATATAACCCCAGGGTTACTGTCTATAAGATGATAGAATGCTTTTGTTAGTATAATTGAATGAAATGAAATTTATTAGCTACTTTGAATCATTTAAAAATTCTTATATGGAATTAATTTCTTTAAAAAATAAAGTTGCAGAATAGTGCTTTTGCTCTAGTACAGATGAACAGGCAGCTAATGTCACTCAATTACAGTTCTCATAATACCACAGTTTAGCATGACATATGAATGGTATCTGTGAATAGCATATATATATATCCTGAGATGTTTATCCAATTATATTGCCTATCAGTGTAGGCGCTACCATAGATTAAGAAGAACGAATGTACCCAGCAGGCAATAAACTGAAGTCATTCATTCTTTGTGCAGTTAAGTGGGTTTGGCTGAGCAAACTTCCACTTGTGATACTTAATGTCACCTTTCAATTGATTGTTTGACAGATCATTTAGAGAAGTGTGATACAAGGACTTCACTGGGTATCCAATATCTTTATGTCCTTTCTTTCCTCATGAAATTAACTAGAGGATAAAATTATTGTTTGTGGCCACACAGTGCAAGGAATGGGAGTTAATTTTTTCCCTTTTTTTATGCGTTCACAGGCATGCAAAGCATTTGTTTGTATAGTTGCTAGGAGCTTCAGGGAGGGTGTTCAAATAAAAATGGAGCCCAGCTGAGCGACCAGCCCATAAGAATGCAATCTAACTAGCTGCACAGGCATAAAAACAGAAACAGCAAGTGCTGGAAATATTCAGCAGGCCTGACAGCATCCATAGAGGTAGAAACAGAGTTAACGTTTCGAATTGAATATGATTCTTCTTCAGAACACTTCAGAACGCCTCTGAAGAAGAGTCATATTTGATTTTAAATGTTAACTTTGTTTCTCTCTCTCTCCACAGATGCTGCCAGACCTGCGGAGTATTTCCAGCATTTTCTGTTTTTATTTCAGATTTCTGACATACTTAGTATTTTGCTTTTATTTCAGCTGAGTAGACCCTTCAGCATTATGTTTGCTTACAGTTATATTGAGCCGGTCTGGCTGTGGAATGCATAATTTCTAGTAAAAATGGAAGAAGTACGCAAAACATATCAATTAAGATCCAGAAATATAAACATATGTAAATACAGATGAGAAAAGAACAACAGGCCCTTCAATGTCCGTCCCATCCTTTAGATGGGACAACCCTGGGCAATGGCCTTCCCACCCACTACGAATAAAAACTCCTACAAAAGCATTGTCTGAAGGAAAATATTTGTGGCTAATTTAAGCAAAGCTCTGGGAAATGTTTCTACTTTTTTTTTATTCATTCATGAGGTGTCTGTGTCGCTGGCAAGGCCAGCTTTTAATGCCCATCCCAAATTCCCCTTCAGAATGTGATGAGCTGCCTTCTTGAGCCACTGCAGTCCGTACAGTGTGAGTACACCCACAATGCTGTTAGGGAGGGAATCAAGGGTTTTGACCCAGTGATGACAAAGGAATGGTGATATATTTCCAAGTCGGGGTGGTGTGTGGCCTGGAGGGAGATTGGATATGGTGGTGTTCCCATATGCCTGCTACCCTTGTTCTTCTAGGTGATAGAAAGCTTGCAGGTTTAGGAGTTGCTGTCGAGAAGCCTTGGTGAGTTACTGCAGAGCACCTTGCAGATAGTACGCCCTGCAGCTAGAGTGCACTGGTTACGGATGGAGTGAATGTTTAAGGTGACAGATGGGTTGGCACCCAAGTGTGCTGCTTTCTCTTGGATGCTGTCAAGCTTCTTAAATGTTGTTGTTGCTGTACTCATCCATGCAAAATTAAAGTCAATGGGAATCGGGAGAAACCTCTCCACTAGAAGATGGGGGTTTTTTTTAAATTAATCTTTACAGGATGTGGGCCTCACTGGTTAGGCTAGCATTTATCGACTATCCCTAATTGCCCTCGAGAAGGTGATGGTGAAGCTGCCTTCTTGAACCGCTGCAGTCCATGTGATGTAGGTACACCCACAGTGCTGTTAGGAAGGGAGTTCTGGGATTTTGCCCCAGCAACAGTGAAGGAACGGTGATATATTTCCAAGTCAAGATGGTGAGTGGCTTGGAGGGGCATTTCCAGGTGGTGGTGTTCCCATGTATTTGCTGCCCTTGTCTTTTCAGTTGGTAGTGGTCATGGGTTTGGAAGGTGCTGCCTAAGGAGCCCTGGTGAATTTCTGCAGTGTATCTTGTAGATGGTACACACTACTGTCACTGTGCGTCAGTGATGGAGGTGGTGAATATTTGTGGAAGGGGTGCCATCAAGCGGGCTGTTTTGTCCTGGACGGTGTCAAGCTTCTTGAGTGTTGTTGGAGCTGCATTCATCCAGGCAAGTGGAGAATATTCCACCACGCTCCTGACTTGTGCCTTGTAGATGGCGGACAGACTTTGGAGAGTCCGGAGGTGAGATACACACCGCAGGGTTCTTAGCCTCTGACCTGTTCTTGTAGCCACAGTACTTATATGGCTAGTCCAGTTCAGTTTCTGGTCAATTATAACCCCCAAGGTGTTGATAGTGGGGGAATTTAGTGTTGGTAATGCTGTTGAATGTTAAGGGGAAATGGTTAGATTCTCTCTTGTTGGAGATAGTCATTGTCTGACACTTGTGTGGTGTGAAAGGTCTTTGTCACTTGTCAGCCCAAGCCTGAATATTGTCCAAGACTTGCTGCTTTTGGACATGGACTGCTTCAGTATCTGAGGAGTCGCAAATGGTGCTGAACATTGTGTAATCATCAGCGAGCATCCCGATTCCTGACCTTATGATGGAAGAAAGGCCATTGACGAAGCAGCTGAAGATGGTTGGGCCTGGACCAATCACCTCAGCCCCAGGACATTGCTGGAGGAGTTTAAAGGGTAGCATCTTAGGTCCAAACATCTTGAGCTGCTTCATCAATGACTTCCCCTCCATCCTAAAATCAGATTTGGGGTTTTTCGCTGATGATTGCACAATAGTCAGTACCATTTGCGACTTATTAGATACTGAAGCAGTCAGTGCCTGTCTGCAGCAAGATCTATACAACATCCAGACTTGGGCCACTAAGTGGGACATAACATTTATTCCACACAAGTGCCAGACAATTACCATTTTTAACAAAAGAGGATTGTGGTAATCTGGGGTGCAATACATAACACATTTAAGAGAATGTGAACAGATTAACCATGTGAATGTATTATCCAGATGCTGTGTAGTATGGGCTACAATGTTAATCAGTAGTTTAGAATAGGGTCTGGTTGGGGAAGCACACATTGTGTTAGTGCTCTGTGACTTTTGTTAATAACAGCATGTGCTTCACCTTACATTGCTCTCTGCATCTGCAGTATATTGTTTGTCAACACACCCACCAGTAGATAAATGTGCAACCGTGTTTGCGAGCAAAACGACCCGACAGAAGGAACATGACAACTGGTGACGAGGCAAAACACAACTAGTCGATGACACAAAGGAAAGCAAAAAAATTCCACTGAAGTGAATCAGCTATGCCTTGTGGTCCAATTGTAAGTACAGTCCTCACCATAGTCGTCAAAGATATCTCCCTCCAGTATGCCACAGTTTGGCCACATCGAACCATTTGATCAGACCACCAGTGACTGGTCACATTATATTGAACACCTTGCGTTCTTCTTTTTGGCCAATGACATATCGGGGGAGAAGAAGAGGCGGGCGATCCTCTTGTCGACATGTGGCAGTAAAACATACGGCCTAATTCGTAGTCTAGCGGCACCCAGTACCCCAGCTTCCAAGAGATTTGATGAGTTGGTAAAGTTTGCGAAGAGCCACTTTCAACTGAAATCCTCGGTAATAACGCAGCGTTTTAAATTTAATTCAAGGTGTTGCGCCCCTGGAGAGACAGTCGCTTGCTACGTAGCAGCCTTAAAACAATTGACCGAGCACTGAGAGTTCGGGACATCAATAAACGACATGTTAAGAGATTAACAAAGGTGCCATTCAAAAACAGGTTGTTGTCAGAAACAAATGTAGACTTCAGCAAGGTGCTGGAGTTGGCGCTCACAGTGGAAAGTGCAGTCGGGGACTCAGAAGCAATCAAGGAAGCACAAAATGGTGCCGTCCAGGCACTGGTTAGAAATGGTGCTGAAACGCTGTGCTCTGCGGAAAGACGGGAAACAACCACCATTAATAGACCAGCAAAAAGCAATGGTTTAACAGAGAAAACCCACATTAGTAATGGCAGAAATTGAACCAGACAACCTGCAAATGAATGAAAACTTAAAAGAACTGAGTGTTTCTACTGCCAACGTAATGGGCACATTATGCGATATTGTAAAAACAGACGAAGACAACATTTTAAACAAAAAGGTAAAAATTGTGAAATCCACATAATAGAGGAACCAGAAGAAACAGAGTCAGATATTTACTCACTACACAACTTAAAAATAGGTAAAACAGAGCCAATTTACCCAAATAGCCATCAGGTAAAGTTAATGCTATGACAGGACCCCTGTGTTATCACATATCGGTCAAAGGTTGGACAATTAGGAGACACATTAGATCACAATTAGATTGCCTCAGGAAAAGGGAAGCAGATCTACGAGAAAGGATGTGCCAAGCATTCCCATTGGAGCCTACACTACACATAGAAAGAACTCCCCTTGGTTTGGATGTACCTGTAGGATCCATTGAGCCTGAGAGGGTCAAAGAAACAAACTTACAGGTTCCTACTGGAGAGCCTAGTAGACAGATGACTCCTGAGAGGGAGGCCTCGGATAAACCATCTGAAGTCGTAGGACTATGACATTCGACACATTTGAGGAAGCATTCAGAGAAACTGAATTTATAAATAGTTGATATGTTGTAAAGATTGTAAATTGTACTTACGAGTAAAGGGGAAGGGATGTGGTAATCTGAGGTGCAACACACCTTTAAGAGAATTTGAGCAGATTGACCACGTGATTGCATTACCCATTTGCTGTGTAGCACGGGCTATAATGTTAATCAGTAGTTTAGAATAGGGTCTGGTTGGAGAAGTACACATTGTGTTAGTGTTCTGTTACTGGTGTAAATAAACGGCATGTGCTTCATCTTATATTGGTCTCTGCATTTGCCGTATATTGTTTGCCAACTCACCCACAAGTAGATAGGTGTGCAACCGTGTTTGTGAGCAAAGCAACCTGACAGAAGGAACACAACAAGAATCTAACCAGCTCTTATTCACATTCAATAGCATTTCCATTGCTGAATCCTCCACCATCACCAACCTGGGGGTTACTATTGACTAGAAACTGAACTGGACCAGACATATAGATACTGTGGCTACAAAAGCAGGTCAGAGGCAGTAAATTCTGTGATGACCAGCTCACTTCCTGACTCCCCAAAGCCTGTCCACCATCTACAAGGCACAAGACAGGAGCATGATGGAATACCCTCCACTTACCTGGAGGAGTGCGGTTCCAACAACACTCAGGAAGCTTGGACAAAGAAGTCCACTTGTTGAGTAATCCATTAATCATCTTAAACATTCACTCTCTCCACCACCGGTGCACAGTAGCAGCAGTGTGTACCATCTACAAGGTACACAGCAGCAACTCATCAAGGCTCCTTCTACAGCACCTTCCAAACACCTTGACCTCTACCACCTAGAAGAACAAGAGCAACAGTCACATGGAAACACCACCAGCTGCAAGTTGCCCCTCCAAGTTACACACCATCCTGACTTGAAACAATATCGCTGTTCCTTTACTGTGACTGGGTCATAATACTTGAACACCCTCCTTACAGCAATATAGGTGTACCCATACCACATGGACTGCAGCAGTTCAAGAGGAAGGGTCACCACCACCTTCTCAAGTGCTATTAGTGAAGAGCAATAAATACTCATCTTGGCAGTGAATATAAAAAAAAAATCGTCCACCTTATTCAAAAAAATTCTGCAGTGGCACAACTGCAGAATTTTGATTTGATCCGTTGGTTGTGGGGTCACTTAACCCTGTCCTTAGTCTAATGTTTCTGCTGTTTAGCATGTTTGTAGTGAGGCTATCAAGAAAACTACATGAGGCAATCAAGATAACTCCAGGAGACCATGGTTACCAATGATCTATGACCAAATGAAATTATCTAACATACACAACTTCAATAAATAACCTGCTTAAGCCTAGCATTGTAAGGAAGAGGTATAACCTGCTTTGTAACTAAACGAAATAAGGTGAAATATAATTTTTAACATTTTCTGTATCTTTTTCTAGAACTTCAGAATCCATTGCTGTAATTGGTGACCAAAACTGGTGACGACTATAATTGAAGTGCAATGATCTTTATATAACCAAAGTATAAGCTCTAAGTTTTATGCTTGATCATCTCTAGCAAAGTTTTGGAGAACCCTGAAAAAAAACAAATAATGAGGAAGCTGTGAATCTGAAATTAAAACAGAAATTCAGTAAACGCTCGGCAGATCAGGTAGCATTAGTAGATAGAGAAACCAAGTTAACATTTCAGGTCAATGACGGGGAGATAGGAAGTTGCGGGTGAGGCCAAACAAGGTTGACAAACCTGGCAAGTAACACTTTATAGATCCTTCTCCCACCCGCCAGTCGACTGGACGGACAGCCTGGCTGGTGGGCGGGAAGGAATACTGACAGCAGGAGGTCACAGCCACGACCCTTGGGGATGGTAACCAGGAATGGGAGGAGGCCCATAATTAGGAGCAGCCAGATGGCCGCAGGGTCAACAAATGGGACTGAGAGAAGGATAGCATATGGGACAGGGGGAGAAGATGACAATTGGGGCTGGTTGGTGCCTGTGCGTGGTGGGTTAGGGTTGTTTTGCCCATATTTCATTTTTTAAACTTTCCCCCTGCCACCAACCCTCTCCCACCCGTCATGGATGAAGGTTAATAGCAAGGCCATTAACTCTGTTTTTCTCTTCATTGAGGCTGCCTGTGCGGATCCGCGTTTCCAGCATTTTCTGTATTTATTACTTTGAAAAAACCTGCTTGTTTTCACCGTAACTCTCTTGTGTTAACTGTAAAAATATAGCAACTGACCAATGAATATCCTAAGACCCTTTTCTGCCTGTTACCAATGTTCTGAAGGGTGAAGCGGATCTTATAAATCCATCAGAATAGAAAATGAATGTGAGGATTCTCTGGAAGAAGGCATTGGGCTCGAAGAAATGTGCTATGGTGAGAAATGAGATTTAGCATGAATGAACATAATCTGTGACATATGGATGCTGCCATATATATTTTATATATATATATATGTTTGTGTGTGGCCATCTATAACAATCAATAAAAGTTACAAGTGTCAGTTGACTTTGGTTTACTTTCAGTGCATTTTACCCAAATAGATCGAATAAATTGTGGCAAACACAGCATAATAACAATATACACTTATATAGCACCTGTATTGTAGCAAATTGTCCTGGGATCATACATAAAAGGGTGGGAATAGGATAGTTAGCAAGAGTTGGAATAAGAGTTAGGAGAGGTGAGGGAAGATAAGGTTATAGAGGTTGGTTTTGAGGTAATTTTCGAAGGTGGGAACAGCTGAACAGAATAAATTTCCAGCAGAATATGTAGCTCAAAGCATAGT
This sequence comes from Cetorhinus maximus, assembly GCF_964194155.1. Lineage (NCBI taxonomy): Eukaryota > Metazoa > Chordata > Chondrichthyes > Lamniformes > Cetorhinidae > Cetorhinus > Cetorhinus maximus. The sequence continues at coordinate 68,884,352 of NC_135898.1, forward strand.
AACAGACAGGTAGCTCTCATGGTTGGCACTTCACTTCTTCCTCATTCATGGATGTGGGCATCGCTGGCAAGGCCAGCATTTATTGCCCATCCTTAATTGTCCTTGAGAAGGTGGTGTTGAGTTGCAGTCTGTGTGATGAAACTACTCCCACAGTACCTTTAGGGAGTTCCAAGATTCTGACCTAGTGACGATGAAGGAACAGGTAAAGTAATATTTCCAAACAGAATGATTTGTGACTTGGAAGGAAGCATGGAGGTAATAGCATTCCTGTGCATCTACTGCCCTCATAGAAGGAGTCATGGGTTTGGAAGGTGCTGCTGAAGAATCCTTAGTGCGTTGTCTTGAGACATCTTGTATATGGTACAAAATGCAATCAGGGTGCACCAGTGGTGAAGGGAGTGAATGTTAATGGTGGTGGATGGGGTGCCACTCAAGTGGGCTGCTTTATCCTGGATGGTGTCAAGCTTCTTGAGTATTGTTGGAGCTGCACTCATCCAGGTAAGTGTGGAGAATTCTAGCACAATACTGACTTGTGCTTAATTGGTGGAATAAAGTCTTAGGAGAGTCAGGAAGTGTGTGACTCAGTGCAGGATACCCAATTTCTGACCTTTTGTAGCCACAGTATTCATGTACCTGGTTTAGTTAAGTTCTGGTTAATGATAATCCACCTGGATGTTGATGGCAGGGGGCTCAATGATGATACTGATATTAAATGTGAAGGGGAGGAGGTTAGACTTATCTGCAGCTATACCTCATCAAATGGCTGGAGAAGCCTCAGATAGTTAATGTTCTCCACAAATGACCCAAAGAACTATGGACTGTTGTGTATTCACCAGTTTGCTGTCTGATTTACCTTAGAACAATGCAGAGATGACACCAGTTCTAAATCTAAAACAGTTTTATTTACTGCACTTACAGATATCTCAGAATTTACAGGGCTTTCTGCACATACAAGGTCTCAGCCCAGATCTTTCTGGAACTTTCTGTATGGTGTCAATTACTTAACTATCTAGCTCCCACCCACAGGCTTAAGCAGTCAGGTACAGTTAAATTAGATCGGAGAAACAACTAACATAATTAAACATAGATCAATCAAAGCATTGAAAACTACATCTTTTCCCCCTTTTAGCCGACTATGATGAGGCACGTGTTGATGAGATTGTTGAGGTCTCCATGTACGTAACCCTCTCACTTGAGCTGGTTGGACAAGCTTGTGTCTGCAACTCTGAGTCTAAAAGTGCATTGCTGTGTAATGTCTTAGAATCTAACATGGCAGATTCAATTTAGACTGCCAACATTGTGGCTTTTTCCAAGGTTAAATCATTGTCCCCCATGAGGAGAGATTCCCTGATTCAAGGAGTTAAAGTTTTTTCAATTATTTGGTCACAAATTAGTTCATTGGCTAGTGTACCAAATTTATATGTAGAAGCCAATTGCTGTAACGCTGCCACATATTGTTTGATGGGCTCACAATTTCTTTGGGATCTCTGATGGAATGTATACCTTTCAGTCATCACACTTTTCTTTAGTCCGAAGTATTTTTATAGAGCACCTACTGCCGTACCAAACGTGAGGTGCTTGAATATTCGCTGGCCTTCTGCTCCAATGTATGAGTATTGCTTTCTTATGGATCATTGCTACATCCTGACTGTCCATTCCTGTAGCAAGCAAGTAGGTCTTGACACCCAAAATGCATCGCTCCCAGGAAATGGGGGGATTTCCTGGTGATTAAAGAAATGAGTCTCGAGCTGGTAAAAAACTTTTCTTAACTTTCCTTATCGTTACTTCTGTTGTGTATTCACCAGTTTGCTGTATATCTTAGATCTCAGCTTTAACTCAATGTAGGGATGACATCTGTTTTAAATATACAACAGCATATTTACAGTATTTACAGATATCTCAGAACTTACAGGGTTTTCTGTATTCACATGATCTCAGCCCAGATCCCAGATCTTTCTGGAACTTTCTGTGTTGTGTCAGATATTTAACTCTTCAGCTCCACCCACAAGCTTAAGCAATCAAGTACAGTCAACGTAGATCAGAGATGACTAGCATAATCAAACATAGATTAATAAAACCATTGAACACTACACAGGCCAGTGAGCCTATCCTCTGTTGCAAGTAACATAGAAGAATACATCACAAAAGAGGTGCACAGTTTTGGACTACTCTACACAGTTCTAGTCTTCATTTTATTTGAAGGATATATATAAATGAACTTAAGTACAAAAAAGATTTACAAGGATGATACCAGAAATGAGAGGTTATATGATCTGGAAAGACTGAACAGGCTGGGCCTCTTTTCTCCCGAAAAGAGAAGGCTGTGAAGTCTTTAGAAGGAGGAAATGTTCGATAGAGCAGAGAAGTTTTCCACTTGTGGAGGAATCAAAAACTAGGGGCTATAAATATAAGATAGTCATTAATAAATCCAATTGAGAATTCAGGAGAAACTTATTTTTCCAGAGTGGAGTAGTCAAGACAAATCGCATAAATGCATTTAAGTGGAAACTAGACAAGCACATGATGGAGAAAATAATAAAAGGGGATGTTGATGGGGTTAGATAAAGGGAATGGGAGGAGGCTTGTGTGGAGCAGGTAATGACTAATTGGGCCAAATATCAGTGTTCTGATGGCTTGATGCAACTCAATAATGACCCATCTAAATAGTTGTGGTTCGAGAGAGTCAGCATGGAAAATGAGAGGGAAGTCTTGCTTAACCTATTTCCTGGAGTTCATTATTAAAATGACAGTGGAGAAATTCAACTTGAGCCCAAAACAGACACAGAATCAGAGAAACAACTGTTCCTTGTACTGTGGTCTGTGCCTCACTTAAAGGCTACCAGCAAGCTGCAGGTGCCAAATAGATGTCCCACTGCAGCTCACCAATTGAGGATTGTGGGAATCAGCCAGTTGTCATGGGGAGCCAGCATATGATCTTGATTTTCATATTTAAATAGCCTAAAGCCTATTTTAGGCAGTTGTCCTTGGCAACTAAAAGGCACCCAAGCCAATAAGGTGCCCACTGTTTTTCCAGACTGATCAGGCGCACAAGATAATGGTGTGAATTTAAGTGTGCAAAATGAATGGCATAAATGGGATAAGAAACAAGTTTCTAAAGTGGCCTCCAAATTGGTTACACGGGAGAAGGCAAAAGATGGTTGTAAATGGAGCAAAATTGACATAGAAAGGGGTCACCGGGGAGGTGGAACAGTGATCAGTGTTGGGCCCAGTCCTATTTACAGCTTTGAGCTAAGGGCAGAAACAAAGCTGTTTATGTTTGTGAAAGATGCCAAATTACAGAGGAGAGTTTAAATGACGGAGAACTGGCAAATAAAATACATGGAGATCTGGATAGGTTGGGAAGGTAGGCTGATGAGTGGCAGATGGCATTTAATTTCAACAAATACAAGTTAATGAGACTAGGGAAGGGGAAAAAAAGTGGTAATATAAACTAAATGGATCAGGCTAAAGGACACAACACAGGAGAGGAATGCAAGTTTTTGTGAATAGTTCACTGAAATTAACAGTGCGATGCGCAGCAGCAGCAAAAGTTAACTGGATCTCGAAACATACTATCAGAGGCAGACGGCACAAATCCCAGATTGTGGTAATTATACAAGACACTAGTATGGCCACAGCTGGAATATTGTCTACATTTCTGGTCACTATTCTACCACAATAACAACCAGCCATTGGAGGCAGTGCAAGAAAAGGCAATCAAACTGATACCTAGGTTAAGTACTTTTTTTCTAGAAGCTTGTTTTATGTTTTATTGCATTTTTTGCAATAACCATTCCTAAGTGGTATTAGTTTTTTATTAAGCAATAAGAAGTATAAGGTGACATGCTGCGAGCAATTTTATATCCATCCAATTATGTAAAACGGGTGATATTGAATTGATTGCTCCTTATGTCCCTGCCTGACCTTTCCTTCAATTGACATCAGTGGAAAAGAAATTTGGGCATGGTGTAAAATGGGATGCTAATTCCATATCACCCATTTTACAACATTGCTCAGTTAAAATGACCCCTGTTATGTTTTAATTGAAAATAATAGTAAATCTAGGCATTAGAATATGGAAAGTACAGGATCAAATAAGAATCCACAATCCATTTGCTGGAAAAAAATTCTTCCAGGTTAAGTTGAAGAGTCCGGGATTTACCCTGGAAAAAAAGAGGCTCAGGGAGATATTATTCCAGCATTCAAGGATCTTAAAGGAGCATACACATTGAAACCCAATAATAAGTTAAAGAGAAAGAGCCAATTGTGGATGGAGTGGTAGTCAAACAAGTAAATAAAGAAAAGATCTGCACTTCCCTTATTTCCTTTTCTTCACTTAAACATAGTGACTATTCAGGATTCTGCTATACACACCCTCCTCTAGACATACCTCTTGTTTCTTTAGATTTAAGTTTTATACACAAAATATGCTGAATCTGTGGAACAGGCTGCCTGGGAAGGTGATGTAACCAAATACTATAGAAAGGCATAAGGCAGAACTGGATGAGTTTTTGAAGGAATGTGTAATTGAGAAGTTTTCGATTTTGTGATTGCCCAGTTGGATTGTAGGTCTTTTCCAGTCCGATTTCCCTCTGCTTTTCTTTGCGCCTTTGATGTTCTTTTAACTAAAGATGCAACACATCACTTCAAACTTTCAAAGTCACACATTGAATAGCCACACTCCAGGGCCAATTTCTTCTACTGGTAAAGTCATGTCGAAAAGGTTAAGAAAAGGTGCTAGTCCCATCTGAATGATAATTTGCTAATAGCAATCACACTTTCTGAGCCGGTTCATCTGCATGGTTATTCATAAGGCTATGTGCAGGCCAAAGGAAAGTAAAAAGAGCACACAATCCCTCCCTAACAGTACCATAAGGGTACCCACATCACATGGACAGCAACGGTTCAAGAAGGCAGTTCATCACCACCTTCTCAAGGGCAACTAGGAATGGGCAATAAATGCTGGCCTAGCCAGCGACGCCCACATCCTGTGAACAAATAAAGGAGCAAAAACAATTACGAGAGTAAAAAATACCTGTGCATGAAGTTTAAAAGGATTGAGAAAAAGTAGTGTCATGATGGGAAATCAAAAATTCTGAAACCTTTCAGAAAGGCTCAGCAAAGCATCTGAAATCATTAGCAGCTTTGCCAAGGCTGAAGAGCAGGAGACTATGAAGCACCACATAAAAATGAAGGAAAGGAATGCTTCTGTGCAGCCTGGGGGCTCCAGCAGACCGATTCTGTCACTTGCTTTGCCAGCCCTGTGCTGCATGCCAGCAGGTGCCCTTATAGCAGATGGCACAACTCTGCATCTGACTCACTGCTGACCCTGGACTCTGTGAAGACATTTACCCATAGCCATTGCCAGGTAGGTGCAACATGCCAGGTAGGTGCACATATGGTGGGTGATATCTTGGCACGTGCTGTGAGTCATGCCAATGATCTTCTTTTAAGCACTATCAGGTTTTTTTTACTTGTTCATGGGATGTGGGCATTGCTTGAAAGGCCAGCATTTATTACCATTCCAAAACACCCTTGAGAAAGTGACGGTGAGTCACTCTCTTGAATTGTTGAAGCCCTTGTGGCAAAAGCACTCCTATAGTGCTATTAGGTAGGGAGTTCCAGGGTTTTGACCTGGCATCGATGAAGGAATTGCAATATGGTCCCAAGTTAGGATGGTGTGTGACTTGGAGGGAGAACTTGTGAGGAGGTGGTGTTCCCATGCCCTTGTCACTCTAGGTGGTAGAGGTCACGGATTTGGAAACTGCTGTATAAGAAGCTTTGGCAAGTTGCTGTAGTGCATTATGTTGTCCAGGTTTTGCTTCATGTGGACATGCACTGCTTCATTATCTGTCCAAAAAAGGAAATGCTGGAAATACTCAGCAGGCCTAGCAACATCAGTGGAGAGAGAAAGAGAGTTAATGTTTTAAGTTTGTGACCTTTCAGCAGAACTGGGAAAAGTTAAAAATATAACCTGAGCATGTGAAAGGGGTGGGGATGAGCAGGGAGAGTGAGACAAAGAATGAAAGGGAAGGTCTGTGACAGGGTGGTAGGCAGGGGAGGTGAAATGATAAAAGGTTTCATGGTGCATGGCCAAAGCAAGTGGTAATGGGACAAGTAAATAAACAGAAGATATGCCTAGAGGAGGTGTGAATGGCAGGATCCTGAGAGCTGCCATCCGAAAGCAAAAGAAAAAGAAATAGAGAAGATGCACACCCTTTGTTTCTTTACTTGTCCTATTTCCACCCCCTTTGGCCTTGCTCCACACAAACTTTTATCATTTAATCTCTCTCTACAGATGTTACTAGACCTGCTGAGTATTTCCAACATTTTTTCGTTTTATTTCAGATTTCCAGCATCTTTAGTATTTTTGCTTTTGTCATTATCTGAGCAATTGTGAATGGAGCTGAGGGTTTCCAATGAACAGTGAACATTCTCACTTCTAGCCGTGCGATTAAGGAAAGGTCATTGATGAAATAACTGAAGATAATTGAGCCTAGTATGCCACCCTAAGGAACACCAGCAGAGATGCCTAGGGCTGACATAATTGGCCTCCGACAACCACATCCATCTTTCTTTGTGCCATGTATTACTGCAGCCACTGGAGGCATTTCCCTCTAATGCCCATTGAGATCAGTTTTAATGGGGTTCAGTCAAATTCTGCCTTGATGTCAGGAGCACTCACTCTCATCTCAGCTCTGGAATTCAGCTCCAATGTCTGTTTTTGGACCAAGGCTATGATGAAAAGTGGAGCCAAGTGGCCCTGGCTGCATCCAAATTGAGTATTGGTGAGCAGATTATTGGTAAGTAAGTGCTCCATGATAGGACTGTTGACTCCTTCTATCAATTGAGAGGAGGCTAATAAGGTGGTAATGGCCAAGGTTAGATTTGTCCTGATTTTGTGCTTAGTTCACACCTGGGCAAGTTTCCACATGGTCCAGTAGATGTCAGTGTTGTAGCTGTACTGTAACAACTTGGCTAGGAGTGCGGCTAGTTTTGGAGCACAGGTGTTCAGCACTACAGCTGGGATGTTGTTCGGGTCTCTAGCCTTTGCTGTATCTAGTTCTCTCAGCTGTTCCTTCATATCATGTGGAGTGAATCAAGTTGGCATCTGTGGTGATGGGGACCTCTGGAGAAGGCCAAGATGGATCATCCACTCAGCAATTCTGGCTGAAGTTAATTGTCTTTAACCTTATTTTTTGCACTCATGTGCATCATGGCAGCTTTATGAGCATGTGGTATTGAGGTGTGGGCCAAGGTTTCTGGTATTGCACTGTAGCTGAGAATGAATAGAATGAAAACCTTTCCCATTAATGAAATTTAGGGGGTGTCACATGGGGAATTTTAGTGGCATATGCATTCCATCAATTGTTCCTTGAACTTTTGAGAATCCTGTTCATCTGTAGGACTGCAAAGATCTTGCTTTTTGTTTTTCTTCATTAATTGGGAAGGGTAGGAATTATGCATCCCTTGCTAAAAGTGACTTTCTTGATGCAGTGGTAAATAGCTACCTGACTCATGTGGTAAAGTGACTTGCTGCTGCCTGGAAGGATCCAGATGCAACAAAATTTAAGGCAGTAGTGATAGTGACTGGTATAGACGATGTTGTTCTCTTGGTAGAGGTGGGCTGCAGATCTTCTGTCAATAATTGATGTATTTTCCTAATAACCCCTGCAAAGAATTGGGAGAGACTTATAGTCAGACAAGTTGAAGTGGTATTTTCTTGGTCAGAGGGCCCTGGTGAGTGGTTATTAGAATAGGAAAAGTCATCTACTTTGGGCCTGATTTTTAAAGCCTCTAATCCAGCTTATTCCATGTCCTCTTCATGTTAGAATTTAAAGGTATTTCCATTGTTCCATGCTAACAATGGCACACAGCACTTTGAGAACCCATGAATGAAATTAGAAGTAAAATTTCTGACTTGAAATGATAAGTTGGGACAAAATAAACAGTCACTTGGACATGTGTGGATTAATTAAGGAAATTCAGCACGAATTTGTTAAAGGAAAATTGTGTTTGACTAATTTGATTCAGTTTTTTGATGAGGTGACAGAGAGGATTGATGAGGGTAATGTGGTTGGTGTAGTGTACCTAGACTTCCAAAAGACAGTTGATAAAATGTCACATAAATGGCTTGAAAGCAAAGTTGAAGCCTAAAGAATAACAGCGACAATGGCAGCACAGATGCTAATTTGGCTTAGTGAAGGGAAACAGAAAAGAGTGGTGAATGCTGTTTTTTGGACTGGAGAAGTTGTACAGTGGGGTTCCCCAGGGGTGGTACTAGGACCACTGATTTTCTTGAGATATATTAATGCCTTAGACTTGGTTGTACAGTGCACAAGTTTAAAATCTGCAGGTGACACAAATATGAACTGTGCATTGAATAGTGATAGACTTCAAGCAGACATAGACAGGCTGGAGGAATGGGCAGGCATGAGACAGATGAAATTTAATGCAGTAAAGTGATACATCTTGGGAGGAAAAATAAGGACCAGCAATATAAAATAAAGAGTACAATTCTCAAATGGGTGCAGGAACAGAGAATATATACCTGGAGGTATATGTGCCTGAATCATTGAAGATTGCAGGGCAGGTTGAGAAAGTGGTTTAAAAGGCACAGGGGATCCTGGGCTTTAGAAGAAATATACAGTACAAAATCAAGGATATTATGATGAACCTTTACAAAACATTGGTTTGGATCAACTAACTTGTATCCAATTTTGAGCACCACAGTTTAGGAAGGATGTGACAGCCTAAGAGAGGCTAAAGGAAAGATTTATAAGAATGGTTCCAGGGATGAGGAGCATCAGTTACCTGAATAGATTGGAGAAGCTGGGGTTGTTCTCCTTAGAGAAGAGAAGGCTGAGAAGAGATTTGACAGAGGAATTCAAAATCATGAGGAGTCTGAACAGAATAGATAGAGATAAACTGTTCCAATTGACAGTAGGGTTGAGAACCAGAAGTCAACGATTTATGGTGATTGGCAGAAGAACCAATGGTGAGATGAAGTAAACCTTTTTTACACGGCGAGTGGTTAGAACCTGGAATCTGAGGGTGTGGTGGAGGCAGATTTAATCATGGCTTTCAAAAGGGAATTGAATAAGCACCTGAAGAGAACGCATTGGATGGGCAATGGGGAAAAGACTGGGGAGTGGGTCTAGCTGAGTTTCTCTTGCAGAGAGCCGGCATGAATACAGCAGGCTGAATTACCTTCTTCTGTACTGTAACCATTCTGTGATTCTATGGAGCTCACACATACTAAAAGGATCAAACTGCAGACAGAGTAATACAAGCCTTCTGTAGCAACACATAATATGGCTTCAACATGGTATTCACTTCAGGGATATCTTCTTGCCGCTCCCATGAATGATTATATTGTGTTGGTAAGCATTTAGGATGTATTTAAGGTGAAAGTTGGGAGAAATGCGTCAGTGGGATTAGCCATGTCTCCTAGACATGCATTTACATGAAGAAAATAAGATTCCAGGTGGGCGTTAAGGGGGCATAGGAGCCAGATTTTCTGGCCCAATGCAAGACCAACCTGCATTGGACAGACTTCAAAAATGACAGGTGGGATGCAGTTATGAGATTCCCAATCCCAGTCCTGTCACCAGCAACTTTGAAGGCATTGGATGAGGGTGTGGATCACAAAGCCACATTCAGCAGTCCCAACGTTGACATCTCCATGACAGAGTGGGCATTTCAGACTCCTCGAAATTTTGATGGATATGGTTCTGAAGACAATATGGTTCACGCCAGCTCAGAGGTGTTGTGAACCATGGGGGAACTCTATTCTGGAATCGGGAACCTTTTGACAGGTAAGTTCATAAGGTGTTGCCAACTTCATTTGTCTTAATGTGATGCTGTATGATAAGTTAAAAGTGTTTTTAATGCGGTGATTGATTATAGAGCTTTGTTCTTAAAAGGTAAGTGACCATTAAATTGACCAGCATTGTGAAAATGGAAAATGTCCAGATGAATTAGAGTATGTTATCCACTGGATAAAGTGCTCTTCTGCATTGAACAATACTAAAGTTCAGATTGTACTTGTGTCAATTGCCCCTGTACTTTATTATTTTCATTGAATGACAGCTCAGACACTGTTCCACTGTTTCAAAGTCTGAACAGATTGCTGAGCTCTTTGATTGAAGCTCAGGCACCTGTTGCTTCATAGATTGCAAAATGGCTAAACTCTTTGATTGACAGCCCAAATATTTGTTCCACTGATTCAAAGGTTGAACAGCTGGTTGTGCTTTTTGAATGACATCAAAGGCATTAACACATTCAGCTCTGGAGGTTTTGTTGACACAGGTATGCAGTGGAATCTCATTATGGATGCTTGGCTGAGCTCCAACCCACTAATGGATTCAGCTTAGCAGGGTTTGGTCACACAGAGTTTATTTATATTGACAGTTTAATGAGCTCCTAAGAGTATAATGGTTTTTTGAAGTGGTTTTTGCATGACTTTTTGTTATTTTGACAGCTTTATGATCCCTTAATAGGATAATTATTTTTAGGTCAGAGGTGAGGGTTAGAGGGCCAAACAGTCATCTACAGAACTGGACCAATGTTCTAGAGAATAGAGGCAGGCCTTTTAACCTGCCCGGCTTGGCACCCGCCCACCTCTGTTTCTACTTCAGGCCAGCTTTAGGAGACAACAGCTCTGACTCCAGCCCATCCCTGCCAACCCACCATGAAAACAGCATGGGCAGGCAAGCCGGGCAGGAGGCAGGATCGCTATGTCAGGCAATCTCCCAACTTCCACTTCCCACTTCAAAGGGGAATATCCAGCCCCAGGTCTTTTTTAGGAGGGCATTTCACTTACAGATTTTCTGCAGCAAATTCGTGGTGATAACCACCAAGAACTCAGTTTATTCTGTTTACCCAACTCAAGTCCACCCACCATGGCGAAAAGTCCTGCCTGATATGTTGTATGTGAAAATAACAAATCACTTAATCATTTAAAATGTGCACTAAAAGAGAAAGTAGGCAAGTTATTTTCCTGCTGTTTTTCTGACCTTGAGATAGATAAACTGGGGAAGTTATTGAGATAACAAGGGGAGGAACCAAGCAGCTGACATTCTACAGGAACTTATAACAACAACGATTAGTCTCTAATGGACCTATTTAGACCATTCCTCTGTAGGGAATACATGAGCAGTGGCCTTAAAGAGATCGGGAAGGTGAGCAGCTGAACCAAATAACCATGCTCCAATTTAGCTGTGAACAACAGCATGGGAGATCTGCTGCATTACATAAAAAATATTTTCTTAATTTCTTAGATAGCAGTGTTCAAAAAACAGCATATCATCCAACATGGTGTGAACAATGACGTAGAGGAGCTTTTAGTACCTAATAGGTTGTATATTTACCATGTGCATTTTTCACAATAAAAGACCAGATTTGACATGTTATTTTTTAATTATAAGTAGCATAAATAAATTTTCTGCCATGCTTGCATTTTCTTCAATTTTAATCAGGTTGTTGTGTTAGTAAGTGGTTTAATTTGATAAAAATAGTGATTAAAATGTAATTAAAGGCCACTGATGGTACATGACTGAGATTTTCAATAACTTGCTTACCTGTCGACGTTTAGCTCTGCCATTTAAATAAATACGCTTGCCAATCCAGAATAGTACCAAAATAGAGCTGAACATAATTTTTTTGCAAGGTCTTCATATCATTGCTGTCCTACTGGGCATATTTCTCAACAAAACCTGAAAACAAATAATGCCATAGCTGCAAAAAATATTTATTTCGTATTTACTCAACAGAAAACAATACCAAGAAAATCAGTTACCCAAGAGTAAATGACGTCTGGTACCTCCAAGATGATGAAAATCAGAATAAATAGCAAGAGTGACAGATAAACTAAGATTAACTTGTCAGCTGAATATATTATAAATAACACGCACAGTGAAAGGAAAGGAATTACAATTTCTTTTTTTATAACAGATATCTCAATTGTATTTTATGGTTAGTTGGTGCCTATATTGAATAAATTCTTATGACTTATCTGCAGTCATTAAAACATTAAAAGCAAGTAGTATTCTCTTTTGTACAGAAGTTTTGATCTTTCTACCAGCTGTATAACATTCATTGGATATGATTTTTTTCACCACACTGTAATACTTCCACACCAATTATGAAAATTACTGCCATGAGACTCATTAAAACCTGATGCGCCACACCGCCTCTTCTAGCCTCTACCATGGCAACAGAAAAATATCTAATCAACCTACTACACCCAATGGGTAACTATGCTTCAAGAGAACACAGCACTGCAGAAATAACTACTGCTGAAAAGAGAAAGATCTAGCTCAAAGAGTTATGGCTGTGAACTACTGTTGTATCTTGAACAGCCTGCGGCCGCTCACTAAAATAACCCCAAGGTCCTTCTTGGGCTGAAGATGGAGGAATGTTTTTTTAAAAAATTCTGTTCCTAAGGGAGCCATTTGCCAGCATAACAAAAGTAATTGATCCCCTCCAGGATTGATTATCTGTGTCTGGAAGGTTTCTGGGGTCCTTCTAAGACCCTTGATAGAATTCTTACCAGCTCTCAGCTGGCGAGAGTTCTGCTGAGGCCTTATATGGCTGTACTGAGCTGGAGTCTAGCTGCCCCTTTGAGAAAGGATATCCGATTAAGACGCAATCAAAATTTTGGGCCTGCAGTCATTTATTATTTTATCCGCTCAAACAATTAGAGAAAATAATTTCTATCGTGTATATCTAACTATCACATCACTATTAGATTATTCACTTGTTCATCATTTGTTGTGTTAAGGAATGAACCAATTTTGGAAAAGGGCCTGAAATAAGCTTTAGGCTCCAGATTTGCATAGGCAGTGAGCCTATATTACCTGTTTCAGGTGGGCACCCTGGACAAGCACAGAATTACAGAATTGTTATGATACAGAAGGAGGCCATTCGGCCCGTTTTGCCTGCACCAGCTCTCGGAATGAGCATTATGACACAGTGCCATTCTCCTGCCTTTTCCCCAAAACCCTGCACATTGCTTCTATTAAAATAATCATCTAATGCCCTCTTGAATGCCTCGATTGAACCTGCCTCTGCCACACTTGCAGGCAGTGCATTCCAGACACAAACCACCCGCTGTTTGAAAAGGTTTTTTCTCACATCACTTTAAATCTCTGCCCTCTCTTTCGCGATCCTTTTACGAGCGGGAACAGTTTCTCCCTATCTACTTTGTCTAGCCCCCTCATGATTTTGAACACCCCTATCAAACCTCCACTTAGCCTTCTCCTCCCCAAGGAGAACAATCTCAACTTCTCCAATCTATCTTCATAACTGAAGTTTCTCATCCCTGGAACCATTTTTGTAAACCTCTTCTGCACTCTCTCCAATGCGTTCACATCCTCCCTGAAGTGTGGTACCCAAAACTGTACACAATACTCCAGCTGAAGTCTAAATAGTGTCCTATACAAGTTCAGCATAACTTCCTTACTCTTGTACGCTAAAGCCCCATTAATAAAGCCCCATTAATAAAGATAATTTATTAGCTGCTCTCTCCACCTGTCCTGCCACCTTTAGTGACTTATGCACATATACATCTAGATCCCTCTGCTCCTGCACACCCCTTAGAGTTGTACCCCTTATTTTATATTGTCTCTCTGTGTGCTTCCTATGAAAATGAATCAGCTCGCACTTCTCGTATTGAACTTCATCTGCCACCTATCTGCCCTCTCCACCAGCTTGTTTATGTCCTTTTGAAGTTCTACACTGTCCTCCTCACAGTTTACAATGCTTCCAAGTTTTGTATCATCCGCAAACTTTGAAATTGTCCCCTGCACACCAAGATCTAGATCATTAATATCAGGAAAAGCAAATGTCCCAATACTGACCCCTGGGGAACTCTACTACAAACCTTCCTCCAGCCCAAAAAATATCCATTAACCATTCCTTGCTGTTTCCTATTACTCAACCAATTTTGTATCCACATTACTACTGTCCTTTTTAATACATGAGCTATAACTTTTCTTACAAGCCTGTTGTGTGGCATGGTATCAAATGCCTTTTGGAAGTCCATGTACACCACATTAGCAGTATTACCCTAATCTATCCTCTCTGTTACCTCTTCAAAAAACTCTAGGAGGTTAGTTAAACACATTTTTCCCATAAGAAATTCATGCTGACTTTTGCTAATCAACCCATATTTTTCCATGTGACTATTAATTCTACCCCAAATAATTGTTTCTCAAAGCTTCCCTACCACCAATTGGAGGACGTCCTAACCAATTTAGCCTGTAGTGCAAATCCAATGTGGAAAGAAAGCGCAAATGCCGCAGGCTCCATTAGATACTTCAGCACTACGTGAAAATCAGACACTGTACAATCCAATTTTTCAACCAGAGTTTGCTGTTCACCACCAAAAGCTTTTCTGGATCTCATGGGAAGGATAGACATACCCAAAGGCTTGTGAAGCTGGGACTCACTATCAGAGTAATCCGAGACACAAAAGCTGAAATACCCAAGGACAAGATTTCAAGCACAAAAATGTTGTACGTCCATGTCTGAACTGTCAGCTGTTTTTACATTCATTTACAAACAAGCAAAAGCAAATCTGTGTGGCTTTCATGCTGGTTCTCAAATTCCATTAAGGATTTAATTTGGCTGTAAAGAAAGGACTTGTGCTGATGCAGTGTCTTTCATGACCTCAGAAGATCCCAGTTGGCTTTACAGCCAATGAAGTATATTTGAATTGCAGTTATTGTTGTAGTATAAGAAAGGCAGCAGCCAATTTGTGCACAGCAAGGTCCCACGAACAGCATTGTGATAATGACCAGATAATCTCTTTTAGTGGTGCTAGTTGAGGAATAAATATTGGCTAGGACACTGGGGAAACCATCCTGCTCTTCTTTGAATACAGCCCTGAGCTGTCAGAGCTCATTACAGCTGTTGCATTAACCCACAGTGTAATTTAGGAACCAGCATCAATACCATTAGCTTTAACATTTATAATTTCACTCACTGCTTGCTTTTAAATAGATGTAAAAATTGTTGTCAGTGCATGAGAAGGCAGACAGGACTTTGGTTTAATGCTTCATTCAAAGGCAAGCACTTCCAACCGCACTGCCCTCCATACTATACTGAGCTGAGGCTTGGAGTATTTCTTGGCAGGGCCAGGAGAAAAGAAGGTGACCAGCAGAGGAGGGAGATAGTACGAGGGGGCTGGGGGCTGGAGTGCAGAAATATGGGGGTGGGGGGAACCAACTAGAAGTGTCAGATCCTGGCAGGGGAACTCCGGCCAGAGAAACAGGGCCATGAAGGAGGCACCGCACCCCCATTTCCTGTCCAAGGCCCAAGCAGGATTACCTGCCGAGCTTTCCATCCATCGCTGACGTCCCCTTGTCTGCTGAACAATTGTGTCTGGGTGGAGAGTGCCATTAATTGGCCATTAATTGTCCACTTAAGGACCTCAATTGTTGCGAGGGCAGGCGGGAAAGGCACCCATGGAACAGAATTTTACCAGAGTTTTTGGGAGTGCTTATCCTTTTGCCTACCCACCTGTCCCTAACCTGGCCGTGATTTAACCTGATGAAGGACAAGGCTTCAGACGACCTGCTTGACCTTGTACTAATTGAGGCACTTAAGTTGCTAATTAATGGCCACTTAAAGACCATTTCCCTCATGGTTGCAATTTATTTGCAGGGGGAGGAGGTCAGCGACGGGTGGAAAGCCCAGCAGGTAAGCTTGCTTAGGAAAGAGGGTGGTGTCTCCCTCATGGGTTCACTCCCTCCCGCATTCTGGGCCTTGTGTCCCCCCCCACCCCCCAACCCTGCTGAGAACTCCCGCAACTTACCTGTCATCCGGCCCCTGGCTTTTCTTCAGTGGGACTGTATGCAGTCCCAGAAGTGGCCACCGCTCCCAGTGGCGCTGCTGGGACCAGACAGCTGCCAGCCGTTTGATTGCCCAGCATCTCTCAGTGGTTGGACTTCCTCCCCAGGTGGGGGTGGAATTTTCATCCTCATCCACTTAACAGTCCTCTGAGTGCTAAATGGTAATGGGGCAGCCCATCGAAGCAGGGGCAGGTTTCAAGGTGGCTTTATCAGTGGCAGAATGGTAAACCACGCCACCCATGAAATGCTGCCAACAGAATTTTACAGGCTGTCCCCACCTGCAAGCCTGTCCACAGAAGATCATCAAACTCTGCCCCAGAAAGTTATCCATACAAACCAGGAAGTTACCAGGGTCAGTCTCTGATATGTGTTAAATTAGTTAATTTCAGTTGAAGCAGCAATGGGAGTACAATAATTAGGACTGGATTAGGGAAAGGAACCTACCACACTTTCAAGGGCAGCCATTTGTAGTCAGTTGCCTACCAAGTCCACATTGTCACCAGTGAGTTACAATAAAAGGGAGTTTGGACCAGAAAGTCAGAGTTACAGTGTGATAGCTCTATCTCCCTTCAACTATGGATTCCTGCTGAGATTGTAGATCACTGAATTTATCATTTGGAGATCATGGAATCATAGAATGGTTAAAGCACAGAAGGAAGCCATTTGAGTCTTTGTGTTCATATATATAATATATATATATATATAAAATATATATTGCGGAAAATAATCCTTCAGTGGATGCAACATTACCACCACAATCATAATTTTTATTTGGCCAGGCCAAGTGCATGATTTGACAGGTAAAATCCAAATGATAACTCATACCAGAATACAATAATACTATTATATTGTAGGTGATGGTTTAGAGCAATTCCTGCTTAAAGCATTTTCAAACCATCAGTCTTGATTTGTACAATTCGTTCTGATATTACTTCTTCAAGTACAAAATTCCTAAACACATTTGGATAAAACCTCAAGTCAGTATTAACCTCTCAATGCCCTACTATGACTTCCTTCTTCCCTTTCATTTAATGACAAGCCGTAAAATTTTGTATATATTTTTGGACTAGTTCTTTCGTAATTGGTTGATTCTTTTAGAAGTTTCCCGCACCCCAACCAACCTTGATGTTGCATTGTGCTTGTTTTCATTTGTGACATGTCTCGAAGAGTGTTCCTTTGCTGTTGTATGGCGAGGCAATGCTGGATCTTCAACAATTGAAATTCTGATAATTTAGTCAATATTAAAACTTATCATTTTATTCATTTATATGAGCCTGTACAAACAGGCCATATTCTCAAAGAACCAATAAGAACTCTAGTACAAATCCTAATATCTTGCATAACTCCCGCTATTGTTGGTTTGCTATTTGACATTCCCATAATATGTTTGCCTTCAGTTTGCTGCTATATAAGAACTTCACCTTCTTCTGTTAACCTGGCATATCAAATCAGCCTTGCATCAGGTGCTTTCTGAATATGTTTGAAATATCTAAAGTTACATTTTGCACTTATACTGTTCTGTGTTTGCCTCCAAACCACACGTTTTCCCTCTTTGAACACAGACTCCTTTACCTAAGTTTGCAGATAAGACATTATTAAACATTTTGCCAAATATAATGGTATTAATAATTTATTATGAAATTCACAGCATACCCATCTTAGATTTGGCACCAAATTAGTATTATAACAATAGGAGCCTTCTGGAATTGATGCCTCAATTTTGCTTCCTGTCAGAACCTCCATAAATAATGGTTTACATAAGTAAATTCAGATTGTGAACAGCAACACAATCTGAATGAAATCAATTCATAGAATCATAAAAATTACAGCATAGAAGGAGGCCACTCATGCTATTGTGCCTTGCTGGCTCTTTGAAATGGTGGTTGTGTTTAGTCTCCCACACCACTGCTTTTTGTTTGTAACCCTGTAAGTGCCTCATCCTAAAATACCTGTCCGATTCCCTTTTGAAATTATTTATGGCTTTAGCTTCCAACACCTTTTCAGGTAGAGCATTCCAGATCTCGACAACTCGCCGAGTGAAAAATATCTACTTATTGCCCTTCCAGCTCTTTTGCCCATTGTTTTGAATCTATGACCTCCAGCTATTGATCACTCGCCAGAGGGAATAATTTTCCTCTATCTACTCTATCAAATTATCTCACCATCTTGAAAAGCTCGATTAGGTCACCTCCTAACCTTCTCCATTCAAGGAGGACAGTCAGAACTTTTCCAACATTTCCCCATAAGTCCATCATCTTTGGTAGCATGCTGGTAAATCTCCTCTGTAACCTTTTTAAGCTACTCAAAGTATGGTGCCCAGAATTGTCCACAATACTCCACCTGAGGTCTAACCAATGCTTTTTAAAGTTCTAGCATGGTCTCTTTTCTTGTATATTCTAGTCCTCTATTTAGACCCAAGTAACCCATATGCTTTTTTTAACCAGATTTTCAACTTGCCATGAAACCTTTAAGGATTTGTGCATCTGGACACCAAGTTCTCTCTGCTCATCTGCAAGTTTCAAAATCATGCTAGTTATAGTTTACTGATGTAGAATTGCTACTTTGGGTGCAATCGGTGATTGGGCACAAATTGCTCTGAAAATTGTGTTCATTTTGATGTGTTTTTTCCTCCTTGGGTTGCTGCTCAAATTCATTTGCATATTTTTTTAGCATTCTTCCATGGGTTGTGAGCATCAATGGCAAGGCCAGCATTTGTTGCCCATTCCTAATTGCCCTTGAGAAGGTGAATATTGCTGAATATACATTCTGCCATGAAGCAGTACAAATGGGCAGTGTTTCAAACCTTAGTATATATTTTTTTTAATTGCCTTAAGATATTCCTGAACATATTTAAAGTGGTAACTTGGTGAAGATGGATTATTAGAGCAAAAAAATGGATTTTTCAAAAAAATGATCATTTTTTAATCAGTGTCAATTCAACACCTGTGAGTAACCAAATTTTAAATTACTCAAAATAACTTTTTAAAAATATACAGAACGATTTGCTAGTTACATTGGAATACAATAGCCAGTTTCTTATTAAATTTAAACAAATGCATTCCAATGTTTTTAATTGTGCCAAGTAGTGTCCTTGCACCCAAAAGTCTAACACTTAGAGTGTCCCATGAAGGCGATGGTGTAGTGGTATTGTCGCTGGCCGAGTAATCCAGGGACCCAGCATAATGCTCTGGGGACCCGGATTTGAATCTCACCACGGCAGATAGTGAAATCTGAATTCAATAAAAGTCTGGAGATGTCTGGAGAAAATCTGAAATACAAATCTAAGATGACCCGTGTAAAAACCTATCTGGTCCTTTAGGCCCTAACCTGGCCTGGCCTACATGTGACTACAGACCCACAGAAATGTGGTTGACTCTTAATGACCTTCTGAAATGGTGGCATGGCAAGCCACACAGTTGTATCAAGCTGCTACAAGGTCTCAAAATCGGAATGAAACCGGAGGGACCACCCGGCATTGACCTAGGCACCACGACTCTGCAAAATCCTCCTTAGTAACATCTGAGGGCTGGTGCCAAAATTAGGAGAGCTGTCTCACAGACTAGTCAAGCAACAGCCTGACATAGTTATCCTCATGGAATCATATCTTACTGATCATGTCCCAGACACCACCATCACCTCTGCATTTTTCAAAAAATGCAGAGGTGGCAGCACAGTGGCATACAGTCGAGAGGGTGTTGCCCTGGGGGTCCTCAATATTGGACCCCATGAAGTCTCATGGCAACAGGTCAAACATGGGCAAGGAAACCTCCTGCTGATTACCACGTACTGCCCCCCCTATCCCTACCAACCTTGGCTGATGAATCACTGCTCTTCCATGGAGGAAGACTGAGGGTGGCAAGGGCGCAGAATGTACTCTGGGTGGGGGACCTCAATGTCCATCACCAAGAGTGGCTTGGCAGCACCACTACCGACAGAGCTAGCTGAGTCTTAAAAGACATAGCTGCTAGACTGGGCCTGCAGCAGGTGGTTATGGAGCCAACAAAAGGCCCCTGGCACCACTGCCTGACGTTCCCCTACCTGCCTCAGTATCTCCAACATACATGACCTCATCGTCACCAACCTGTCTGCTATAGATGCATCTGTCCAGTATCATTAGGAGTGACCACCACCCAGTTATTGTGGAGACGAGGTCCCGCCTTCAGAATGAGGGTACCCCCATCGTGTTGTGTGGCACCACCACCGTGCTAAATGGGCTAGATTTTGAATGGATTTAGCAACTCAAGATTGGGGGTCCATGAGGCACTGAGGGCCATCAGCAGCAGCAGAATTATACTTAAACACAACCTGTAACCTAATGGCCTGGCATATCCCCCACTCTACCATTACCAGCAAGCCAAGGGTTCAATGAAGAGTGCAGGAGGGCATGCCAGAAGCTGTACCAGGCATGCCTAAAAATGACATGTCAACCTGGTGAAGATATAACACAGGACTACTTGCATGCCAAACAACATACGCAGCAAATAATAGACAGAGCTAAGCGATCCCAAAACCAACAGATCAGATCAAAGATCTGCAGTCCTGTCACATCCAGTCGTGAATGGTGGTGGACAATTAAACAACTCACAGGAGGACGAGGCTCCACAAATATCCCTATCCTCACTGATGGGGCCACCCAGCACATCAGTGCAAAAGATAAGGCTGAAGCATTTGCTACAAACTTCAGCCAGAAGTGCCAAGTGAATGATCCATCTCAGCCTCCTCTGGAGGTCCCCAGCATCACAGATGCCAGTCTTCAGCCAATTCGATTCACTCCACATGGTTTCAAGAAACGGCTGGAGGCACTAAATAGTGCCAAGGCTATGGGCCCTGACAATATTGCTTCAATAGTACAGAAGACTTGTGCTCCAGAACTTGCTGCACCCCTAACCAAGCTGTTCCAGTACAGCTACAACACTGACATCTACCCGGCTATGTGGAAAATTGCCCAGGTATGTCCTGTACACAAAAAGCAGGACAAATCCAACCTAGCCAACTACCGCCCCAGAATGGTAAAACGGTAATAGACAGAGAAGATGTACTAATAAAGATAAGCATTACTGAAAATTGCTAAGCCACCCTGTCCAGATTGAATATGTCCTAGGTTGCTGAAAGAAGCAGAAGTAAGCCAATAAAGACATTGGTCACAACTTTTCAGTCCTCATTGTAGACAGGAGTATTGGAGGTTTGCTAATGTTATACCACAATTCAAGAAACAGGAGAAGGATCAACCAGGAAACTACAGGACAGTTATCCTTACACCAATGGTGGAGAAGTTATTGGAAACCATTAACAGGAACAAAATAAACTTTCATTTGTAAAGTCTTGGGTTAATCAATGAGACCCAACATGGAATCATTAGAGGTGCATCGTGACTAACTTGATTGAGTTCCTTAATGAGACACCAGAGAACGGAAAAGTAGCACAGTGGATGTTGTTATTGTAATTTTTGGAAGGAATTCGACAAAGTGCCACATAGAAGAATTATTAAGAAGATTTAAGCCCATGGAATTAAGGGGAAGGTGTCAGAATGCATAAAAATTGGCTCAGTGACAAGAAGCAAAGGGCGGTGCTGGATAAATCATTTTCAGATTGGAAGGGGGGTTGTTTACAGTGATGTTCCCCAAGGAGCAGTTTTGGGTTCTTTACTCTTTTCAATTTTTTTATAAATGAATTAGACTTGGGTGTTTTGAGCAGAAAGATAAAGATTGCAGATGATACCAAACTTGGCGAAATAGTGGATAGCGATGAGGATAGTTTGTGGTTTCATGATAACATATGCAGAATGGTGAAATGGGCAGAAGTATGGCAAATGGAGTTCAATGCAGAAAAGTGTGGAATTATGTACTTTTGGAAGGTTAATATAGAAACACATGACCTGGAGTTTCCTTAGTTCTGTTGAAGAGTCATACGGACTCGAAACGTTAACTGTGTTCCTCTCCGCAGATGCTGTCAGACCTGCTGAGTTTTTTCAGGTACTTTTATTTTTGCTATCGATATATTAGTTGAGTATACTCAATGTTAGAGCCTCCAGTGACCTATGGAGTGGAGACTTACAAAGACTCACAATCCTGTGTGTTGAAATCCCTACACATCTCAATCTTAGATGGCCTAACTCTTACTCTGAGATGGTGTCCCCTTGTTCTGGACACCCCAGCTAGGGGAAACATCCCTCCTGCATCCACCCTGCAGAGCCCTGTAAAAGGTCTTTATAGGTCACGTAGATAACCTCTCAGTACTCTGTACATTTGAGAATACAGGCTCATTCTCCTCACTCTCACCTCAGGAAAATCCC
The DNA here is from genome assembly GCF_964194155.1 of Cetorhinus maximus. NCBI lineage: Eukaryota > Metazoa > Chordata > Chondrichthyes > Lamniformes > Cetorhinidae > Cetorhinus > Cetorhinus maximus. The sequence continues at coordinate 68,906,501 of NC_135898.1, forward strand.
ACAGTACCTGGAATCAGTCTGGTGAACCTTGCTGATGGGAGGGCTATCCTTCCATAAGTAAGGAGATGAACAGGACACACAATACTCCTGGTGAAGTCTCACCAAGGCTGCAATCAACAGCTGCCAAACTTCTTTAATCCTACACTCTATCTTTCTTGAAATCAAGGGCAACTAGCCAATTGCCTCCATACTTGCTGGCTGCACATGTTGTTAGCTCACAGGTACTTTTGAACAAGGACAGCCAGGTTTGTTTGGCTGTTCATATTTCTCATTATCTTAATATCTAGGAAAGACATTTGTTTGCTACTCCTCAGATCACAGTGGAGGTCCTCACGCTTTTGACCCTCATACTCCATCGCCCATATTCCTGGCCATTCACTATCCTGTCTAGCTCTCCTTGAGGCCTCTTTGCATCCTCCTTATATCTCACACCGGGACACCAGCAGGACATGCAATGGTTTAGCTGCACACACTGCACAGACAGCATTCTCAGGGAGTCCAGAACCAGGTGAGCAATACCTGCTGGGTTGCCTGATGTGTGCCTAAGCTGCACATTCATGACTGACGGCCGAGGATGAAACATACTCATGTCAGGATACTCAGTGATGACACAATTGATGATGTGAGACAATAACTGGTGTATCAGTAGAACCAGATCATCAGAATCTGATTGAGAACAAAGTGCAAGGCCCTTAAATCCCCATGACCATGGCAACAACTAGCAGCATCATGAGAATACAATAAATACAGCATTAAACACAATGCAAGTGAACATGTATTTACATTGTGTATCGTATATACAGTGATTGGACACCAGTGACACTATGTGCCTTCAAAATTTCTTCAACTTTCTTTTTCTATTGCTATGCCTAAGAACAGCCCTGACTTCCACAGCTGAGGTGGAGGCAGCCTATTGACTGCTATTCCCTGTTGACTGTGATGACTTTGGCTGGCATCCTCAGGTGGTCCGAAGCCTACAGGGTTCTAACCTGCTGAAGGACACCTGCACAGGTGCAGGTGCACCCTCTTCAACCTGCTGGAGGCGAAGGGAATGTAGAACGGCAGGGCACCCTTGGAGTGTCCTATGATGACACCGCCCGGGGTGCCTGGCTGGCGCTCCCCCTCTCTGTGGGTGCCTGATTGTACCTTCCTGACTCCTTAAGGAAAAGGGGCACCTGGAGGGAGGTTGAGCCACCTCGTCTTCCACTCGCCAAGCCGCTGCTGCACTGCATTCATGGCTAGAGCGATGGGGTGAAGGTCTGAGCAGATATCTGGCAGCCGCTGTGTGTTCTGTTGGATCTGGGTCTGCAAGGCAGTCGCCACCCTTTGTATGGAGGCAGCCAATTGCTCGCCTGCTGGAGCCATGACAGTGGACACAATGTGGATCGTCTTCTTCACCTTTTGGTCAAGTCTGTGCATGGCCTCTGGCACCACTGCCTGATATTCCCCTGCCTGTCTCACTATGTCCAACAGTTCTCTTATGGTTGAGTCCAGGGGCTCGTCATCTGCGTGGGAGCTCAGCAGGAGCCTGGTCTCCAGCAGTCCTCCGAGTATCAGAGGCCTCGACTGTCACTTATTCTGCCAGCTGTGGACCCGTGTCTGTGATGTGCTCACCAGATTGTGACCCCGAGCCTTCTCCAGAACGTGCACCCACTAAGGTGAGTGCTTCTGTCTTGGTGGAGCGTGCAGCGAATGCCATCACAGTGGTTCCTCTGAGGATGAAGAGTCATCATCCTCAGAGGTGCTGATGGAGCTGGAGCTGGAGATGGAGATGGGGGTGGGGGTGGGGTCCTGGACAGTTACAGTGAGAGGGGTGAGTGGGATGCAGTAGTGTGGCAGGTCCAGGGTCATGGTTGGGTAGCAGATGGTCTCATGGATGGTCTTCTGCTTGGCCTGCTTGCTGGTACGTGGAGCGGAGAAGATAAAGAATTAACTGTTGGTTATACACATGCCCTTATTTAAACAATGTTTCACTCTGTCGATGCATAGGACAACTGCGGATTGGAGGCATCCTCACTGGCTTCCTGTGAGAGTCCTGCATCACCATTCACGCAGACACGACCTGGCCCTCCATAGCTATTTCTCAAATGGGGTGATGATATGAATATCAGGCACTCCGCCACCAGTCTGGGACCACGCCCTCCTGTTGTGAGCGTGTTCTTCTCCAGCAGAAAGACAGAAAGATTGATCGTCATCCCAATAGGTGCATGAGCAGTTTAGGAGCATGCATGTCTATGGCAGCTGCTGAGCCTTCCCCAGTAAATGATTAACAAGCAGACTGTCCTGCAACTGGTGTACAACATTGGCAGCAAGAAGCGGCTGCCGCATATACAGTCCACAAATTCCATCTGCTGCTGAGTCCTGCACGTGGTCCTCCTATCTGACATCCCTCTGCACTCATACATTTACACTGTGCCCTTATGAGTGTCACTTTGCAGCCACTAGACCATGCCACTTACTCTTGCTGAGCACAGTAGATCACTCATCCTTTTTCCACACTGCACCCAGATTCGTTTGTGGGCCCCACTAGCACTGACCTGCACTGCTTCCTCCATCCAGCCTGCCTTGGTCAGATGGGTTGGCCTCCTGTTGTCATCCCTGGGGACCAGCACTCCCACCTTTCCCAGACATCTGGGGGAGGACCAGCAGTGAAGCGTCGCTGAACTGTGGGGCCACAGGTTTTCTGCTCAGTCACATTCTGGTGTCTGCAGTAGGTCACCCGCTCTGGAACGACAGCCAGACTGATGCTCCTGGACTGAAGTGGGTGAATGCCTGTCCAGGTGCCCTTTAAAATGGCGACTGAACCTTCGAATGCCAGGAGCGATGACTTCCTGCCTTCCCAGCCGCAAGATTCACATGCATATCTAATGAGCTAACCAGCACGAGATCTTGCATTGCAAACCGTCCCACCCCTGAGCGGAAATCAATCTCATTTCCACTCCTGCCACCCAACTTATACTCCAGAAAGGAAGATTCCATCATAAATCGTTTTAGTATGTCTTCTCTATTAGTGTAGATAGAGAAGACATACTATATATATATAGATAGAGATCTATTGCCATAACTTGCCTCTCCTCATTTGGTGTAATCCTCACATCATCAGCTTCCATCATGAAGATGGATACAAAGTACTAATTTAATGCTGTGTCATCTGCCTCTACATGAAGATATCCCTTTGGGTCCTTAATCAGCAAAACTTCTTCTCTAACCGCTAACAAACACTTTATGAAATCTTTTAGGGGTGAATGTAATGTTGCTGACTAATCTTTTCTCATAGACTCTCTTTGCTTCCAGTATTAACTTTTTCGATTCCCTCCTGAACTTTCCATAATCTTCCACTTATAAAATGAATCTTGCTCCTGATGTTTATCATAACCCTCCTTTCTCTGTTTTACTTAAACTTTTTTTTCCTTTGTTATCCAGGGCACATTAGCTTTGGATGCTCTATCTGTTTCCTTCAAAGGAATACACTTAGTTGACACCTGAACTATCATTTCCCTGATGCCCTCCATTGCTCCATTACCACTTTCACATGCAATTACCTTTTCCAGTCTACCTGCACGAGGTCCCTTATTAAATCATTGAAATTAATTCATCCCCAGTTGAGCATTTTTACCTTTGATATTTTTCAGGCTTTTTCTATAATTACTTTAAAGTGAATTATTTTCTGGTCACTGTTAGCTAGATGATCTGCCTCTGTAACACAATCTACTTGCCCTACTCATTTCTCAGAACCAGATCCAACACTGTTTCCTTCCCTGTTGGACTGGAGCCATATTGAATGAGAAAGTTATCCTGTACATATAACAGAAATTCCTCCCCTCCCCTACCACTATGTTTTTCCAGTCTATATTAGGGCAGTTAAAGTCTCCACATAATACTACTCTATTTTTGCTGGACACTTTTGAATTTTGACAACATATTTGCTCATCTATCGCCTCTTCACTGTGTGCAAATCTATAAGAATCTCCCAACAATGTAACAGCTCCCCCTCTATTCCTCAACTCAAGCCAAATAGATTCAGTTTTTGAACCATCTGGGTTATCCTTTCTATTTAGAGCTCTATCAGCGTCCTTAAGGCTGCTGCACCCCCTCCTCTGGCCACACCAAATCCTGGCCTTGTTTGAGCCATGTCCCTTAATGCAACCGCATCGTAACCCCACATAGCAAATTGTGTCTGCAGCTCACCAACCTTACTAGTTACACTATGATCATTAACGTACATGAAATGTAATACTGCCTTCATTACTTTTGCTATTTGGGCCAGAATCTTACGCTGATCTGACAGGCGAGCGTCCAACCCGAACGCACATTAAATTGTATGAAATGATGTTGGGCGTGCGTCCTGAAGTCATCATGCACGCGAGCAACGTTGAGTTGTCAGGGGCGTGTGGGAGTCGGAGCCACGCCCACCAACAATTAAAGGGCCAATTAAGGCCATTAAAAGCCCTATTGTCCACCATTTTACGTTGCCCTTGCGATTTCGCGCTCGCCGCATGGGCAAAACGAGCAGGCGGACAACTAGTTTTTAACTAAACCTCATCCAAGGGTGGGATGAAATGTCTGGGGTAAAATAATAAAAAAATGATACCTGGGGACCGATGTTTTTTGAGTTCTGCTGTCAGGTGCTTGAGTGTGCTGCATAGGCACAGTTTGCTGCATTTTTTTCTTCTCATTTAACCTGTCCAGGTCTGCAGCTCCCTGAGGCAGCACCGCAGCAGCTGTATGCCTTTAGGGAGCACGTTAGAAATGCCCACCCGCACTCTCACTTTTGTCGGCACCCGCCCCCCCTCCTCGGAGGCTTTCTCAGCGCATGTTGCACGTTTCACGCTGGCTGACCGTGAATTGGCCAGCCAGCATGAAATTGAGTTCGGGGGCCGATCGTGGGCGGAAGCACATTTTGCATCTGCTTCCAGGCCCGCTGACTTGGCGCACATGCCAAGTGTGAATATCAGTACTTGGATTATTATGAGATTTCTAATTTGACTGCTGTTTGTATCTCCCTGTACTCTGATCCCGTTGTTGTTCCTTTCTGCTATTTTCTGGTTCCCATCCCCCTGTCAAATAGTTTAAATATTCCCCAATACTACAGTACTAGTTAACCTCTCAGCAAGAACATTAATTCTGGCTTTGTTCAGATGCAACTTGCCCATCTGGTACATTTGCCCCTTCCCTCAGAACTAGTCCCAAGGCCCCAAGGATCTCAAAACCACCCTTCCTTTTTAATTATTCATTCTTGTGGTGTGGCTGATCTTGTACCACTGGCTAGTGCTTATTGCTTATCCCTAATTGTCCTCAAAAATGTAGTGTGAAGCTGTTTTCTTGGTTTTCCCACCAAGGGAAACTTGGAGGTGGTAATGTTCCTATGCACTTTCCAACCTTACCCTTCAAGGTCACAGGTTTGGGAAGTGCTGTTTAGGAAGCCTTGGGAAGTTGCTGCAGTGCATCTTGTAGATGGTGCACACTACAGACACAATGCGCCAGTGGTAGAGGGAGTGTAAGGTGATGGATGGGGTACCAATTAAATGGGTTGGATGGTGTTGAGCTTCTTGAGTGATGTTGGATTTTATCACACTTCTGATTTGTACTTTATAGTGGTGGAAAGGCTTTGGAGAGTCAGTAGGTGAGTTACAGCCCACAGAATACCCAGTCTCTGAACTACTCTTGTAGCCATAGCATTTATGTGGCTGATCCCATTAAGTTTCTAGTCAATGGTGACCCCTCATGAATTTGATAGTGGAGCATTCAACGATGATAATGTAATTGAAGTCAAGGGGAGGTAGTTAGACTTTCTCTCGTTGGAGAAAGTCACTGCTTGGCACTTATGTGATGCAAATGTTAATTGCCATTTATTAGCTCCTGCACCTCTTTTCCAGCCATACATCTACCTGCACTATCTTCTTGTTTTCTATCTTCACTAGCACATGGCACTGTGGGTAATTCTGAGAATACCACCTTTGACATCTTGCTTTTTAATCCTTTCCCTGAAACTCTGCTTGAAGGACTTGAACACTTTTTCTACCTATGCCATTGGTTCCAACATCGACCACAACATATGGCTGTTCCCATTCCACTCGCACAATGTCCTGCACCCACTGAGTAATATCCTATAGTGTGGCACCAGGGAGGCTACATACCATTTGGGAATTACATTTGAGGTTAATGAAATGCCTGTCTATGCCACTTACTATCAAATCCCTAAGACTATTGCATTTCTACTCTCTCTTTTGCCCTTGTGTGCCATCAAATCCTTTGTGGTGCAAGGGATTTGATTTTTACTGCATTCCTCCAAAGAACCATCACCCCCCCACCCAGGTATTCAAAACTGAAAACTGGCTACCAAACGTTACTGCCTTGGGGGAATCTCTGCACTATCGGTGTCTTCCTCCTACCCTTACTGGTTGTCACCCATCCCCTCACCTCCTACACTTCCTGTGTGGTGACCACCTCCTGGATGTACATTTGAGGAAACTTCCGAATCCCAGATGCACTGCAGTGACTCCAGCCTCTCCTCAATTTCCAAAACTCAAGGTTTGAGCTTGAGCAACTGGTGGCACTTCCTGCACGCATGGAGTGTCCTGGAGTTTAAACATAGAACAGGATACGCTGACAACGAGTCCCCACTGGGCTATCATGGTGGTCAATCCACTGACCTTTAAATCACTGAGACTCTAACCACTCAAACATTTGATGCTGAACTCTAAAAATGAAGAAACTGTCGCCTAAAACACTGATCTATAAAACTCTGAAAGATTGAAATACTAAAATAGTAAAAGCTTTGGAAATTTTACCTAGAAATCTAAAAAATCAAGCCAATTTCAACAGTGAAAACTTACCATTTATTAAAACAAAGCAAGAAGCTAACACTCATCCATTACCCATCAATCTGCCCCCTCTGTAGCAGTGTCGTCATCTTGGAATTTCTTTCTCAGTCTTCACACTCTGACTCCATCTGGTATCCTCTTGCACTGTCACTCCTTGTGCTTTCTCTCACCACACTCTCAATTGGCACTCTCAATAATGATCCACCACGGCCTTTAAAACCTGCTTCTTTGTTCAAACTTGGACATCTTTAGTAACCAGACCTAATATCTCCTTCATTATTCTGATGTTCATTTTTGTCTGCTTACACCTCTCCTTGAAGCTCCTTGAAATGTTTTTCTATATTAAAGGCACTATACATTTGCAAGGTGTTTTCCCCTGGTCAAGCTATTGCATAGGCAGACAAAGGCAAGTGTAAGTCAACTCTCACAGATGTAAGATATTCAGACCTTTTATGGAAGTGACTGTCAGCGCTTTACCCAAACTTGTAACACATGAAATAGAAAGGTAAATTTTCAGATGGTTCAGGCACGAGTACATAGTCAAAAAGAGTGGGCAATGAAACCATGATTTTCTAATAAGCGTTTGTTTAATGTGCAGCATCTTAATCATAGAAAATAAAATAAAGAGGAAGGTAAATAGAATGTACAGAGATATAGGAACCTATTTTAAAGGATGGACAGGCATGAGCTCCAAGACAGGTAGTGAGCTGAAGATTCAGGGAACATTGGCGTTCAGTAGATCTTAACTACTGGGTCTCATTTCCATTTCCTTCAGGCATAATTGAGTGGGAGGGAGGGGGGTCTCATGATGTGATCAAAGGGGGCTGTGGATGCAATTAAAGGTGGAGGCTCTGGTCACAAGCAATGGTGGGCTCAGAACATGATTAGGGGTGTGGGGCTCTGGACGTAATCTGATGGGGCTTGATATGATTTGGGGGCTGAATATGATCTGCTGGGGGCTGGATGTGATCTGAGGGGATTCTAGACATGATCTGCAGGAGCTCAATGTGATTTGGGGGAAGTCTGGGGGCAGAGGGAGAGCACAATCAGGGCTATCGCCGCTAAAAATTGCATTTACGTCAATAATATTTACTGTAATCGGAAAACATTAAAAATGTGGAATTATTTCGCAGCATCAATATATTTACCTACTAAAATATATGAGTTCCTGTTAGAATGTGAACAGCCATGGGATGGCTAAAAGTACTGATAAATCATCATTGTGTTCTGAGAGAAATAATTTACCTGTTAAAACATTTTTATGTTAACTCTTTTTCCTCCAATGAATGCAGTGGTAAATGACTATCTGAACTTAGATACTAAAAGCATCTGACAGCTATTCTGACAAAGTGATAATGTAATTCCACTGAAGGCCACCAGTATCAGCCAGTTGCAAAAAGGATATTTAACAGATCAGTGCCCAACCCAGCTTCCTTGACAACTAGGACTCATTGGATCCTTGATATGAGGAAGTATTGGTTCACACCTTGATCAGTGAGTTCAACGGGAATTTAACGATATTCAGAGCTGATATTTCGACCTCTGTTTTTGGAGTTTTCCATAATATGTCCTTTAGAGATAAAAATTAGACTGGCTTATCAATTAATCAGAGCATAAATTTTATTATTGGAAATGTCTTATCAGACTGAAACATTTGCACAAATATTTGAACCAACTTGTTTGTCATTTCTCTCCATGAACAATGATAAAGAAAGTCTGGTCAGATTTTGAATGTGGTATAAATAGCAGTAAGTCTTTAGTATGTCTAGCTGGCATGGTGTTGTTTTTAAGGCATCAAGCACATGATAATCTATTCAACAAGCAGAATGTAAACCTTGTTGAACATAATTAGCAATACCCTGCTTTTGATGAGGTTATCATCCCATGGCAAGACATTAATTGTCAAACTTTTTGAACACTGACTAAGACACCTTCTCAATGCCTAATGGAGTTTTAGCAATACCTGATCTTCTCTGAGCCAAGGTATGGTCATTATTAGCTTACTGTATTATACTGTATTAGACGCTAATCATTTTTTGCCTGGATGTCTTCTGTGGAGTATTAAAATTGTCTGAAGGCTTTTAGAAATAGCTATGTTATAGAGTTTCTCTATATTTTCCACATTACAACAGTGACTACACTTTAAAAATTGGCTGCAAAGCACTTTGGGATGTCCTGAGATCATGAATGGCGCTATATAAATGCAAACCTTTCTTTCTGTTGCTGTAAAGAATTTAGTCCAAAAAGGGATTTATGTTGTACAATACAGTTTCATCTTTACTATCAGCCCCATCTCGTGAATCATGGAATCACAAAAGGAGGCCATTTGGCGCATTGTGTCTGTACTAGCTGAAAAAGAGCTGTCTAGCCTAATCCCACTTCCCAGTTCTTGAACTGTAGTCTTGTGGTTATGGTATTTCAAGTGCATGCCCAAGTGCTGTTGAATCCCATCTTCAAAAACTTGAAAACTTGACAGAATTCTGGAACTGATCAGCATAGAATAAAATTGGAAAACTCAAAATCAATGGTACTAGTCTACTAAATTTCAAGTATAATGAATCATTAGCAGTGATTGGACAATGAACAGACATTCATACGGCATATGAATATAATATTCACAACCAGGCTAGATCAAACATGAGAAGATCTTCATCATCTTTAGAACAGGAGAGAGGCAGACACTGGTCAGGCCCATGAATCTATTATTGGAAGTGTTTTCTTCAAACTGACAAATATACAGAAAATACTGAAGCATAACCTCTCTACTTTTGTATTCAATTCCCCTTAGAATAAACAATAACATTCTATTAGCATTCCTAATTACTTGCTGTATCTGCATACTAACCTTTTGCAATTCGTGCATTAGGACACCCAGATTCTTCTGCATCTCAGAGCTCTGAAATCTCTCACTATTTAGATAATATGTTTCTTCTTTATTCTTCCTCCAAAAATGGACAATTTCGCATTTTCCCACATTTTCTCCATTTGCCAGATCCTCTTCACAACTTACTTTCCTACTTATCTTTGCATCATAGCAAATTTAGCAACCATACTTTCGGTCCCTTCATCCAAGTCATTTATATAAATTGTAAAAAGTGGAGGTCCCAGCACTGATCCCTGTTCCACACCACTTGTTACATCTTGCCAACTAGAAAATGACCCATTTATGCCAACTCTCTGTTTTCTATTAGCTAGCCAATCTCCTATCCATGCTGATATGTTATCCCCCATTCCCCCTACAGCATGAACTTTTATTTTCCACAATAACCTTTGCTGTGGCACCTTATCAAATGTCTTCTAGAAATCTAAGCCTAGTCCATTCACTGGTTCCCCTTTACCCACAGCACATGGTACTTCTTCAAAGAATTTCAAAAAGTTGGTTAAATATGATTTCACTCATGTATTCTTAATTCTCTTGTGTTCTAATGTTTCCCTTCTTATTAATCTGTTAGTCATTTTTTGCTGTTTTTTTTATATTCTGTCTAACCTTCAGACCTGCCACCTATCCTTGTGCAATGATATGTTTTATCTTCAAGTTTAATTTTTAATCTTTAACTTTTTTAGTTAACCATGGATATTGGGTCCTCCCTGTGGAATTTTTCTTTCTTTTTAGAATGTGCCTATCTGTGTATTCTGAAATATCCCTTTAAATGTCTGCCACTGCATCTTTATTGACCTATCCCTTAAGATAATTTGCCAGCTCATTTTAGCTAACTCTACTTTCATGTTCTCATAACTGCCCTTATTTAAGTTTAAAATACTAGTCTTGGACCCATTCTTCTCTCCTCAAACTGAATGTAAATTCAATCATATTATGATTGCTGCTACCTTGGGGCACCTTTACTATTATGTCATTAATTAATCCTATCTCATTGCACAATTCCACATCTAATATAGCCTGCTTTCTGGTTGGCTCCAGATGTGCTGTTCTAAGAAATTATCCTGAAAATGTTCTTTGAACATAGTAATCATGTCATAGGGTTTCTGTGGTGCTATAAACTGCTAAAGTAAAAGTTGAGCAATTTGATCTTTGGCATTGAATTGCTATTTTAATTCTCTGCTAACCATTATATTTTTTTTTAAACCTCTGTAATTTGGTGATGATGTAAAATTAGAGTTGAGGTAGCACAGACAATAAAGGATGTGATAAAATTAAAATCCAAATTCAGTGGCATGAAAGGTGGTCCAACAAAAGTGTCCTCTCTCAAGTCAACTTGCCCAGCATCAAGGTACTAATCACTCAAAAGCAGCTCTGCTAGGCAGGACATGTAGTCTGTATGCCTGACAGCAGACTCCCAAAGCAAATACTCTACTTGAAACTTGGTCATGGCAGGAGGCTCCCAGGAGGACAGCAGAAATGCTTTAGGGAAGTCCTCAAAGCATACCCAAAGAGGTAAAACATCCCCACTGAGTCATGGAGAAGTCTCACCTGGGAATTCACCAAACACATCAAGAGACTTTGTTAGGAATGTGCAGAGGTGAAGTTGAGACATCAGAGAGAGCACACAAACCTCCAAACAACCCATCTGCTGGACCTTTCAAGCACAATCTGCCCTGCATGTGGCAGAGTCTGTAGTCCATTCATTGGACTTATCAGCCATCTCGGAATTATTGAATTGGAATGGAAGCAAGTCATCCTTGATCTCGAGCCACCATCTTACAGAAGGGAGAGAGTTAAAATTAATAGGGAGAAGGGATCTTAGACCAGAAAATCAGGATGTAGACACAGGAATGGGTGGAGAAATAACAAAGGGCAGAAACACTCATGGTGTTTTGTTTATAGGCTCTAGTATATAGGCTCCCTAACAGTAATCATAGAGTTGAACAAAGTATAAATCAGTAAACTAGATAAGCATGTTGTTACAAGCTATGAAAATACAATTTTTCAACTTTGAACTGACTGGAACTTTTACAATTTGAACTGAGACAAAGCAATCTGCTTAAAAATGCAAGGCCACATTCCAAGGTGAAGGTGATAAACCAACAAATCACCCTCAGGGTAGTGTGAAGAGAGAGACATTTCTTATAATTCAGTCCCCCATCGAAACTCACAACTGTCTAAGAAAGAGACATTAAAAAGGCAAAGCACTAGATATTGAAACAATGGCTGCCACAGACAGACAAACCCAAAACCTCTTGGAAATACACAATGGGCGAAGTATTTCAAGGCAACATTGCCAGTCATTAGAGAGAGATTACAAGTGACACAGGCAGTGTCCAAAAAGCCTTCAGCAGAGGAAACAAGGGGGCTCTCTCTCTCTCCCTCTCTTTCTTTTGGAATAAGCATGTCACTTGGTTTGAGAAGCCAAGTCTTCCAGAAACCTACCAGCAAACCAAGATCTTGTAATAATTGCAACATTTTCTACATCTGACTGTCTCCAAGAAACCCGCTAACCATAAATCGGCTGCAAAGTTTAAAATCTATGCCTCAAGGACAATCAAAAGACACTTAACTGTATATTCTTTTACTTTTTTTTATTGGACTCTGACTCCCCTTATTTCTGATATGTTTGTGCATGTGCCCTAATGACTGCGTAAGGGCCAAATGGCGTATTTTATTATTTTCTTGGATTTAGTGGTTGAGAAAACCTTGTTTGATTGGCTCCTTATTGCTCACAGCTTAAATGGTTAAATACATTCTGATTTGGAAAAGACAAATCCTCATGAAAAAATAACTTAAACCTTTGTTGTAACCAGCCAAGGAGGTTGAATAGAGGGGAGCCAGTTCACCTCTTCTCACCTGGTCATAACAATATAACAAGAATAATTACCCAATAACTGTGGGTGAACTTTATTTTTCACGTAGAATGGAGCAAACCATATTAGCAAAAGTACTTAGAGGAGTTCATGGAACGCATTCAAGAAAGATGTTTTTTGAACAATATGTTGAGAATGATGTGGTTAACTAAAAAATTAATGTTTTAAATTTAAATGAAGCCATGAAGGAGGTAAGAGGGGCTGAGGTATATTGGGAAATTTGATTTAAAAATGTGATGGTAGATAAGCAATAGCAAACATTTAAAGAATTAAGTCATAACTCTCAATGAACATTCATTGATTTGAGGAATAATAATGTCACTGAAAAAAGTGATATAGCCATGGCTAACTAGAAAGTTAAAGATAGTATTAGATTAAAAGAAGAGGTTTATAATATTGCCAAAAAGAGAACTGTAAGGGCTTTAAATATCAGCAAAGGATGACCAGGAAAGGTAAAGAGTAAGAAAATGGAATACGAAACTAAACTAACAAGAAATATGAAAAACAGAGGGTTACATTTAATGGGGAGGAGACCCCATCGTCTCCCCTACTTGCCCCCATTGAATCCAGGGCGGGAAGGGTTGAAAATGGCCTTCTCGCCTGGAGGCTAATTAAGGCCCTTAAGTGATTGCAAGGCACTTGTCTCATGTGTGCTATGTCAGATATGTTTTTTGTTTTGGAATTAACTAACAGTGATATTCATCAACATGGATTCACACAATTTTTCCACTGATAGCAGCTTTTCAACATTTTACTGTGAGCAGGAATGTAGCAATGTACATAACTGGAAAAGACTACCATAGAAAAATTGCCATAAAAAGCTTACTAGTTGCCTCATGAATTTGTCTTTGCTAAACTTCCTCCACAGTCGTGGAGTCAAGGGGAGCAGTGGAGGTGTAAACCTGGAAGTCATCAGCATACATGTGGAAACTGACTCCTATGCTTATGCATAATGTCACCACTGCTTTATATGTTCATGAGTAATATAAGGGGGCAAGGAATCAGCCTAGGAGCACACCAGATGTGACTGTTGGGCGAGAGGAGAGCTAGCATAATGGAGGAGGGGCACATTTCTGATTATGTTTCTAATTCTCCCATTGTTTGGTGTCCACTTTGCCAATGTTAAGTACTTGAGACATTTTGTATATTAAAGTCACTGCACAAGTATAAGCTTTTGCTTTATTTCTCTGCCGTCACACTAAGGTATTGTTTTGCCCTTCTTCACTGGTGTTACGCACAGCAGGGGCAATTTTAATGAGCTTTCCCCAGTACCTCCAGATCCCTCTCTTGTGTTTTGGTTCACATTTCTGAATGGACTTTACAGCCATTTAATGAACACATGCAACATCCAACAAGAGGTAGCCAGCTGTAAGTAATTCCAAACCTACAATCTCCCAGCTGCTCAAATGAAAAGCCTGATTCATGGACTGTTCTCCGTCTCAATTTGCAGATGTGGCCCTGAAGAGGAAAGGGGCCCTTTCTCAGCTCGGCAGGTGCGAATACCAATAAAATCAGGTGCCATTTTGTCTTGCAAGAGGTTGTTTACCTGACTCCAGATGAGATCAGCAAAAAGTCCAAGTCCAAAGATGAGCCAATACTAATATCTAAAGCAGCAGTTAAAGGACCAAAGTGGATTGTGAAACAATCTATGAAAAGCTACTTGTAGTGTAAAAGTTCCATTACTATCGTGAATGATGTAAATATGGTGTGGCAGTTGGTATTTATGAGCCCATGGGCTTAAAACAAAACAGACACCCGCACAGCGGTGAAACTCAATCCAGCTGTTATTGTACATTTATATTAGTAAACAAAGCAAGGGTTGTCCAATAAAACATTGGAATGGGGAAGAAACAATTGTATTGGTTAAGAAGTATCTCCATCCAATGTTATTCTTGGCTTATGTTGAAATAGTTTGAATGAAATAATGTTCCCTATTTATGATACGGTACATGTCCTTTGATTTGGAAGTGCTACCCATCTTGTTTTGTCTGCTTCATTTGTTTAAAGCTGAATATTTAGCGTTCCATAGGACAGGATGTCTAATTATACCAGGGTCAGATGTGGCACTAGAATGGCATCAATCCATTAGTAGGCAGGGCACAAATGTAGGGGGCGATTTTAACCCTATCCATCCAGTGAAAACTAGGCAGGTTGGCAGTTAAAACAGAACAGATTATTTACGCCTCCCTGGAACTGATCAATCATAATTTTAACCTGCTCAGCTGAGCAGGCAGCAAAGGCATGACCATCAATGAACGTATCTAAAGCTGCAGATTTTTCAGTCCAAATCAAAAGCTCCAAGGATTCTCAGGTCTTCATGGCTGCCTGTCTCTTCAACCTGCTGCTAGTGTTGGAATGCTGTAGCAGCAACCATTTCATGCAGATTCCAGCCCTCTAGTAATGAGCTCCCAAGCACAGACAGAAGCCTGCTGAAAAAAAAAATAACAGTAACCCAGAAACTTTGCCAGAATCAGTGCCAATGAATCATGTGAACAGAAATATCTCCTCTCTACACATAAAAATTCAAGCCACAATAACTTGGCATGTTGTCTGCATCAAAGACCATTTCGTATTATAAACGTTGTAACATATTCCTTTCCTTTATCTAGCGAGGCCTTGTAAAATGTGGGACCAAGTTCTTGTGATGAACAAAATCCCACTGCTTCCTAATAATCTCACACTGCCACCAGCTCAGAGGTACCCCACTGGGGACATGCAGAGTGAAGATCAAAAAGAAGAACCAGATGATGGACATGTACACATGAAGAAGAGGATGGGGAGATAACAGTGCGGAAATCAAAACTAGCTGACTGCAGGACCAGTAGTCAGGGCTTTAAACTAAATATTGGTTGGCGGCGGGGTGGGGTGCGGGGACGTGTTCATGTGAGAGGTGATTTGGAAAGTTGAAGAGGAAGGATAAGGCAATAGTATAAGGTAGCAATTTGGGTAATGATAACCAAGGGCAGAATTTTCCACTCATCAGGCAGGTGCGCGCCCGACCCGAATGAGCGTAAAATGATGCGCGATGACATCAGGCAAGAGTCCCGACATCATCACGCACTCGTGCGACATTTCAGTCGGCGGGCGTGTGCAGGGTCAGCAGCGCGCCCACCGACAATTAACAGGCCGATTAAGGCCATTAAAGTACCAACTGAATAAAATTTTTCGCTGCCCATCCAACCTTATGTTTGGCAGGCAGACGAAAAGGCCAAGCGGCCTTTGGATTTTATGCGAAACCTCATCCATGGGCAGGATGAGGTTTCATTCAGTGATTTTAAAAAATTAACATTTTTCAAACTAATTTCTAACATGTACCTGCTCATGTGACAGAGGACATGTTATAAACATTCGTAAATTCTTTAATTTCATTGTTCAAAATCTTCACCTCCCTGAGGCAGCTCTGTGCCTCAGGGAGCTTCTCCTGCACGCACCCACACACATGCGCAAACTTGCATGCTTGGCCTCCTTCCCTCATGCAAGCAGTGCATGTCCGCCAGTGTGAAATCACAGTCAGGTCCCGAACGCTCCTGTTCACCCCTGCTGAGCCTGCCCGACAAGGGCAAAATTCTGCCCCGGGGTGTAATAGGAAGGAACACAGCTTACATACATAAGAGCACATCAGTAACTAAGTCAGATTAGGGAAAAATAGTAATTAGACAGAATTAAAGGCTTCTTATCTGAATGCACACACTATTCATAAATAATGTGGATGAATTAGTAGCACAAATAGAAATAAATGTGTATGAGATGAAAGCCATTACAGAAACATGGTTGCAAAGTGACCGTGGCTGGGATCTGAATATGCAAGGGTTTTTAACATTTCAACAGGACAGGAAGAAAGGAAATGGAGGTGGGGTAGCTCTGTTAGTAATGGATGAGATCAGTTCAGATCTGGCAACCTTTTGTGTGGCGCCTTATCAAATGTCTTTTGGAAATCCAAGTATATTACATTTACTGAATCCCCTTTCTCTACCTTACAAGTCATAACAAGTGCATGCACTATCTCTGCAGCTATGTCTTTTTAGAAAGCTAGGACGTGGGCCATCAGGTCCTGAGGATTTGTCAGATTTTAGTCCCTTGAATTTCTCCAGTTCTTTTCTTTGACTGATACTAATTAACTCAATTTCCTTATTCTTATTAGCTCCATGCTTTTTATTATTCATTCATGGCAGGTGGGCATTGCTGGTCAGGCCAGTGTTTATTTCCCATCCCTAGTTGCCCTTGACAAGGTGATGGTGTGCTGCCTTATTGAACCGCTGCAGTCCATGTGGTGTAGGTACACCCATCATGCTGTTAGGAAGGGAGTTCCAGGATTTTCACCCAACGACAGTGAAGGAACGGCAATATATTTCCAAGTCAGGATGATGAGTGGCTTGGAGGGGAACATCCAGGTGGTGGTGTTCCCATCTATCTGCTGCGCTTGTCCCTCTAGATGGTAGTGGTCATGGGTTTGGAACGTGATCTCTAAGGTGGCTTGGTGAGTTCCTGCAGAATCTTGTAGATGGTGTATGGCAGTGGTGGAGGGAGTGAATGTTTTTTGTGATTGGGGTGCCAATCAAGTGGGCTGCTTTGTCCTGGATGGTGTCAAGCTGCTTGAGTGTTGTGGAAGCTGCACTCATCCAGACAAGTGGAGAGGATCCCCTCACACTCCTGACTTGTGCCTTGCCCTGTAGACAGGCTGTGGGGAGTCAGGGGGTGAGTTACTCACTGCAGTATTCCAACCTCTGATGCTGTTTTAGCCACAATATTTATGTGGTTAGTCCAGTTCAGTTTCTGGTCAATGATAACCCCCAGGATGTTGATAGTGGGGGATTCAGCAATGGTAATGCCATTGAATATCAAGAGCCAGTGGTTAGATTCTCTCTTGTTGGAGATGGTCATTGCCTGGCACTTGTGTGGTGTGAATGTTACTTCCCACTTGTCAGCCCAAGCCTGAATATTGTCCAGGCCTTGCTGCATTTGGACATGGGACTGTTTCAGTATCTGTGGAGTTGCGAATTGTGCTTAACTTTGTGTAATCATCAGCGAACATCCTCACTTCTGAACTTATGCTAGAAGGAAGGTCATTGATGAAGCAGCTGAAGATAATTGGGCCTAGGACACTACCCTGGGGAACTCCTGCAGTAATGTCCTGGAACTGATGTGATTGACCTCCAACAACCACAACCACCTTCCTTTATGCTGGGTATGACTCCAACCAGTGGAGAGCTTTCCCCCTAATTCCCATTGGGCCCGGTTTTGCTAAGGCTCCTTGATGCCAAACTCATTCAAGTTATCCTCTATTTCCGGTATGTAACTTGTGTCTTCTATTGTGAAGACAAACACAAAATATTCATTCAATTTCTCTAGCATTTCCTCATTCCCCATGATTATTTTTCCTGTCTCTGCTTCTAAAGCACCAACACTTCCTTTAGCTACTCTCTTCTTTTTTATATGCTGGTTAAAATCTCTTACAAGTAACTTATATATTCCTGGCTAGTTTATGCTCATCTTTTATTTCTTCCCTTTTTAACAATGTTTTAATGGCTCTTTTCTGGTTTCTAAAGCATTCTCAATCCTCAGACTTATTACTATTGTTTGCAATATTATAAGCTTCTTCTTTTAATCTAATACTTTCCTGAACCCCCTGAATAAGCTATGGATGGATTTTTCCTGCTGAGTTTTTGTTTTTCAATGGAATGTATTTTTGTTGAACATTTCGAACATCTCAGGGTTTTAACAGAAGTGGCTGCAGAGATAATGGTTGTGTTGGTTAAATCTTCCGAGATTCCCTAGATTCTGGGAAGGTCCCAGCAGATTGGAAAACTGCAAATGTAACATGTCTACTTAAGAAAGGAGGGAGAAAGAAAGCAGGAAACTTTAGGCCAGTTAGTCTAACATCTGCCATTGGGAAAATGCCAGAAGCCATTATTAAGGAGGACCTTTAGAAAATCATAATACAACCAGGCAGAGTCAATATAGTTTTATGAAAGGTAAGTTGTGATTGGCAAATTTATTACAGTTCTTTGAGGATGTAACAAGCAGGGTAGGTAAAAGGGAGCCAGTTGATCTAGTGTATTTGGATATCCAAAATGCATTTGTTAAGTTGCCACATAAAATACACAAGATAAGAGCTTGTGCTGCTGGGGTTGATATATTAGCATAGAGATAAGATTGGCTAACTAACAGGAAAAAGAAAGTCAGGATAAATGGATCATTTTCAGGTTGGCAAACTGTAATGAACGAAGTGCTATAGGGATCAGTGCTGGGGCCTCAATTACTTATGATCTATTTAAATGGCCTGAATTTCACGCTTGGCATGCGCACCATGTGTAATCTGCTCCTGGCCCCAGTCACGTTGCAAATGCGATTTCATGCTGGATGGCCAATTAAGGTCCACTCAGTGTGAAACACATCTTCTCAATGTTCGGGAAGAGCCGAGCGGGGATGGGAGCCTGTTGGGAGCTGGGTCCAATGGCAACCCAGCGGGCGCTTTAAAACCGGCAGAGGCAGCTCCCTGAAGGCTGCCAGGGAAGAATCTTTGGAGTGTCCAGGAAACCATTTCGTTTGAACAATGGCCTCAACAGCAGCTGGAGACGTCAGATGGGGGGTGGGCAAGTCCACCATGGGTGGGTACTCAGCCCCCCTTTCTCAGACCAGTGCCTTGCGGTCGTTGTGGAGGAGGTCAGTGTCAGGTGGGACACTCTAGTACCCAGGGATGGCAGGAGGAGGCCATTGTGCCTGACCAAAAAAGCCTGGGAGGAGGTGGCAGCTGAGGTCAGCAGCCATGATGGCGCACACGGGTACAGTGATGCAAAAGGTTCAATGATCTGCTGCGCTCGGCAAGGGTGAATACCAAGTTGGCATGGATCAGTGTGGAGATGTGTTAAGGGCTGGCCATCCCCCGTGGAGCTCAGGAGTGTTAGAGTCTGAGTGCCAAATGTTACTAACACCAGCGCCATCAAGGGGGTAAGCCCTGGCTGCTTGGCCCTTGGCAAGTCGGATGTGCCCTGCAAGATGTCCTGGGGGTTGTTGCCAGGCTGCAATGGCACTGCAGGTAGAGAGTGGACAAATCAATACTCCTCTGTCATTTCAGAAGAGAAGCCGTAACACCAACGAACGAACTAAGATAGGCGGAGGCCCCCCAAACCTCCTCATTCTGATGAGGTATGAGCTGGATGCTTTGGAGCTGGAGTGCCGCCTCCCACCTTGGTCAGCCGGTCGTGAAGAGGCAGGGGTCTCTGACGAAGGTAAGAGTGCAGTGCACAGAGGTGAGAGTGTCGAATTGTGCAAACATTCTTGTGTAATCTCATTATTAGGGAGCCTCAAACCTGGATTCCCCAATGATCATTGAAAGACGATGGCACCATGATGCAGATCTCCATGGTCTCACCAGAGTGCCTGGATTTGCACAGTGACAGTGTGATGACTTAAACTAATGACATTTTGTTGTTCTTCCCTTGAATCGCCAGCTCCGCCCATGAATGTAGGACCACCCTTGACACCAGAGGACCACTTGGGCTTTAGATGCACCTGCATCACATCCCCTCTCTGCACCAAGCACCAGTGCAGATACCAGCACCTCAGTGGGCAATAGATCGTTGGCTAGAATGTCAATGCATAGCGGTGAGTGCCCAGGGCACTGGCAGTTGGAGAACTGCTGGAGACCAGGACGATGCTGATTCGAAGGCAGATGATGAGCCTCTGGAGTTGTCCATTTGGCAGCAGATGCTGGATATCCAGCGGGATGTGTGGGAGGATCTGGCGGAGATCCATGAGGGTCTGCATGCCATGGCCTCTGTTGTGGAGGAGTCCATGCAGAGCATGAGCACTGCGTTGACACTCAAACGCCAAACGCACTGCCTCCTCCATTGAGAGAGTGGTGACTCTCATGGAGAGTCAACTCCAGGGACAGAATCAGGGGTTCCTGGGGTTGTGTTCGGACCTGCAAGCCCTCACACAGGCAATGATCTCAGGAGGTCAGTGCCAGTGTGGGAGATGGATGAGGCACCCAATATTCCAGCTAGGTGCCCGTCCATCAACGGCGAATATAGAGGTCCAGAGTGAACTCAGGTTGGCGCATGAGCTGCTTGTCGTCTCTGCTCCTCTCAGGGCACTCTGGATGATGGCAGCAGTTCCTCTGCCCCTTTGCCAGTGATTGTGGCATTTGACGAGGCTGCGATGACTGGGGAGATGCCAGCCGTGGCACTGGTCTCTCCCTCCCAGGCCGAGCCAGCACAGGCTCCACTGGCCAGAGGGCAACTGCCAAGGTCACCAAGGCCAACAAGACAGCAGAGTCAGCAGGCTGTCTCCGACACCGCTGCCAGCGAGTGGGGGTAGGGGGCAGCAAGACATAGCACTCGCTAACGTAAGTTTAAGGCACAGTTAGCACAAGAGGCACTGCTCATGAGTGACCTTCTGTTCTGCCATGCTTTGTTAATATGTTTACTGGTGTGACCATTAACACCATGTATTGTTATGTTCATTTGATGTGAGTGTCAAAATGACATAAATTTTGCTTTTGTCTTAATGGCCTGAGTATGCTTCACTTGTTTTGTAGGTGCAGGGCACACCATTATCTCATACTGGACCTGAATGACTCTAAACTTTATTGCACAGGCACTCAGTGGACTTTGGATTCAAAGGAAAGGGTCATTTCAAATACCCGGGATGGAGATGGCACGTCTGGCATGAGGTAGAAGCAGATCTTTGGCAGCCTATCTAAAGGAGCATTGGATTAAGGCATCCCTGCCTCCCTGAAGGATCCAGAGGTTTGCCTCTATGTCCTCACCATGCTCCTCACCGGACTCCTCTTCTGACTCACCACTGGATTCACCATCTATGCCCTGTGGAGCTGCCTCAAGATCCTCCTCCTCCAGTGCGTCCCCCCTTGCCAGTGCCAGATTGTGGAGAGCGCAGCATGCAACCACTACCAGTGACACCCACTGTGGGGGGTATTGTAGTGCTCCCCCTGAACAGCCCAGGCATCAGAAGCGCATCTTCAGAAGACCCATGGTCCTCTCTATCACCACCCTTGTGGAGGTGTGACTCCTGTCATAACACTGCCCTGCCTCTGTTCTTGGGCGGCGGAGAGGCGTCATAAGCAACCTTTTCAACGGATACTCCTTGTCACCCAGCAGCCATCTATCCATTTGGGCTTGAGCACTGAATGGCCTTGGCACCTGTGAGTGTCAGAGGATGTAGCTGCCAGAGTACCTTGCACACACTTGCAGAATCTGCCTGTTTTAGTCGCAAACTATCTGGACTTTCATTTAGTCCATTTAGTGGAAGCCTTTCCTGTTGACAAAGGGACCCGGATGACCTGCTGGCACCTTGATGGCTACATGTGTGCAGTCGATTTCACCCAATGCAGGGGAACCCAGCAATTGCTGCTAAGCCTCTGGCTCGCTCTGCCTGGCTTGACGCAACTGTGGACAGCTGATTAGGACACTCCGCAAAGATCCCCCACTGACCCCTGGAAGGAGCTGGAGGCATAGGAGTTGAGGGCCACTGTGATCTTCAGAGCCACTGGCATGAGATGTCCATCCGCACAGCTGGAGGTGATCTCAGGCCCGATCACCTGGCAAACGGAGGTCACAGTTTCCCTGGTGAGGCAGAGCCTCCTTCGGCATTCACCTCAGACGTCTTGAGGTGGCTGCCTCACTGCCTGTAAACCCTAGCAACAGGATAGTGGCATCTTCTGCGGCCCCTTCTGCCTAGGACTACCTGCTGGCCCTGCGCCCCTTGTGCCTGCGGTCCCTCTCCTGGAAGCTGCATTGGGATACCTAGCCTTCTCTCCCTTCTTCCCCTCTCTTACTCCTCAGAGGTGCCGCCTCCAGCGGAGACCACAATCCCCGATACCAATGTAATGGAAGGCTGTCTGATACCTGGAAGGGCCCACACAGTCTGAATCCTCCGGGGGCCTGGAAGACACCAATGAGCCCTGAAAGGAAGCCTAGAAATGCTCAGAATGAAGCTCAGAACCAAGGTGAAGCTGTCCAGTTCAAATAAGCAACAGCAGCAAACTATCTCTTAAACTCCTCACTATTCACAATGGCAATGCTGCTGACCCTTTTTATCCCACCCTTGGATGAGGTTTCATTAAAAGTGGGCTGCCCGCCTGCCCGTTTTGCCCGTGCGACGGGATGCTTGCCCGCAGAGGGAGCAGCTGGCGCACAGGAGGACAGCCAAAGCAAACCGGGGCCCCCAAGGTCTTGGCTCTCCAGAGGACGCAGGCCAAAGTCATCAGAGGCAACAGAGCCAATCATTGCACAGGCTGTCCCCACCCCTGCTGCGGATGTCAGGGCAGCACCTGGGAGAAGTGGCAGGCCTATAAAAATTAAGAAATTCTGATCACCATTGGTTGCACGGGTGAACACATTATGTCACCTTACAGTATGAAAATATATTCACTTTCACTGAATAATGTGTAATGGTGTCTTTCAGCTTCATTGACAGGCTTCGAGAGCTTTCCCACTGCATATCCGCCCCCACCCCCATACCCCCCCCCCCCCCCCCCCCCGCCCCCCCACCACCACAGCTAGCAGTTCAGTTGCACGCAGCTGGCCCACAGCTAATCCTGGAGGGAGAAGTGTGCGTGTAGCAGGGCCTTTCAAGCCTCATGTAAGCACTCGCCCAAGCATGCGGACCCCTCCCACTTCACAAGCATCTCAATGTCCTGAGCATTTTCAATGCTGCCTGCTGGGGTTCACATTCAGTTGTCCATCTGAGCTGACCTGCATCTCCGCCCACCCAGACCGCGATGCTCATTTCACTTTCAATTTAGCCAGCATGGTGGTGCAACAGTTTTTCTTGCACTCCCATGTCCTTTCCTCTCCCCCAGTCACCCATTTCCTATCACCCATCACTGTTGACCCCATTGGCATCATCTTCTACCTCCCCTCCATGACCTACCAGCCTTTTCTTTCAGGGATGTCCTGGTGAACGAGCACATTCCCTTCCTTCCCAAAAATCCCACCCCCATCCACATTAACCTCCCTGACCTCCTTCTTCCCACCCCCAGGGTCCATGTCTGCCTTCAAGTCTCCACCAATTCTCACTGTCCCTTTTATCAATACCGTCGCAACCTAACCCTCCCACCCTATGGCCTCACTCTGCCCTCAGTCATTCTTACAATTCCCTCTTATCACACCCACCCTCAGTTTGCTCTCCAGGAGGCAGTCATGGACTCAACAGAGCCCTCCCTTACACATTCACCTGGACATCCCCCCCCCTTGACTCCTTTCCTGCTTGGAAATATTTCCCCTCTTGGAACTCCTTCTCCTCATCAGACTTGCCCCCCAACCCCCACCTCCAACCCTGGACTCCTGCCCCCACTTTAGCCCTTCCCCTTCCTGACTCCTTCCTCCACCTTTATTCCTTCTTCCAGCCTTACCCCTTCGTGACTCCTTCCTCCACCCTTATTTCTTTCTCCACCCTTACTCCTTTCCCTGCCTGGACTCCTTCCGCTTTCTATACTCCTTTGTCCCCCCCGGACTTCTTCCCCTCTCCGGACTCCTTCCTACCTCCCGGACTCCTTTCTCCCTGTGGATTCTTTCCCATCTCCAGACTCCTTTCTACCTGAAACTCCTTCCCATCTCCAGACTCCTTCCTGCCTCTGGACTCCTCCCCTCTGAACTCCTTCCCTTACACCTTCCTCCCCACTTACACCTACCTCCCCAGTTGCCATCTTCTCCCCCGATACCCCTTCCTCCCCCATACTCCCTCCCCCCTCCCAACCTCACCCCTGATGCCTTCAAGTTCCCCCCACAACCTCACCCCCTACTGACTCCTTCGTTTCCCCCTCACCCAACCTCACCGGCCCCGACACAGCTTCCTCTCCCAGTCGATCCTAGGCCTTCCTCTCCCGCTCACCCCCAGTACATCTTCCTCTCCCAAACACAGCTGGACCTTCCTCTCCACCCCCTCGGCCATCATCCATTGTGAGCATCAACAGTGACTTTCCGCCTTTCATGAGCTGCTTTGCGGCAAAGCCATGTCCATGAGAATCCACCCAGCATGTCATGGACGTTCCTCCAGGGTCCCATTGCTGTTGGGCTCCAGCATCTTCTGCTCCTCGGATGCCCGCGATGTGAGCAAGGCCCTGACGGTAAGTCCTGACTTCTGCAAATCACACTTGTCAAGATGTGTTCTGTACCGCCGTGTTTTCCCACCAACATAGGCAGACAAACCAGCGTAGGGGGAGGATTCTAGCAAGGTGGTCTTATAATGATGCGCAGATGCATTACAATGAGGTTCCCGATGTCCAACAGCGGGAAGTGCAACCCGCCATTGAAGGGTAGAGTAGACGATTGCAAACTGGTTTCATGGTGTTGTGAAACCAAATTTTGGCCTTCTTGCCCTATTGTCCACTCATACCGCCGAACACACCCGACTCCAGCAGGCACAGAAAATTCTGCCCCTTGTACATGAATCACAAAAAGTTAGCACGCAGGTACAGCAAGTAATAAGGACGGCAAATGGAATATTGTCCTTTATTGCAAGGGGGATGGGGTATAAAAGTAGGGAAGTCTTACTACAACTGTGCAGGGCATAAGTGAGACCGCACCTAGGGTACTGTGTAGAGTTTTGATCTCCTAACCTAAGGAGGGTTATACTTGCATTGGAGAAAACTCAGACCAGGCTGATCCATGGGATGAAAGATTGTCTTATTAGGGAAGTTTGAGCAGGATGGGCCTATACTCATTGGAGTTTAGAAGAATGAGAGGTGACCTGATTGAAACATTCAAGATTCTGAGGGGGTTTGATAAGGTAGGTGCTGAGAGGATGGGTTGGATTCTTAATCCAGCCCGTTATGGTGGTAAACACGGTGGTTGGGTCCACTTAACTGAGAGAGAGGTCGTCAGTCACTCTCCTGGTGGTGGCAAAACCTCTCATGATTAAGTTGGAAGGCAGAAGGGGCTGACGCACAATTCCCAGCCGCCAACAGCAGAATATCAATTAAGCTCATTAATGAGCCAATAGACACTTATTATCCCTGAGCCCATTGCAATTTAGTGGTGGCTCAGGGGTTAAATGGGGGCCACTTAGCTTTTCTGCGCCTCAAGAAAACTGCTCAGCACACTCTGTTGGGTTAGCCGGTGGGCTCCCAGGGGTTCACACTAGTCTGATCAAAGGACATGGCATTGGGAAGGGAAGGGCCCCTGAAAGCCACAGCTGCTCTTGCCTCTGAGCCCCGAGCCCCCTCTTTCCTGTGACCCCCACTCTGCGATCCCAATCCCACCTTCACTCACCTTTTGCCTGGGATCCCACAATGATCCTGGACCTCTAGTGGGTTCACTGCCACCAGCATCTGCCGCTCCTGCTGGCAATGGCAGCATGAGGAGCTACTGGCTTCCGATTGGCCAGCAGCTCTCGGTGGGCAGGACTTACAATGGAGGGGACCTCAATTGCGAGGTAGGCCCAACGGTGGCCACTTAAGTGCCTGAAGGGCAGTTTATTCTATTGATTCCACCCCCCACAAGAGGTTCTTGCTGGTTCTCTAACCAGTGGGCAAGACCTCCGTCAGCCCAAAGGAATCCCAGCTGATGTTTCCCCTCGTGGGCAAATCTAGAACTAGAGGGCACAATTCAAAAATTAGAGATTTTCCATTTAAGATGGAAATGAGGAGGAATTTCTTCTCCCAGAGGGTTGTTAATCTTTGGAATTCACTTTCACAGAGAGTACTAGAGGACTCAATATATTCAAGGCTAAGTTAGGCAGATTTTTGATCTACAAGGGTGTCAAGGGTAATGGGGGTGAGGCAGAAAAGTGCAGTTATGGCCACAATCAGATCTGCCATGTTATTATTGAATGACAGAGCAGGCTTGAAGGGCCAGGTAACACACTCCGGCTCCTATTTCTTATGATCTTGACCAGTCCCAGACACTCCTCTGTTGCAAGAATCATGGATGCTCAATTCACAGTGACTGCCTATGGAAAGGTACTCACTGAGCAGTAGAAATATTGCTTTCAATTCTTTTGAGGCGATTCACAACAGCCTGCAAGAATTGTCAGAAAATATCCAGGTGTATGTGCCTGATACCATTACATCGGTTTCAGATGGATTCATAGTCCTGCAGATCCCTGTCAGGCATATGGCAATTCTATGGCCTTCTGCAGGGAAGCCCCTTGAGACCCAGAACAAGGTCTCAACCAAAAGACAGCACTCCAGCAGTGCAGCACTTCCTCAGGATGACACTCGAGATGCTCAAATTTGAAGCGGGGCTTGAACACAAAACCTTCTGGCTTGGGACGATTTATTACGGGTGTAAGCTGACCCTTATTTTCAAACTAACACCACTAATGAATTAATACCACTGGTTTCTATTTCCTGATAGTGCATTTTTATTAATTAGTTCAAGCCCTATTGTCAAGCGGAATAAAGATCCATTGTAACATTCTTATATTATTAAATATGCTTGGAGTTCCTGCACACAAAATAACATTTATTGAAATAAGCTGGAAGTGCAGGATTCTGGATGTACAAAAGGACTGGAAAAGTAAAATGAAGATTTATTTTGAATTTAATGGCAGCCTAAATTCTCGATGGTGATTCTTTGGGGTGCATTGAAAAGCTGTGTAACAAAAGGCTAATTTCTTTCTCAAGGAAAGTTCTCACTCATTAATCTTTCTTGAATTGGGGATATTAACAATCATAACCAAATTACTACTCCTTTACCGAACAGAGGGTTCTTAATTGATCTCCTGCAAAAGTAGCATTTGTGTAATTCTTCAGTCTTTGATATACCCTGATTCATTTGAGTGAGACCAAAGCCAAATTTACTTAAATGTGTGGAATAAAGGATGTGATGAATTTGATCTGAGGTAATGAAGGGCTTTCAAAAGGATTTAAAAATTGCAGCTATGTTTATTGTAACTCTTCTAATTTAGTTTTACGCTAATTTAATTAAGCTGAAAAAAGGTAATTTTGTACATTCTCTGTGTATAGCCCTTATTCCTGAAAAAGGTGGCAATCATATGCAGAGTAATTAAGACCTGCTTATATAAAAAAACATGGGTTCTACTATTTTATATTTTGCTCTGGCGAATTGGCTTGAACGAGTTGCAAACTTGAACAGCCTTGACCAGATTAGCTTTAGGATGGGTAATTATGATGTTGATGTTTTGAGATGTGTTTTAAAATTTTATTTCAGTGTATTGGTGCCCATCAGATGCCATCTTCTTTAATGCCAACAGTGCTTTTGATAGAGATGAATGACCTTTGCTGTTTCAGATGTGAAAAGAATTGGACTTTGGGGACAGTACTTTCTAGTGGTTAGAGAGGCTGTATTGTTTTCGCAGTGCTCCTTCACTGCTTTGAAAGGAGTCATGCGACAGGGCTGGCCCAATTCCCATTTTCTTGTTTTTTATCTTTGGATTCTTTCGTCACTGCCAATGCAGCTGAATCAGGTGTCAAAGCAGCTCCCAGGTTCATAGATTCCCTATACACTGATGTCATTCTGTTGTTCCATGTTGCTCCACTGGGACCAGTCAAGAAGTGCTACCTTTTCTTTATAAGTAAAAGTTCCAGCAATATATTTGACTGTAAGATTCATTGAAATAACGATTTATCTTATTGCTTTCTACATTATTTTGCTAATATAATGTGTTTGGCCTGTGGTTATTTTAAAATTTTGGTGTCTCCTGGTATCTGATTTGCATTTGATGCTATTTTGCAAAAAACCTAAAAATCAGAATCTGTTAGATGGAAATTTGTTTCCATTATCTCTGTAGGATAGACTAAACTATCTCCCTGAAAAGCTCTCATTGAGTATGATTCCTATATATATTTCACCATGTTTTTACAGGTTATTTGTTCTGGACTGACTATGTTTGTATGAAATTCTCAGAGATGGTATTAGCTGAGGATAATTACTGATGGAGAGAAAGCTGGATATTTTTGATGCACCATATGATTCTGATATTTCAGTAGAATTCAGCTGTACCCCTCATTTATCTGTGTTTCTTTTCAGTTGCTTTAAATTAAACCAACTTGAGGGGAACATTTTCTCTGCTTGCTCCTTGTAACAAAATCAGAAACTCATGTATAAAGAATCCTTTTATGATTTTGCTACATGGCAATGCAAAAAAAATCTGTCTCTTTGTTACTTATTTATGAAGAAACGACTGGTCTGGTTAATATATTTTCAATATTTTACAAAATGACCCTTGTTTCATATAATAATTCAGTTTTTGAAACAGATAATTGGGCATTTATAATGACTTATAGATTGGCTGTGAGTTTGTCTTTCATTTGGGAGTCTCTCTTGGCTGATTGGGAGGGGGAAAGGATATTAATTGGATTGTATGGGATTCTATGGGCTATACTTCAACTCATCTAAACGTGTAGCCAGATGGAGGTATCCACTGTTCAAAGAAGCTTCTGGATAATTTTCACCACCAAGCAACTTCTGTTCTTTAAGCAAATTAAAGCAATGTCAGAAAAGAATTATGAAAGGATCACTCATTTACATCATGCTGCCCTTGTTGGCAAGTTTTACTGAACAGAAACAAACTAAGGCTCATTGCTGAGACGGTTTTTTATAAGAAGTACCTTAAATTAGTAAAGAATTGGATCTTTATCCGGTCTAAGGCTGGGATTTTCCGCTCCCTTTCGCGGCAGGCGTCATGGTGGGCAGGAGCGGAAAATATGGCGAGAGGGCCAAAAATTGGTTTTACGTCGTAGTGAAACCAGTTTGCGATCGTCCGCTCCACCCGTCAATGGCGGGCTGCATTTCCTGCTTCACCATTGATGTTACACAGAGTGTGTAGTTCTGTTGCTTCAAATGGATTTCCTTGAGGAGGCTTGTCACATAGAAGGCATACAGCTACGAGACCACTCAGGATGACAAGTTGTAGTGAGTACCCTATTGGGCAGGAGCCCTCCTTCATGGGCCAGCATGAGCACCAGCATTGCAGTTCCTCTCATTTCGCCCATGCACCTCAAGAAAAAGGTGAATATTTACACATCAGGCTCACACTGTCCTTATCCTTTGAAGGATAATGAAACCTCAGCAGCTTGTGTTCTTGCTGAGACGAGGTGCTAACTGGAGGAAGACATCTCGGCATCAGACATCAGAAGGTGCTACCTCTTCAAGCATCTCTCCAGCAGCCCAGTCACAATGGCAGCCTACAATGATCCTCAGTGAATCAGATAATTCACACTTGGGACAAGGCAGCCGATGACATTCCGCTGCTGCGAATCCATTTAGAGATGACTCACTCGTCTGTGGTGCATTCTTCCAAATCACACTGACATCCGGCACTCTCAGTTAGGGATCTTGGGCTGCATTTATCCTCCGTTTGATGTATGAGTGGAATCATCCCAAGTTTGCACTAAGTGCCGTAGCGGTTGGGGAAAATGACATTTTACCCGATGGTTTAATGGCGGCTTCCCACGCCTTATTGTCCCAATCCCACCGCATTACTTATGCTTTCCCATGAAACATACCGTTTCGATGGTGGGTGGGCTCCGATTCGCCTGCCAAGCCGTCACATCACCACTTCATCATGCCAGCGCCACGTTTAAAGGACAGCCGCACGCACACCTCTCAGTTCTTGCAGCCCAGGACTGCAGCTAAGAAGATACGGCCCCAAACGGCAGGAATAGTGCAGCCCCCAGGTTTAGTGACGCGTCCCTCGAGCACCTTTTGGACATCGTGGAGGCCCCTCTACCCCCATTCTGGCTGCAGGAGGGGCAGCAAAATTACCACACCGGCTTGGTAGGTGATCAGTGCCAATGCTGCACAGAAGAGGCTGGCCATCCAATGCAGATAGAGGATGAATGATCTCATCCGTGCCACCAAGGTAAGGCAATCGTCTCATCACTGTAAACTCACACACTCAAGCCCATCACACATTCACTGGCATCTAACTCACTGCCAGCTCAAGGGACATCACCACTCATTCTCTCACACACATAACCCCCCATGTCCATCTGGCCAAATCTCCTCTGGAGACTGCCTTCTCAGCCCTCACCATCTTGTGGCCACTTGCACAGATCAACATGTGCCCTCACACACACTCTGGGATACCCTCCTTCCCTAGTACAGTCCTTGTCCTGCAGCCTCTTCACTTGCCTGAGGTCACTTCTCCCACTTACCCCAAGCAAGCCCTAGCCCTGCAGCCATTGAAAATCCACCCGCACCTTATGGCTGGTGTGGTAGGTAGAGACCTGCCTGTGAGCCCCCCTAAAAGTAATGTGGTGCTTGTCCCTGAAGCTTGGCGCTGATGACTACGAGTGCTGCCTGAAGCAAGGTATGCAACCAAACCTTGAAGTTCCAAGCAAAGTGCAGCCCACCAAGTGCATGCCTCAAACATGCTGTTGTGAAACATGCCGGAATGTTTTCTACTGTCGTGTGCAGCCGATCCAGCAGTAGGGGATGATTCCGGCGGGCTGGCCTTATAATGGTATACAGATGTATTGCAATAAGGTTCCCAATGTCCGGTGGCAGGCAACA
Source organism: Cetorhinus maximus (assembly GCF_964194155.1). Classification (NCBI taxonomy): domain Eukaryota; kingdom Metazoa; phylum Chordata; class Chondrichthyes; order Lamniformes; family Cetorhinidae; genus Cetorhinus; species Cetorhinus maximus. The sequence goes on from NC_135898.1 coordinate 68,937,522, forward strand.
AGGCCCGCAATTGACAGGCTAAGCGGAAGATTCCATCCTGGTTTCACGATGTCGTGAAACCAATTTATGGCCTTCTCGTCATATTGTCCGCTCAGGCCACCAAACATGCCCAATGCCAGTGGGGATGTGAACATGACGACATCAAACACTTGCCTGCCAGACTTTAAAATGCATCCTCTTTAATGCAGACATTGTACTTTCATGTCCAGCCCCGGCCCTTGCCAAGTCCAAAAAACCACACACACATCATGAAGCCCTCAAGGGCACACGTCATTGCGAATAAAGAGCAGACCTCAGCTTCAGTACATCCTCACTCTTATTCCATTGCTCCCCTCCACATTATCTAAAGCAACCATGTGTGCTTCCAGAGCCTGCTCAAAGCCTCTATTGCCTGCCAGAAATGGCCAATTGGAATTAGCATCAGTGACCTCGACGTGTCCTCAGGTGAGGGGATGCACAGCGCTGCATCTCCAGTTTGTGACAAGAGCCTTGTCACAGTTACAGGGTGAGAGACGCATCAGTTGGGATGTTTGAGTGCCAGGACAATAATGTGGCTGAGAGGTGCCGAGCTTCATGGCAAGGTGCCCCATTTATTGGTGAGCTTAGAGATGTACAATCTGGTAGTCAAAAACGCGATTGGCTGACAGCAGTGCACATGAGCTCTGAGTATGGGCTCATAGCATGAAAACCCTGCCAAGAGACAGAGAGCACATAGAGTTGCACAATGTATGACCCTTCTCCATGCATGAACATATCTATCCTTGTACACTGCACCTTCACCTTCCAAAAATGCAGACAAAATAGGACACTTCTGCCTCCATCTTACACAGCCAAGAATAAACATGACATAACCTTGTAAAGCATGTGAACAAGGTTCCTTCCAAAAGCACACTTAACATTAAGGTTGCAACTTTACTGATGTCAAGAATGATGTGCAAAAGGGCCACACACTGTGGTGATATGGAAGCACACTGCTTTGACGAGAGGCCCATGATAGAAACATCTGCGGCAAGTCAGGGGAGGGACCATGGTGTGTCACCTGAGTGACCGCAACACAGCTCATCATAACAAGCGGGCATACACAAAAGATGTGGAATGGGTGCGATTCTATTTACAGTTGTGAACATTACATACATGTTGTGAATACCCATGCCACCATTGAACTCCTATTACTTTCTTGATTTCCTAATTCTTCTGCTACGTCTTAGTGCATCCCCGAAATCCACAGTGGAGGTGGAGGCAGCCTGCTGACTGCTACACCCTGTTGTCTGCAATGACCTTGGCAGGTGTCCTCTGTTGGGCCGAGACCTGGAGGCCCCTGGCTTGCTTTGGGTCTCCTGCTGTGGGAAGGTGCACCCCCCTCAGCCCGTGGAGCTGGAGGTGATGGGGTCTCAGGAAGAGGGGATTGGCCAGGCATTCCTGCAGCCACCTGAATGGATGGCTCCGGGTGTCCAGCTGCAGGTCCTTCTCCCAATGGGTGCCCAAGGGGCCCTGGCTGACTCCTCAGGGGAAGGGGCAGCTGCAGTGAGATCAAGATGGCCGCACCCCTCTCACGTGGAAACTGATGGATGCCCCCAATACCTACACCAATGAAGTGCAGCTGCTGCAGCAGGGCAGAACGAATGTCGTGGACCAAGGTCTCCATAGCGGCTACCATCCTACCAGTGTTAACCTCAGTGCATTGGCATGACAGTGAGATCACCTCAGACTGAAGGTGGTAGGAGTCCTCCATCATCCGTTGCAATCCGCAGAACGCAGCTGGCTTCCCTTTGTGACATTCCCATTCTTGCCTTTGCAGCTCCAGCAACTGATTTAGTACCGAGTCTAGAGGCTCATCACCTGCCTCGGATTCAGCTGAATCGTGGCCTTCAGCAGTCCTCCGAGTGCCGGTGACCTCGGATGTCCCTGCCTCCGCCTGCTGTGGACCAGATTGTGCACTGTGCTCATCAGATCATAATCCTGAGCCTGCTCTAGATCTAGGTCCCATCGAGGTATGAGTCTCTGTGCTGGGTGTGGGTGAGTGCTGCAATGATCTTTAAAGCTGCTGTGTTCTAGTTCCTCATCTGAGGTTTCCTCAGGGCTGGAGCTGAGGGCCTGGCAGGGTAAGGGCATTGGGCGCTTGGCAGAGATGCCTATGAAAGAAAGTAAAGATAATTAGTGCCTGGCAGTTGAGTAAAAAACAGGAGAGTGCACTCACATTGGCGTGGACTGAAGGATGATCTGGAGCAGGAGTCTCACATGGGTGTTTGCCTCACCATTGCTGCAAGCACGGTCCATGTCCTCTCCGGCCAGCTCGATGGCTCTGTCTTCAATCTCCATTAGGACCTTGAGTTCCAGCACTCCACCCCCGGTGTGGGACCTCTGCCTGTGATTGTGCACTATCTTCTCCTGCATAAAAACAGATGGAGAGTGTATGAGCAAGACACATGCCAGAGCGGATGAGAAGGATGTTTGGAATATATGGGTTTTGAGGGGACCTATGGACGGGATGAGGACATGATCTGTGGGGAAGATGAAGGTGTGAGTGAGTGGTGATGCCCATTGAGTTGGCAGTGAGTGAGTCAGATCCCTATGAATGTCTGATGGGCTTGTGAGTGTGTGAGTTAAGAGCGATGAGATGGTTGACTTACCCTGGTGGTATGGATGAGATCATTCATCCTCTTTCTGCACTGGTGACCTCTTCTGTACAGTGTTGGCACTGACCACCACTGCCATCACCTCCCAAGCCTTTGTGGTGAGTTTGGTGGACCTTCTGCGGCCAAGAGCAGGGGTAGAGGACATCGTGGCAGGTCTCCACGGTGTCCAAAAGGCGTTCCAGTGAGGCGTCACTGAACTTTGGCGCCTGCCATATTCTTAGCTTTTGGGGCCATATCTTGAGTGAAGCGGTCCTGGACTGCAGACATTGAGAACTGTGCACACAGCTGCAGTTTAAATATGGTGCCCAGAGTGAGGAAGGGGTGAGGTCATGACGTGGCGGGTGATTCAGAGGCCACCTGACAGCGATATGGCATGTTTCCCATGCCTGCATAATTAATGAGTGTGGGAGGCGGACGTTACGGTGTGAAAATCTGCCATTGCAGCCGACAGGATAAACACCGATTTTTACTCCCACTACCGCAGTTAGTGCAATTCAGGGAAAATTCCGCCCTAAGAATCTAGTATTTCATGTTCTTTGAAAAAGTAGCACATCATCTTAAGACTGTGCGCTACCAAAAAGCTATGCTTATGAAATGAATTTACTGAATGTTAAGTTGGCAGGAGGCAGAGCGCTCCTCCCAACCACACATATTAAGGACTTGAACTTTTGTTCTCCATCGCCGACTTAGCTTCTGATTTTCCCTCCCTGGCCTCTAATCTCCCAATCACAGTTGCTTGAAGGCAAGTTAGTGGTGGCCTCAGTCAGGTCATTTGCGTATGTAAAGAATCTAAGGGCTGTTTCAGGCATTGGCACTTAATGACATTTTTTTGGTTCCTTTCCCAATAAGGCAGATGGTGCACTTCCAGCCAACAATGTTTGCAATTGTCCTGCCTGACCTATTTTAGGGCTTAGTTGGGTAACTGAGGTCTTTAAAAGGCACTTTCACTGTCTTGACAGGTCGGGGGGTTTGGCAGTATATACAAGTGTATACAGTATATATGGGATTTTACAAGCACTCTGGAGAAGGGCTGGGTGGTGGGAGGGATGGTAAAATGGTGGCAGAAGGTGTAGGGAGGGAAGCCATACATCTTCCTGCTGCCAGCACACATTCCCAAACGAGGGAACAGCAATGGTGTGGCTGCCCGCCAACTGTAGACGGTGACCAATTAATTCAATTAATTGGCAAATCAATGGCCACATTCTGCCCCCACCGGCATTTTACCAGGATCAGGATGGGCCCATTCCATGCAGGTTCCCAGGGGAGGGGACCTTTCCTTTGTGATCGTTCCATGGCCCACGGTTGGGCTCCTTGACAGCAATGGTGGTCCCTGCCCCTCCGATGCTGCCTCTGGAGGTTCACCCCTTGGATTACAGGGAACAGCCTGCCTGGCCCAAGCATATTGAAACAAAATTCTCATCTGCTCTTCAAGGATGCCTCACACACTCACATGCCCTCTTCTTCATCCAACAGCCTCAGTAGCAGCTACCTCCATAGCTGGTGCTGCAGAGGCTGCAGAGCTGCGGGCCATCTGATTGGGCCGGCATCTCAGCGAATCAGACCATTCTCCCTAATTGGATGGCTGTCCCGGCAATGGCCTCTTAATTTGCCAACACTGGTAAAATCCCTCCCTGGCGTCCTGCTGTCTGTTGGCGCAGTTTCGGGACTCACCTTCCTTACCAGCAGCAGGGCTAACTATTTTTTTTGTAAAGTCCAGCCCTTTGGATCCCATATAATTGTAATCTGCTGTACCTAACACAGCTTTGCTGTTCCAAAAGATTTTCCAAATGGACATCACTGAGGAGGTGTCCCGAGCTGCTTTGCAACTGAAATCCATGGAGGAAAGTATCAAGGTGTCTTTCGCTTAGAGACTGTTGCAAGGGACTTTGCAGCACAACTGATAACCAAAAGCAAAAAGCAAAATACTGCATATGCTGGTAGCCTGAAACCAAAACAGAAAATTCTGGGGACACTCAGCAAGTCAGGAAGCATCTGCGGAGAGAGGAAGGTAGGGTTAACCTTTCAAGCCTGTGATCTTTTGCCAGAACAGGAGCACAGCACATGCCTGAATTTCATATAGGCTCCTGATTAGCAAGGCTCCCTTACAGTAGGGCAATGTTGGGAAAAGATCCCTCTTATGCCTAAGTAAATATTTATCTTATTTTGTTTATTGAGAAATTTCCATTTTGTGCCAATGTTCCTTTGACCATCAAAAATGGTGGTGAGATCTAATTAACCCATTCTTTCCCGAGTTCCAAATCTCTGTGGGAAAAAAAAAACCCAGAGGACAAATAGAGAATCCTCTGGAAGCCTAATTTATTTTTTTACTCTTCCAATGTTCCTGCTATTTTTCTCCCTTTACCCTTCTGACCTTGCAACTTTGGCTGCTGAGTATAGTTCAACTGGTGGCAATCCTTTCACCATATACCTTCACTCAGGGGCATGGACTAATATTCAGATAATGCGAGTTCCACAAGGGCAGTTTGAGAATTTTAATCTGGAAATAAGCATCTGTAAATCAAAAAAAAAAACTGGTATTAGTAAAAATGACCATGAAGCTGACATATTTTGTGAGAACTGACTGGTTCACTAATATTCTTTAGGAGAGGAAACAACAACCACAACAATAGTAGCTTGTATTTATATAGTACATTTAACATAATAAAATGTCCCAAGGTGCTTCATTGAAGTGTTATAAATTAAAATTTGATACTGAGTCACACATGACTATTGTTATGATCCCGGACCAGAACCCCCAAGTTTTTTAGCATGATCCAGTTAGGGACAAATAACCTGTTGTCAACTTTGTTTAAGTAGACAAAGTTTGAGATTCAAGACATTTGTTAAGAGAGTAAAGCCACAAGATTCCATGGGTTCTGAATGAACAAAAATAAACTTTACTGTACAAGGTCAGAAAGATAAAACAATTTACAATATCTACCTCATACTCTAACATTCAGGGTTAATATGAGGTAGGTGTGAATTAACAGGCAAACTGTAATCAAACACACCACACTGAACAATAAATGGCAGATGCAACCAAGGCAGGCTCCATGGATCTCTCAACAATCCGCCCAGACATCAGCAAACACTATGGACAGAATTTAACATCCAGCAGGATGGTGCGCGCCTGACCCGATTGGGCGATCCTCCTGACATTATCGCACACTCGCGCGATATTTCTGTCAGCAGGCATGTGTGAGAGTCGACAGCACGCCCACTGACAATTAAGAGGCCTCTTAAGGCTATTAAAGTATTAATTGAGAGGTTTTTCGCTGCCTGTCCAACCTTACACTTGGTGGGCAGGTGAAACGGATAGGCAGCCTTTGCATTTTTGAGGAAACCTCATCCACGGGCTGGATGAGGTTTCCGACATTAGTTTTTTTTTAAATTAAAATGTTTTGATATAATTTTTATTATGTATATGTTCATGTGAGTGAATTTTATGTAGGAACATTTTTTTCAGAATTTCCAAATCTTTATTTTTGATTTTAAAATTCTTCAGCTCCCTAAGGCAGCTCTCTGCCTTCTGGGAGCTTTTAAGGCGTGATCCCCCGCACATGTGCAGGCTTCAGCACTCGTCCTCCTCCCGCCTGCACCCTGGCAGCGCTAAGCCTTTCAGCGTGCATTTCACACTGGCTGGCCGTTAATTGGCCAACCAAGGTGAAATTGCAGTCGGGGGCTGATCGAGGGCAGCGGACTGTTTCCTGGCCTCACCCGGGCCTGCCCACCGTGCCTGCCCGACGACCTGAGAATCCTGCCCTGTGACTCAACTAATCTCATTGAAACTCTGTCTCTCTCACGAGGGATCCCAGTCTTCTTCTTCAAAGATCTCACCTTAGAATTCTCTCCAAAAGTCGCTCCGCCTTGGACAGCGTGAATGATACTTACCTTGCAGCATTTCAATCTCATCTCCCGAAATTCCATTCCCGAGTCTGCGCTCCAGCACCAATTTGCAAGTACGACTTCAGCTCTTTGGTCATGTTGAACAGAATACCACTGTTCCAAAGGGTTACCTTCGGCCCAATGGCCTGCAGCATGGAATCATCAACCTTCTACTGCCTCTTTCGATCGTCAGGGCTTCTCCTGAATCCTTTTTGATTGCCATTCTCCTGAGCCCTCACCACTTAAAGTCTACCAACTGCAGACCTTTATCTCTTTCTCTACTCTTCTCTCTTTCTTCATAACGTTGGGGCCTCTCCCTGCCTCCTCTCCCTGTCTCCTGCCTGTGACTCTTCTTGATATGATGCTCTGCTCACAATCACATGATCTGTGTTTTTGTGCTGATTCTTTTTTCTTCCTCCTCACGAAGGCGCCTTGGCCCTGGCCTTGGCCCAAAGAACTACACAACGTTGCATTGCGCACACGCCACCAGCTGTCAGCCTGCACATATGTGAAACTCCCGAAATCTGTTGGGACCTGGAGTTCCTGGGCCCCGCTCCACAAGGAGGTAAGTCTGGACCTTGACACTATATTAGGGTAGATAGCCAAAAGCTTGACCAAGGAGGTTGGTTTTAAGGAGTGTTTTAAAGGAGGAAATAAAGTTAGAGAGGCACAGGGGTTTACTGAAGGAATTCCAGGGCCTAGACAGCTAAGAAACGGTCGCAAGTGGTGGAGCAATTAAAATCAGGGATCCTCATGAGGCCAGAATTGGAGGAGTGCAGATACCTTGAAGGGTTGTGGGACTGGAGGAGATTACAGAAATAGGGATAGGCCACTCTGTTGAGCGATTTGAAAACAAAGATGAGAATTTGAAAATCCTTGACTGGGAAACAATGTACATTGGAAAGCACAGGAGGGAGAGGTGAATGGGAGTTGGTGCAAGTTAAGGCATGGCCAACAGAGATTTGGATGACAAGTTTATGGAGGATAAAATGCTAGGAACCATCGAGGAGTTTGTTGGAATAATCAAGTATAGAAATAACAAAGGCATGCAAGAGGGTTTCGGAAGTACATGAGCAGAGGAGGGGCTGGCGTTAGACGATGTTATGGAGGTGGAAATAGGTGGTCTTAGTGATGGTGTGGATATGTAGTCAGAACCTCATCTGAGGATCAAGTATAACACCAAGGTTGTGAACAGTCTGGTTCAGCCTGAGATAGTTGACAAGGAAAGGGATGAAGTCAGTAACTAGGGAACAGAGTTTGTGGCAGAGACTGAAAACAATGGCTTCCATCTTCCCAAAATTTAATTGGAGGAAATTTCTGCTCATCCAGCACTGGATGTCAGACAAGCCGTCTGATAATTCAGTGAGAGTAGAGGAGTCAAGAAAGGTAGTGGTGAGGTAGAGTTGGGTATTGTCAGCTATGTTTTCAGATGATGTCATCAAGGGCCAACATGTAAATGAGAGTTAGATGAGAAACCTTCCATCCTTATCCTTATAAGAGTGCTCTCTACATACCTCCAGTCCCACACCTATGCAGTTGGCAGTTAAATGCCTTCTGCAGTGGCCTAGGAAGCTATTCATTTTTATCTAACCACTAAGGGGCAACTAAGAATGGGTAATAAATGCAGACCTTGCCAGTGATGCCCACATCCTGAGAATGAATGCCAAATAAAAGATGTTCATTCCTGAATCTGAACACTGAGCATTGTCGCAATTTGTTTATGGGAAACATCATAACCGCACTTTCTCTTTTTTTTGTCCAATAGTCACACATAAGACTGGCAGCAAGACAGAAATTCACATGAACCCCCACCTGAAAGGTTGATTGACTTGGGATACCCGAAGCTAACAGCAGTGCCTCTTGTTAATGCCCTTGCTAAGACTGATTAATTGATGCTAAAAGAAATTCTAATTCTTCCAGCAACCTTCTAGAATAACAACATCACCCTAAATTCCAAAACCTAAAGCAAATTCATTCCACTTTCTTTGTATCACTAGCATTGACCTCATTCACTGTCTAATGATGTGAATTTTGTTAATGGCCGTTGTATGATCACATTTCAATTGTACTCATACACATGGCAGAGTTCGGTAGCTTATGTTACTCAATCGGTAGCCCATGGGCCTGAACAAATAATCTAAGCTGTAGCAGTTTGAGAATTTGAATTCAAGTTTCAAAAGTCTGGAAATAAAAAGCTAGTGTCAGTAAAAATTCCACAAAGCTGTCAGATTGTTGTAAAAACCTAACTGGTTCACTAATATTATTCAGGGAAGAAAGCCAGGTCTTTTTTTGGCCTGGCCCATATATGACACCAACCCTGCACCAATATGGTTGACAGCTAATTGTCCACTGAAAAGGTCTAGTAAGCTCATTTTGTGGAGGGTGGCATAGTGATAATGTTACTGGATTAGTAACTCGGAGGCCTGGACTGATGGTCCAGAGAAATGAGTTCAAATCCCAGCATGGCATCTGGTGGAATTTAAATTCAATTAACTAATAAACCTGGAGTAAAAAGCAAGTCTCAGTAATGATGACCGCGAAACTACTGAATTGTTGCAAAAACCCATCTGATTCTCCAATGTCCTTTAGGGAAGGAAATCTGCTGTCCTTACCCAGTTCTGCCTATTTGTGACTCCAGGCCCACTACACTGTGACTGACTCTTAGCTGGCTTCTGAAATGGCCACTCAGTTGTACATAAAACTGCTACAGTAAAGTAGCACTGTGGGTGTACCTACAGCACTGGACTGCAGCAATTCAGGAAGGCAGCTCACCACCATCTTCTCAAGGTCAATTAGTGATGGTCAACAAATGCTGGCCTAGCCAATGATGCACACATGCCATGAATGAACAATTTTAAAAGCATTAAACCCTTACAAAGGATTATAAGGTAGTGGTGAAGAATAAGGCCCAACGCCACCATATCAGGGACACTATAGATGGGCAATAATTGCCATCCTTGCCAGAAATGCCCACATCTCAAGAATGAATTTTGAAAAACATGCTTTATGCCAGAATCACTACCAATTCTCTGTCACCTTCCTATATATATGTTTCCTAATTCAATTCTAAATTTCACTTTAGTTATATTTAGAAGATCATTCAAGTTGGCTTCCCAGTACAAATTACTCCTCTTACTCCGCATTCAGCTGCTGTTTTGCATCTGGCCTCCAATTATCTTAGCTGTCTGGCATCGTATTGCTGCTCTTACTTAATAATAAATCTATTTTGTCCAACTTTTCTTCTACTTTCTATCATCCAAATGACAGAAAGTCTCCTACATGCCTTTGAATCTTCAATATTTCCTTCCATTTAGGATTACAAATAGGCTTGGCAACAGTTGCCTCAGAGTAGAGAATTACTCAAATGTCTATTTAGTTTGCTTGTCACCTTGAATACAACATTCCAAGCAAATTTGGTCTTTGAGTGTCAGTTTAAATCATTGGTCCAACATGAATATATAGCTCTAACTTCATAGAATGAACATTTCAAAATGACCCATGTGATTCCTCTTTGATCACCTTCAACATTTTCTGAACTGAAAGGAAAGGATGTGTAAATGCACATTTGGCAGCCTTAAGACATCCTCCACCTGCTCATACAGCTTTTACCCATCTTTTCGTGCTCGGTCTCCTCCTTCTGCTATAGGAATTCGCCCATTACCCACATCATCCAGTTAAATCTTTTCTTTTGCTAGGGATAAGTGCATCATTGCACTGATTTAGTCAAAATTTGTGATGGCCAACATTCTCCTGCCATTTACTATCCCTACAAAGAGAAGAAGATACAGAGGATATGTAACGAACACACATGGGATTTGATTTATATCCCACATGTAGGCAGTCATGACTGAATTATGCTCAGCGCTGTGAATAGCATATAAATCAACTCCTACAGGTCCATGCGATGTATTCTGTGTTTACCATACATTAAAATTTAATCTGGTGAAGAATTGGGTGAAATAAATTAAGTAAGAGGCTAAAAAAGACGGATTTAGTAATATGACCTGCAGGTTGGTTCCAATCTACTTGGAGGCGGTATGAGTGTTAATTAGCCTATTGCTGTGTGGCATAGGTTTAAAATATTGATAAGTTACTGAAATTAAATTAAAGAAAATATTAAAAAGATAATATTCAAAGGAATAATCATTCCAATAATTAGACTGTTGAAAAAAGGACTTTCAGCATGCAATTTGAAGAATTTAAAATATTTTTTAAAATGTTGCTCAAGGTACAATTGATGCATAATTCCTTTCCTACTACTTTTGGTCTATTGGGAAACTGCATGGAAACAGGTGATAGTTTTATCATACTAGGCATCTCCCACTCTAGGGTAAAAGTTTTGACTTGAATGATTTTGAAAATCTTTGCAATCCTGTTCTCTAGCTAAGAGTTCTCTTCGGTGTTTCTGCCTCTGGACAAACTCCAATAAACTTTTAGAGCTTAGAATCAATTTTTTTCACCACCCTTTTCAGGTCATTAATACTTTTGACATTCCAGTGGAGTTCATCAAAATCATTAATAAACGCTACTTGCATTTATATACTACCTTTCATGTTAAATGTTTCAAAAGGGCTTTGCATAATTAATTATTTTTGAAATACAGTGCTTGTTATGTAAGCAAGTGCAGCAGCCATGACCAACAAACAGCCATGAGGTGAATGATCAATCAATCATCACTATCATGGTCCATGCGTTTGATTTCCCTTTGGGTATTGGTTGCAGTGTAGCTTTGTAAAAAAACGTATTTTTTAATTTGCAAGCAAGTTACTGGAATAAAGAATTCAGTCTCAGCATGGTTGCCATCTCTTTCTGGACATCTCTTCGTGCTCTCACCAACAGTATATGATATCACATTTATTTGCACTGTTAGCATATATTAGTATTTGTAAAGTGTCTCTTAGAGACACTAAATATTGTATCATCTTATTGAGTGATTTATCTATCAGCAATTGAAAAGTGAGATGCTGCTATGTGGAAATTGCAGCCTTCTCCATTGAGCGATAACTACTACTTAACGCCAGAACAATGTGTACAAAAAGACATAACATCTGCAAATCAGAATGGTCCTAAGAGAATCCACTTCCAGTTTCAACAGAATGTGGAATTTTCTACCACATACTGTTACTGAAGTAGAGTTTCTAACTTGTTTTATAAAGGGAGCTAAATAGTAAAGGCGTGATTATTAAAGTGTATCAGGACTGGGCAGGAATGTGGGATTAGATAAAATGGTTCATGTGGAGTAAACACCAGCACACACTTGATGGGTAACATGGCCTCTTTCTGTGCTGCAATATCCTATGAATCAGCATGGAGGAAATATGGGTTCTTCAAACTGCCATACATGCACATTGTGAAGACAGTATCAATGATTTTTTTTTTACATAGATAAATAACTCCAGGAAAAATTTGAATCCAGTTTGATCTGAATCCCATTTAGACACTTTCAAACTCCTTATAGGTTGGTATGAGCACGGCAGAGGTAATGGATCCTAGAAGGGTTCGATCATCTTTCAAGTGCCTACAAATTGTCTCCTTAAGACCAAACAGTAAGCTCATTTCCTGATTTTCTTCAGCTCAGGAAGAGTTATAAGGTTCCTGTCGAAGTGGGTTACTCTGACATTGGCTAGCGGATCAAGACAGGCAAGGAGCTTTGATGCACTTTTGTAGTCATGGTGTGCCCATCCCAGTTACGTAAATGATTGTTTCAACAATTTGGGATGGGGTATATATCTTCAAATACAAGGCTTCAAAGGTTTCTCTCGAATACACTTGCACAAGCAGAGTAGGAATCCATGAATTTCAAGGCCATCTACATTTATTTGCTCCTGTCATGGATTTCAGCCCTGAGACACTCAAACATAAACAATCTTCATATTTACATTGGTCTGGGTTTTCCACTTCCACTCTCACCAGCCTGCAATAACCCTCCTCTTAATGTAAATGGGCAGACAATCACAGACAGGTGAGTGAAAGAGGGGAAATTCCAAGTCTTAATCTTTTGGTTGTGCCTGATCTCATCTGAAAAGTATGATGAAATCCTTTGTATACCATGGTTAAGTTCTACAGTTGACGAGAACCAACTATCACTATCAGGTATCTTCTCTTTGCAATCTTTGAGAGTGTGTACCTATTGCTATGTTGATACCTGAGTCAATTTCAACCTGCTCATGTAGCTAAAATCCAATATTGCTTTGTGCAACAGCACAAGAGTTTTCAATTGGTTTTCAAAATAAAGCTACCTTCCCTCAAGTTGCAAACAAATGTTTCGCTGGTTTTCCCAAAGTTGAGCCCTCATTCTCTTTCTTGATGCAATTTCTGCAATAGTTAAATTAACTTTGTTTTTCCTTTATTCCTCCTCTCTCATAGCTATTTAATGCCTCACTTAATAGATGCTTCGTGACTGGCTAGAATACCTAAGTAACATCATAAGTACTGTTCCTATAATCATACAAATGTTTTTTTTAATCTAGTTTAATTACTAACTATGCTGTCTAGCAATAAATGGTTCACTCTCCTAAGCAACCTCCCTTTCATTTAAAGAAATGGTACAAATTATATTAAAGTTTAACCAAGCTTTCCACACTCCAAATCCCATCAACATTCGTATGTTCATTTAGAATTTATTAGCTACTTCCCAGTTGGCCTTCAAATGGAATAATTATTCTTGCTATGTATTATTCGATTTGTAAAGCACACTTTTTAATAAATGTATAACCTTAATTATAATCAAGCTATTTTGTTTGTTTCTGTTATAAATAATAATTATGATCTTATTAGACATTTATTAACACCATTTTTTTGTTTTGTACTGAATTCATTTAGGAGGCTTTTATATGGTAGATGAACCCTGTTTAGAGGCTGACTCTAACAAGTCAAATTCTCTGACCCAAATCGCAGTCCTATGGAGTGTTTCTTGTTCAACCCATCAGGCCACACCAAAAAGGATTTTCTTTATCAGCACCACTACTGTCAAGAGCTCTTGACATTATTCAATGCACCTGAACTCTCACGAGGGTAATTTTACATGCAACGCTGACAAGGATGAATATTCTAGTCACAGAGGTTCTTCAAAGGTTCCCTTGAGTCTGTCCAAGGAGAAATGGGCAACAGAGGACAAGAATAATTCCAAACTCTCAAATAAACATAAGGAGGTAGAAGCAAAAGAAGACAAAGGTGAGCCCAACTGCCATAGGTTAAGAAGACCATTGGCAAAAGAGGCCAAGGATGAGTTTCACTCTGATGAACAAAAAGAATACAAAGATGACTTATGCTTACTCATGCACTCTTCCTTCATTCATGAGTTTAGTGAAGTGAAGCATTTCTTTACCATTACCATTGATTATAATGTTACCTGGGTTAACTCAAAGGCTGCAAGTGACTCATGAACTTTCACTTGTCTGTAGCTTTAGAACAACTTAGAGATTTAAAAAATGGCTTGTCTTACTAAACTGCCTGCTCCTATCATCTTCAAGGGTTACAGATCATAATGGAGTAGTAGTCATGATGCAATCAGTTTTTTTCCAGTAGACTTTGATTTCTATTGTTCATTTTTGTTTCCTGCAACACTCCTCAGATAACTGCAAGAGTGAAATTACATCCAACACTGTACATTAGAAATCACAAAGTTAGTGAGGCCTTGTTTCTTCCATATGTTGGGCACAGCTCTGCTTCTCAAAACTTCTCAACACCTTTAAACTTGTTACCTATGGCTATATATGGGAGAGGTGAATTAATCTTTCATTTCACTTCCTTACCACCGATTGACTTTAACATGCAACATACCCATCTTTGTCTAGTTCATGCATTCTTTCAGATAGCATTGTGTGCTGCCATTTTATGAGAGTGACCTTCTGAACCCACACAGATGGTGAGGAGCCTTAGATGTTGCCTGTGCCTATCTGAAAATTATGTGTAGTTTGGCCAAAATTTTCTGATTCTCCACTGGTGGCAGTTAAGGTTCCTTGCTGCTGATGAAAGATTTAGGCCTATATCTGAAGGAGAAACATCACCAAATGGGTATAACCAGATGCAAATTGTCCTCTTCATTTACTTATAGCTATATCAAACAGGTCGGCTTTTCCACTATCATAACATATCAAATTTCAATCATGCTCACTTATACTCCTAGGCCCAAGGCATGACAGAATTGTAGGACCTTATTTCCTTCTGTGAATGGAAAATTAGGGAAGAAGAGCACACTTTGGGTGGCTCTCTCATGTTGCTGCTTCAGGGCCTCGGGATAGCTCTGAGTGTGTACTTCTTTCTAAGAACAGAAGCGCCGTGTAATGCATTGTGTATTATTCTGCAGCCAAGGTGGATTGGTGCTGCTGCTTGTAAATTGTTTAGGTCAACAGAGGTCAGTAAATCCGGTGTAAATTTTTCACTTCAGACTAGCTTACATTTCCTAATTTTAAGATAATTTTGTACGTGCAACTAAATGCATGTCTGATGTTTGATGTTTGGGGCTGGGTTTTGTGGAGCCCGCTGGAGTGGGCAAGATGGTAAATGGGCTCACATGCGAGGCCATGCATCACAACCTTGGCAGCGGGAAAACAGCTCTCAATTAAACTGGTGACGAGAAGGTAAGGATTCAGGAAACATGCTCGTTAGTGGCTGGAACCTCATCTTAATGGATCATTTGCACCTAATTTAAATCTTATTTGCAGGATTTAATCAGCCCCCCTAATTAAGTGAAACTGACACAAATCACTCGTGCCTTTACTAATCCACATATTGGAAGCTGGCAACTTAAATGTGGTTTACCTGACTCACTGAGCTCTTTAACTTGCAGGAGAGTGAGTCACAGGGTGGTGGATCGTTTTTGGAAAATTTTTCTCTATGTTGAAACTTGATAATCTTACATTCTGATGAGCACATCCGAGAATTTGGTCCTACCAGATGATGTAGCTGCAAATGTCAAAGAGGCAGTGCCTGAAGAGACTACGTCTCTTCAGAGAAACAGTTACAGAACTATGCGCCTAATTCAGGATGACATGCGCCCTCAGGGATATGGTGGGTACCAGGTGCCAGTGGCTTTGAAGGTTACGGCAATGATAAATTTCTATGCATCCAGTTTCTTCCAGGGACCTACAGGTGACATTTGTTAGATCTTCCAAGCAGCCACCCCCTGCTGCATTAATAATTAGCTATAGTCCATGAGGGGTCTTAGGCATCCCTTTCCGGTAGAGAGAGACAATTGGTTATATAGCTTGAGAGGCACCACTCCAATCAAACATGGGGAAAGGAAGGAGGCAGGTCTCCATGAACTATCACAGATGGTAGGGGGAATGAACCCGCACCATTGGTGTCATCCTGCACCACACTCTAGCCATCTAGTCAACTAAGCTAATTGGCACCGCCCACCCCCCCCCCCACCCCCCTCCCACTTTCCACTGCATTAAGGAGCTAACAAATGGACTGTATAAGAGGATTGGAAACTTCATAACACTCTAGACAGACGAGGGCAGCCAGGTGAAGAGGGCAACGGGATTCACAGCTACAGTCAGCTTTCTGCATATGCAGGGCATAATACACTGTACTCATGTCACAATCAAGGCAGCATGTGAGCAGCCAAAGGGCCTTCATCAACAGAAAGGGATTCTATTCACTCAATGTACGGTTAATGTGTGACCACAAGAAGTGAAACATGCATGTTTGTGTTCAATACCCCGGTAACAGCCACTTCAACATTCACAAGTGCCCCACTTTTTTGTGCCAAGGTCACAGGTCAATAGATGGATCCTCAGTGACAGCTGGCACTCTCTTTGCACATGGCTGATGAAGCCGTCAGAAACACTCACAGTGAGGCAGAAGGGAGGTTCAATGTCATTCATGGCACAACATCATAAAGTAAATCTGTGTGCTGAAGATGCACTTCCATTACCTCAATAACTCTGGGATGTTCTTCAGTATGACCCAGTGAAAGGTGTGTTATGCCATGGCAGATGATGTGTGCCACGCAGACCAAATCCACAACAGAAACTTGGTCACATTATAACAACGGTTTTGCAATTTGTATTTATTACAAGAAAATGTGTGCACTGAATTCAGAAGTAACGAGTCCACCAAGATCTTTAGAGATTTTAACAATTAAATTAAAATATTTATTAACAAAGTAAAACATTTCAAGCACATACGTAAGACTACAATTACTTATTACTATAACAACTCTTAAAATTCCTAATTAACATGACCCCTAGTTACACACCTCCTTTAAGGCAACAGTCCAAAATAGATTTTAGATTTAAACATAACCAGCAAGTTAACACATACCCACTTGACAGTGGAATTCTAAATGGCTTCCCCACCTTCAGTTACTTTACATAGTAGACTTATGCACAAATGGCTGGAGGCTTCTTGAAGGCTGTTTCACATACTCCCATTAGATTTTATATGGCCCTCTCCTCAGACAGCCTTTCATTCTCCTTTATATATGTTTTGCTCCCTTTAATATGTAAATTCTATTGTTTCATGGCCTGAATTTTCAGCTCAGCGGGCAGGTGTGATCGGCAGGCCCAGGATCAGCTGGGAAATGTACCACCGATCGCAATTGGCCCCTGACCAAAGCTCAGCACTGCCGGGGTGGGGGCAGGAAGAGGGCGGACGATGATGTCAATGCAGGCACAAGTGACAGAAAGCTCCCTGAAGGCAGAGAGTTGCCTAAGGGAGCTGAAGACCTGAAGCAGCAAAAATAAAGGTTTCAAAAGCTGAGAAAAGTGTCCCTGTATCATAATCAGTCACCTGAAAATTTAGCTTATGAAAATGCTGTCCAAAGAAATTTATTTATATTTCACTTCATCACAGAAATCTCATTCCGCCCATTGATGAGGTTTGATGAAAAATGCAAAGGTCGCCTGGCCGATTCGCCCATCTGCCAACTATTAGGTTGGACAGGCTATGTAAAATGACAGACAATTGTGCTGCTAATGGGCCTGATTGCCCTCTTAATTGTCGACAGGTGGGCTTCTGACTTTTGCACGTGCCCACCGACCGAAATTTCGCACAAGCACAGGATGACGTAGGGACGCCCTCCCGACGTCATCTTGCCCGATTTCACACCCGATCAGGTAAGGTGTGCGCCCACCTGATCGGCATAAAATTCAGCCCCATTTGTCTTTGAAACTGTATCTTCCTCATAATATTAAACTTTCATGTTGCCCATATTGTCAGTAACCTTTGGCAAAAATAAACACACTCCCTTAGCCTTGCTTATCTGGCTAGTTGTAAACAGACTAATATCCATTTGAAATCCAAACAATCCCTTCATTTATCTAAAATAAATGCAAATTCCTTTCATACCTTACATGCTAAGCCAGCATCCATCTTTACTCATTAGCATCCCAAGCACATTTCTACACCTAGCTTCTTTTGATAATTTCAAGCTTGCAATCTACTTGACTCCAAATGTAATTAAATCACACAGACAGAGACATCTATATTCACACACATAAACCTACTACACAATAACCAGAAAAATATGATAAAAGTGATTATACTTTCATCTCAGGTGTCACAGATAGTTGTTATGTGCTGCGCACTGCGCAACAATGCTATGCAGAGGGGTGAAAACATCAGCCAGGAAAAAGAAAAGGAGGCAGAAGCCTCATCTGATGAGGAGGACAGGGGAATTGATAGTAAAATGGTAGGGAATCCCCAGCATCAGGCTGCTCCCGGTGTCCAAGCCACGGAAGGCGATGTACGAGAGGGAAGGGAATACCTCCTACTGAATTGCTTCCAAATACCTGCTCACCATTAAGGATCATATATTCACCAGAGTTATGAAATATGAACTTATTTCATAACACTGTCAGGTGGATGTTGAGAACTCCAAGTCCCGACTGGCCTTGAGAGTTTTGTGCATACATAAGCCGAGAGCGGGTGGCACAAGTGCAATTCGGAGTTTTGAAGTTCTTCAGGCTGAGAACGGGCCCAGTGCACCCGCACAAAAAAAGTTTAAAAAGTCACAAAAACCCAGATCATGTGACTGCGAACAGGGTACCATAACCAATGAAGAGTCCCAGGCACGGGACAGGGAGAGGGGACAGGGAGAGGTCCCAAAGGGAGTCCCAGGCAGAGGTCCCAAAGTTAAGAAGAAAGAGGAGCAGAGAAAGAGGCTCTACTCAGAAAAAAGGCTGCGGTTGGCAGACTTTAAATGGTGAGGGATCAGGAGAATCCCTGGCGATCAAAGAGGGCTCACAAGAAACCCGGGTGGTCAACGGTGGCTCAGGAGAACTCTGGCAATCACCACGGGCTTGGGAGAAGCCCTGGCAATCGAAGCAGGCTCAGGAGAAGTCCTGGAGATTGAAGAAGGCAGCAGAAGGTGATAACTCCTTGCTGTGGGCCATTGGGTGAAGGTAATCCTTTGGACTAGTGATGCTCTGCTCAGCATGGCCAAAGAGCTGAAGTTGTGCCTGTGAGCTGGTGCTAGAGTGCAGACTTGGGAATCCAGGGAAATGGGGTCTTGGGAGATGAGATTGAAACCCTGCGAGGAAAGCTGTTGTTGATGCCATCTGACTTGGAGGAATTTTTGGAGTGAATTCCAAGGTGAGATCTTTGAAGAAGGAGACTGAAATCCCTCATGAGAGAGATAGAGAGATTTCAATGAGACTGGTTGACTCACTGTATTTACTGATGTCTGGGTATGTTGTTGAGAAATCCGTGGAATCTTTCTTGGCCACATCTGCCATTGATTGTGCAGTATGGTGTATTCGACCGCAGTTTGCCAGTTAATTCACATGTAACTCATATTAACCCTGAATGTTAGAGTATAAGATAGATAATGTAAATTGTTTTATCTTTCTGCCCTTGTATAGTAAAGTTTATTTTTGTTTGTTCAAATCCCGTGGGATCTTGTGGCTTTACTCTCTTAACAAGTCTCTTGAATCTCAAACTTTGTTTACTTAAATGAAAAGTTACTGGGAGCAGGCTGCTGCTTTCTCTGCCCTGAGGCCATGGCGGGCATCCTTTAGCAACCCCTGGCCTGGATAGATCAAGGCATATAAGGTTCTGCTGCACAAGTGCAGGAGTGTCCTCTGTAGCCACTGCCATTGGAGGAGTTTAGTTCACTGGCATGGGGGTGCTGCTGGGGAACTCCTGAGCTGCAGCCCTTCCAGTTCCATTGCTTCCAGCTCTCTGTCAGTCAACATTTGAATCTCTGGTACTTCACCTCCCTGTCTTGGCCTCTGTCCCTGATGTTGTGGGTCCTTTTGTCCTGGAGGCGCAATCAACTGAGGCTTTCAAGGGGGAATTGGATCATTATCTAAACAGGAAAAAATGGGGAAAAGACAGGGTAGTGGCACCAGGTGAATTGCTCCTTTAGAGGGCCAATGCAGACATGATGGGCTGAATAACCTCTTATGTATCATATAACCATTCCATGCTTCTATGATAAAATGCATGTATTGCAATCCACAGAGTGTGGAAAATAAACTGAGTGAACTGGAAGCAATTATTTACAGGAGCATAGTGATAGTGTCAGACTGCACAGTGGAGGTTACCCTCACAGAGAAGGTCAGACTTTAAGATACAGATTTGAAATAACTGTGTAGGTGTAAAACTGGTGGATCAGACATCCATCACACAGACCACCTGACTTTCGTTTCCATTAATCTGAAGTGAAAATTCAGTCATTCCTATACTGGACAGCAATCAACATTGATCTGCAAGATTTACCTCTGGGTGGAAAGCTCAAAATGTATCACTTTGTTTTCACAAGGGCTGTATTGCAATCACTTCTGCCAACGGTATCATGGACAGATGTTTGTGCAACAGGTAGATTGGTGATGAAGAGTCCATGTAGATGACTTCCACCGGTTGGATTCCCCATTGAGAGGCCCAGTCTGGTAGCTTTGTTCTTCAGGATTTGACCATAGAATCATAGGATGTTTACAGCACAGAAGGAGGCCAGCCAGCTGACGTGTCCATGTTGGGTTCTGCTACAGCAACTCTGCAAATCCCACTCACCCAACCTCTCCTGGTAACTTGACAAAACTTTTTCTATTCAGGTGCTTATACAATTCCCATTTGAAAGCCACAGTTGATTCTCCCTTTGCCACACTTTCAGGCTGCATTCCACATCCAAACCACCCACAACATATAAAAGTTTTGCTTCGTGCCGCCATCGCTTCTTTTGACAATCACCTTAAATCAGTGTTCTCTGGTTTTCAGCCCTTCCGCCAATGGGAACAGGTTCTCCCTATCTACCCTGTCTCGACCCTTCATGATTTTGAACACCTCCAGCAAATCTCCTCTCAACTTTGGGCGGGATTTTCCCATCCACCCTCTAAGTGTGGATGTGGGCTGGAAAAGTGGCATTTTCCCCGCCTGGCACAATGGTGGGTTTTTGCACCGTATTGTCCGCTTCCCACCTCATTAATTATCCATCAGCAGGAAACAGGTCAGATTGCAAGCGGACGGCCTCTGATTTGCCGCCCTGCCCTGCCCCACCCTCAGCGGTTCCTTGCTCCAGGCGCCATATTTAAGCAGCATCCATGCACAGCTTTCTCAACGTCTGCAGCTCAGGACTGCCCCAAGGAAGACATGGCTCCCAAAAGGAAGAAGCATGCTGCTCCTAAATTTAGTGATGCCTCACTGGGCAACCTGCTGGATGCTGTGGAGGACTGCCGTGATGTCCTCTACCCCCGTCATGGCCAGACTCGGGAGGTGGCGGCACTAATGCTGCACGGAAAAGGTCAGCAATCAGTGCAGAAAGAGGATGAATGATCTCATCTGTTCCACCAGGCTAAGTTAACCATCTCATCACTCTCATCTCACACACTCACAAGCCCATGAGGCATTCACAGGATGACACTCCACAGGGATCTCACACACTGCCAACTCAAGGGACTCCCTCACACACATCTTCACATCTCCATCTGGGCTCATCTCCTGTCTAGCTCACATCCTCATCCCATGCATGGCTCCACTCGCCACCCACACAAGGCAGGCATCCTTATCCTCTGCCCTGGCATGCATCCTGCTGACGCTCTCTCCATTTGTCTTCATGCAGGACAAGCTGGCACACAATAGGAGGGATAGATCCCAGACGGGGTGGAGTTGCCAAAATCAAATCTATGTGGAGCGTGCCATCGCATGGGCCAGAGCAGACCGGGACCATGCCTGTGGCGACGATGAGAGCAGCGGCCCACACCTAAGTGAGGATCTTGCACCAGATCATACCTCAGACAACGATACTATGAATCCATTGCCGTGTCTTCCAGTTGCCTGCCATAGACTAACTATCTCTACTTTCTTTCATAGGCACCTCTGGAAAGTGCCGGAGGGAATCAACAAGCCAGGCCCTCATCTCCTGCCCCAAGGACACCTTGGATGAGGATAGCACCATAGAGGACCCATCACAGCACTCACCCACACCCTACACCAGTGCAGTGACACACACTTCGAGGGGACCTAACTCTAGAGCAGGCTCGGAGTCACAAACTGGTGAGCACAGCACACAATCTGTTCCACAGCAGGCAGAGGCAAGGACATCCAAGGTAGACGGCACTCGGAGGACTGCTGGAGGCCCAGTTTCTGCTGAGTGCAAGTCTAATGATGAGCCTCCGGACTCGGTCCTAACTCAGTTGGTGGAGCTGTAGCGAGAATCAGGGGAATATCAGGAATGATTGTCAGCTTCTTTCCTCAGGCTGCAACATACAATGGAGGAGTCCGTCTGCATTCAGTCTGAGGTTTTAGCACCGGCATGTCAACGCACCAAGGTCAACACTGGTAGGATGGCGGCCTCCATGGAGACCTTAGTCCAGGACATAGGTCCTGCACTATGCCAGCTGCACGTCATCACTGTAGCCCTTGGTGGCATCTATCAGTGGCTATGCAAGAGCGGGCAGGGAAACTCGATCTCACTTCAGCTGCCTCTTCCCCTCAAGGAGTCAGCCAGGAACTCTCAGGCACCCACAAGGAGGAGGACTAGCAACTGGACACCCCAGGGTCATCCACCCAGGTGACCCCAGGAGTGTCCAGCCCATCCCAATCCCTTCTTCCAGTGACCCCATCACCTCCAGCTCCACAGGTCGAAGAGGGTGCACCTGCCCCACAACAAGAGATCCAAAGCAGGCCTGGGCCCTCCAGATCTTGGCCCTCCAGGTCTCGACCCTCCAGAGAACGCCTGTCATCACAGACAACAGGGTGTAGCTGCCAGCAAGCTGCCTCCACCTTCACAGAGGATGTTGGGGATGCACCAAGACATAGCAGTAAAGTTAGGAAAATTAAGAAATATTAAAATATTAGGTGCATGACAGTAGCACAGCTGTTTACCACATTTATATAATGTTCACAAATGTAAATAGAATCACACCCATTTCACATTTCCTCTTGTGTATGCCTCCTCTTTATGATGAGCTGTGTTGTTGTCAATGCCCTCATTTATCGCTGATGTTGCTATTATGTGCCTTTGGCCGATGTTGTTTGCTTCCATATCACTATAGTGTGTGTCCATTCTCAGATCATTCCCGACATCAGTGATGCCTCATCCTTAATGTTAAGCGTGCTTATGGAAGGAACCTCGTTCACATGTCTTGCTGGGTCATGTCATGTTAGTTCTTGGCTGTTTAAGATCGAGGCAGAGTTGTTCACCCATCTCATCTGCATTATTGAAAGGTGAAGGTGTTGTGTTCAATGAGAGATGGTTGAACACATGCAGAAGGGTCACGTATCTTGGAACTCTATGTACTCACAGTCATCTGGCAGGATTTTCAATCTATGACCCTTGCTCAGAGCTTGAGTGTGCTCCTGTCTGCCTTGCACATTGCCAACTCTCCGAGTACACCCTGCTAAGCTCACCGATAAGTGTGAGCACCTTCCCACCTTGATGTGCCGGATCTTTGCCCCTCGAAGTCACATTATTGTGCTGGCGCTCGGCCCTACAACCTTGAGCATTTCTCACTTTGTAGTTATCTGTATTGCAGCCACAAGGCTCTTGTCACAATGTAGGGATGCAGCGCTGCGCCATACGTTCTGTATAGCATAGTCCCACCTAAACCCTTGCCGAGGTCAGTGATGATAAATCCAGATGGATGTGTTGCGGTCAATGGAGCCTTTGAGCATGCTCTGGAAGTGCATATGGATGTAGTGAAGCTGAAGTGTGCTCTTCATTATCAACAAAGCGTCACCTTGAGGGCTTCATTGTCTCTTAGCATTTTTCAGCTTCCAAGGGCCAGGGTTGGCCATCAAGGCAGACTGTGTTGAGGAGGATGCATTTTAATGTTTGGCAAGCGAGTGTGTGAACATCGTGATCTTCAGGTGGTCCACATCCATGGAAAGGTCAGGATGATTGCAGGCCCACATCCCTAACTGAGAGTGCTGGATGTCACCGTGCTGGAGAAGAAGGTGACTAAGTGATGTCCAAATGGATTGAGACCTGCAGAACGTCCTTGTCTGCCTTGGCCCAAGTGTGACCTATTGGTGTCACCATCTACAAGATGCCAATGGTGTGCTTTGCCAATGTTCGGATAGTCACATGAGCATCATTGTCTCTTCTCTCAGCAGGATTTTGTGTTTGCCGTAAGGGTGTCATCAGTCATGCCCTTTGCAGGTACACTTTGTCACCAAGGAGCCAACCCTGGATTCTGTGTGGTCCCTCGAAGATGTCCAGGATCTGCGATCTACTCAAGATGTATGAGCCATGGCAACTTCCTGAGTATCTGGCGCAAACCTGTATGAGTTGTTACTTGTGGTCGCAGACCAGCTGAACAAGGAGTGAGTGCAAGTCTTTCCGGTTGATGTATTGGAATGATGCCTATTGCCAGGGAGCTGAGAACAGTCAGTGGCACCTTGCACCTGTGGGAATCTGGAAATCGTGGCAAAGCCCATTTCTATAGCGTCCTGGCTCATTTAATCTCTATCAAAGTCAACGTAATTGTGGGCCTGGCCAAAAGGGTGCCTGTCACCTCCTGTATACTTGTGTGTCGAAGGTTGAGAGATTGTGCAGAGGTCCCCAGTGGAGTCATGGAAAGAGCCACTTGCAATGGACTCACCACTTACCACGTTAAGAGCAGCGGTGACTTTTACAGCCACTGGTAATGGATGCCCTCCCAGTCTTTGTGGCATCAACTCCTGGAGAATGTGGCAGATGTGAGCCACCAGATCCCTAGACATACAGAGGCATTGGTGACACTGTCTCTTGCTCATCTGCAGAAAAGCCATGCATGCTTTGTACATCCTTGGTCTTGAGAGCCACCTATGCACAACATTTCTGTGAGCCTCATCCTCTGCTTCCGGAGGGGGCCCTGCTGCCCCTTGCTCATGAGGGTGGAGCGCCTCCCTTTGGTGAGCCTGGCGCCACTGTAGCAATTTTCTCCGCCTTCTCCCCTGCCTGTATGCAATGATGCAGGAGCGATAAATTCAGCCTCCGTCTCACTGAAGGTCTCATCTGTGCAGCATCAATGAGAAAAAGACGTGTCAGCATGATGTTCCAAAGGTCCCATTTCTCTCGAAGTGAGTGACTTGGTTCCAGTGTCAGCACCTATTCACCACTGAAATCCTGGCGAGCACAAAGTATGTTTCAAGGTGTTCCCCTCCCCACACCCCTTTACATGGCCAACTGCTTTGAGATTGCTTTGGCCAGGCTCTGGGATCCTCATTCACTGCACTCTAATACTACACTTTTCAAATCCACAGGAGGCCTAATGTTCATTGCTGAACTGAGATTATTTGAGGGGGGTGCTGAGACTCCTCGTCTGTAAACCAGCACCAAGACTTTGAGCTCATGCTTTTAAGACATATTTGCAGCTTGTCCAGTCGCCCAATTGCTCTTGACCTCATTATCGCTCTGGGCAATTGGCGTGCTTGGAACAAGGGGTTAATATAAGGAGACCGATTCGTGCCATGGTCCGGGATTAGTCCCACTTGAATGTGCTTCATTGCTTCACTCTCCTGATTCCCTGCATTGTCATTGAAAGGTTCCTAACCTGCCTCAGCTGTGCATCTCTCCTCATTTGAGAGTACGAAATTCAGTTGAGTGCCCCTTTAATTGTCCCTCCCACGCCCACTCAAGTGCATTCCACCGCTCCTCCAAAGGGTTCTTAGAATTAACAAATGAACCCACAATGTGATTGCACATCGCTTGTGAGCAATTGGTGCCTTTATATCATTATAACACATACAACTGTTGGGAGGTTGGGAGGGTAGTTGGGATGGTTAGGGGTCCCATGGAGGTTGGGACAGTAGTTGCAGAGGTGAAGGGGTGGGTGGGGCTAGTCAGGGGTTCCCGTGACGGGGTCAGAGGGAGTCACCACTATAGCTACCCAGTAGTTAGAAGCGGTTTTAATTCTTCTAACTTTGCCTGGGTAACTATTCTGCTAACAGAGTCGGAACCATCCAAAGACTGCGAATTAAATTGGAGTATCAGATGGTCCCCAGTGCAGGGTAATTGCCCAATGGAAGTTTGAACTTTCTGGGCAATTGCCGTGCAATCCTGACATGGAGACTTTCAGGAGGTATGCCCCAGCGCATTTTTGGGGTACCCACCCCCACAGCGCATTTTTGGGGTACCCACCCCCCCAACCCCAGTAAGACACCTTGTGGAATAAAAGTTATGAGCAGCTGTTTCACAATGACAGGAGAATGACACCTTGTAATGCATAATTTTAATCTGCTAATAAAGCTGGAGCTGCATCTAATTAAGCCCACAAGGTCCGTTGTTATGTAAACAGAGCCCGAGCTTGGACAAACAGAAAAAGACACATAAATGGAGAGGTGGTAAGCGGGAGATAGAAAGATAAATAAATAGTTAGAGAGAGAGGCAAGAGCAGGAAGAAACAACAGGATAAACTAACATGTAGAGGCAGATATGAAGGGGAAGTGATAGGTAGTGAGAACCTTAAACAGAGAGCAAAACAGAAAAAAAGAGACAGGAAAAAGACAGAAAAGTAGCAGTGGAAGTGACTGATGAATGGAAAGGAGCAAGAGAGAAAAGGGCAGAGGTAGCCAGTTAAAGAAATAAAGCACGAGGAACCAATAGGAAGACATATAGAAGCAAAGAGTAAAAGGTGTAGATGGTGAAACAGCTAGTGATAATCAGAAAGAAAAAAGAATCGACTGAAAGAGGGAGAGGGGGAGGGAGCAAAAAGGGCAGCAACAGAAAGAAGGCACATAGAGACCCTGGTAACAGAAGAGACATGGAAAAAAAAAGACAAAATATAATAAGAAAAAAATATGTGGAGAAATAGCACAAGCGGGAAAGTAGTCACCTTCTCCATAGTTACCTGAATGCCAGAGGGCGTTATGACATTCTGGCCTTGTAAACCCAGCTCGCAATAAGATGTAATTATATCTTTTCTTGAGAGTACTGTATGTTTATGCTCTTAAATTCTATTTGTGTCATTTTTTTTCATTCTGAAGGAATGATTGCAGCCACACTAGGATACAAAAGTCATGTTACTGCCCTATTGCTCTGTTTGGTGAAGCATTCGTCCCATTAGTGCCATCCCCAAGCTAGACTTATAGGCGACATGTGTTCAGGCTGTTAAGTGATTGGAAACTGCAATGTGCCAGCTTTAATTGCATCCGCCATCCTGCTCCAACTTAATGAGCTTAATTGTTATTTTCACTGCAGGTTTGCAAACCCATTTCTAATATAACACAGCAGACACCTTCTTCAATGCTTGGAGAATTGCTGTCTCTGGGCGTTGTCAGAACATCAGAAAAATTTCCAACACTAAAATTGCCCGCAATTTTCTTTATTCTAAAGCTTCAATTTCCAGTTGAACAGATGTTCTACTGCTGAGGGTGGAGGGAAAGAAGATCAGGAAAATATGCATAGAGTGCATTTATTATTAATTTTACTTAAATGTTATCAATCATATGCATCACAATCAAATGATACTAATAATGGTTGCTAGGATTTGGTACCACAGATGTTTGATGCAGCCAGTTGCTCTTTTGCAAGCCAGAAATGATAAGGATTCAGTTTCCAGTGGGATCTAGTTCTGAATGTCATGAGTTTGTCCTTTTTAAAAAAAAATTTAATGTCTCCTACTTAAAGAATATTTCCTCAAAGTGTCTGCAAATTTTATGGCCAGTTCTTCTGACTACTTCAGAAAGTGCAGTTCAAATGCAGTACAATGATACTCATCTTACTTATCTGGTAGCAAAAAAGATCACATCATGCACCAAATACAATTATATTTACACCATCACACACAAAATCATTGTCCAAAAGAACAGTATTGTGTTTACAGCATTATCATCCTTAAAATTCATTAATATATCGCATCTGTACTAGCCATAGACTTTATAAAGAAAAACGGTAAATTTGCATTCATGCGAATATTTGATCCTGGACTATTTAAATGGTTACAAGCTGATTACACAAATTAAATTCATGAGGGAATCAATTATGCAATCTACAGATTTTATACAAGATCACTAGCTACAGATGAAGTAGGCTATTCAACTCATCTCAGTTCATCCATCTATAAAGACCCTAGAGTCCCCATCACAGTATCTAATTGTTTCTTAAATAATTCCAGAGCTTTTGCTCCACTACCTCACTCGGAAGTTCATCCCATGTGTTGATCATTCTGTGTGAAACAGAACTTCCTGACTTCAATCATTCACTAGTTTGCATGTGCTCCTTGTTCTATTATCAGCGTTTAATTTGAAATGGTGTTCTGAATTTACCTTTTCTATACAGTTTAACAGCTTGTATAAGGTCACATCTCTACCAGCTGTTCTCAAGACAAAACGGCCCAAGTTTCTCCCCAGTACAAGGAATGAGTTTCATGGCAGATCTCTATATTACTTTTGGAGTTTGATTATTGCTTGGTGTCCAGTGTTAATTGTATAAATTAAAGTTATGTGTATACGAGTGGGGGGCACTCATTGGACAATGACATGCACACATCTCCTTTCAATTTCTGCAGCCTGGAGGAGCCCATATTTCATATTTATGTAGAGTGTGTGGGGTTGCTGCCCCTCTTCTATTACCTGGAGGGGCTGCTCCTCAATTTCTGGTTGCACTTCAGCACCATGCCTCTGGCATTTGGCCAACCAGTGCGGAGGGGGCCAGGTAAATTAGAGGACCTCATCATTGGACTGCTCCTGTGCCTGGCCATGGTGGCATTATAGCAGGTCCTGGCAGTAGGCAGTTGAGGGGGTCATTTGGCCTCACTGCCTGCCTCTCTCCCATGGCTATGTCCGTACCCAGGTGTCCTGGAGAGAGAGCACGCAGTGTGCACTGGTACGCCTGAGGCCTTCCGTAACCAGTGGGTGTTGGGGGGAGGGGTGGGGGTTGAAGTGCATCACCAATGCTGGGAATGACATTTTAATTTGATAAATTTCCTTTGAGTTTTAGTTTTCATACCGTGAGTTAATAGTGCCCCTTTCCCATGGGGCCCTTAATTGGTGTATTGGTATCAAAAGTGGTATAAAGAGACATTTCTGTGACTGGTGGGTGCCAGGAAGGCTGGAGTCCATAATCTACAGCAGAAATGACATTTTAATTTAAGTTTAGAAGTTTCCTTTACACTTTTTTGCTTTTGTTACAATGGATTAATCGTGCCCCTTTCCCATGGGGCATTTGATTGGTTTATGATGACAAAAAGAGATATAAAAAGACACATATTGACGCTGGTGGTGGGTTATAGAATTAGGAGTTATACATTTATAATTTTCTGTCTTAAAAAATATCTTAGTTTACTGCCTTCACCTTTATCAAGAATCTACTGCTACCATGTTAGACCATAAGACCATAAGACATAGGAGCAGAAATTAGGCCATTTGGCCCATCGAGTCTGCTCCACCATTCAATCATGGCTGATAAGTTTCTCAACCCCATTCTCCTGCTTTCTCCCCGTAACCTTTGGTCCGCTTACCAATCAAGAACCTATCTATCTCGGTCTTAAATACACTCAATGACCTGGCCTCCACAGCCTTCTGTGGCAATGAATCCCATAGATTCACCACTCTCTGGCTAAAGAAGTTTCTCCTCATCTCTGTTCTAAAAGGTCTTCCCTTTACTCTGAGGCTGTGCCCTCGGGTCCTAGTCTCTCCTACTAATGGAAACATCTTCCCCACGTCCACTCTATCCAGGCCTTTCAGTATCCTGTAAGTTTCAATCAGATCCCCCCTCATCCTTCTAAACTCCGAGTATAGAGCCAGAGTCCTCAAACGTTCCTCATATGTTAAGCCTTTCATTCCTGGGATCATTCTCATGAACCTCCTCTGGACCCTCTCCAGGGCCAGCACATTCTTCCTGAGATGTTAGAACAAAAGAACATAAGAAATAGGAACAGGAGTAGACTTTTCGGCCCCTCGAGCCTGCTCCACCATTCAATAAGATCATGGCTGATCTTCTTGTGTTTCGATTTCCATATTTCCATCTAACCCCAATAACTTTTGATTCCCTTGCCTAACAAGAATCTATCTACCTCTGCCTTAAAAGTATTCAATGACCCCTGCCTCCACCACCTTCTAAGGCAGGGAGTTCCAAAGTCACACAACCCTCTGAGAGAAGAAAGTTCTCCCCATCTCTGTCCTAAAAGGGTGACCCCTAATTTTAAAACAGTGGCCCCTAATTCTAGACTGACCCACAAGAGGAAACATCCTTTCAACATCCACCTTGTCAATATCGTTCAGGATCTTGTATACTTCAATCAAATCACCCCTCACTCTTCTAAACTCCAGTGGAAAGAAGCCCAGTCTGTCCAACCTTTCCTCATAAGACAACCCACTCATTCCAGGCATCAATCGAGTAAACCTCCTTTGAACCACCTCCAATGCATTTACATCCTTAAGTAAGGAGAGCAAAACTGCACACAGTATTCAAAGTGCGCTCTCACCAATACCCCATATAACTGAAGTATAACATCCTTACTTTTATGTTCAATTCCTCTCGTAATAAAGGATAGCATTCCATTAGCCTTCTTAATTACTTGCTGTACCTGCATACTAACTTTTTGTGACTCATGTACTAGAACACCTAGATCCCTCTGCACCTCAGAATTATGCAGCTGTTCTCCATTTAAGTAATGCACTGCTTTTGAGTTTTTCCTGCCAAAGTGAACAACTTCACATTTTCCCACATTAAACTTCTTTAAACTCCATTTGCCAGATCTTTACCCAATCACTCAACCTATCTATATCCATCTGCAACCTCCTCGTGTCCTCTTCACAACATACTTTCCTACCTATCTTTGTGTCATCTGCAAATTTAGCTACCATGTTTTCGCTCCCCTCATCTAAGCCATTGACGTAAATCGTAAACAGTTGAGGCCCCAGTACAGACCCCTGTGGGACTCCACTCGTCACATCCTGCCAATCAGAAAAAGACCCATTTATGCATACTCTCTGCTTTCTGCCAACCAGCCAATTTTCTATCCATGCTAATATGATAACCACTACACCATGCGCTTTTATTTTCCGTTATAATCTTTGATGTGGCGCCTTATCAAATGCCTTCTGGAAATCCAAGAACAGTACGCCTACAGGTTCCCCTTTATGACTGCACATGTTAGTCCTTCAAAAAACTCCAATAAATTAGTTAAACATGATTTATCTTTCACAAAACCGTGCTGACTCTTCCTTATTGCCTTGAGCTCTTCTAAGCGCCCAATTATAACCTCCTTAATGATTGATTCTAATAACTTCCCCATGACAGACATCAAACTAACTGGCCTATAGTTTCCTGTTTTCTGCCTCCCTCCCTTCTTGAATAGAGGGGTTATATTTGCTACTTTCCCCTGATGGAACCTTTCCAGAATCTAGTGAACTTTGGAAAATTAAAAGAGGCCACCTCTTTTAGGACCCTAGGATGTAGTCCATCAGACCTGGAGACTTGCTAAATTTCTTACAGCCAGTTGGTGAAGGAGGAGACCAGAAGTCAAACTTTACTCAGTTTTACATTTATTCACAAAGTGAAACATTACAAATGTATAGTTCCTAACTCTACAACGGGAGCTGGGTGCAATACTCAGGCTGTATTCTGACACTTTAAAATGTCTCTCGATATGCACCCTAATAATTTTGTCATATAGTTCAGCATTCTGTTTGCTTTTATCCATGCGTTTGAAACCACTAGACTTGACAATTCCAAATGCTCTTCTTGCACGTCTTCCATCTTCCACCCTCCTTAAACTTGAGCTCATCCGAAATTATACTGTCTGTACAATAACTCACACTAACTATGACTCCTTTGCTCACTGATTTTCAGTCCAGCAAAGTCTCGATTTTAAAATTCTCATTCTTGTTTTCAAATCTCTCCATGTCCTTGTCACTTCCTATCTCTATAACCTCCTCCAACCCTATAACCCTGTAAGATCTCTGCACTCCTCCAATTCTGGCCCCTTGCACATACCCAACTTTAATTGCTCCACAATTGGCAGCTCCGTCATGCCTTCAGCTGCCTAGACATTATTTCAGTAATTCCCTCTCTGAGCCTCTCCACCTCTCTATCTCTCTCTCCACCTTTATCCTACCCTCCAGTGTAAACTTCCCAGCCCATATTCACAGTCACCCCCTTGGCCCTGCCATTTCACATGGTCTTGCTAGTCTCATCATATCAATTACCGATAAGGCTATCTCTGAACACTTCCTTGTATCATTATCAACCCGCATCGCCCATCCACACCCCACCCCCATCTCCTTCTGTATTCGTCCTCCCAATTCATTTACAACTGCAGTTTCAAAATCCCAACTGTCCAGTCTTTGGCCTCCTGCTCATGACAACATTCCTGTAGCTACTGATTTGCTCAACTGCATATTCACTTCCACCTTTGATGCCCTATTCCACCAAAAAAACCATTACATTGACTGTCACCCTAGCTGTTCCTTCACAATGGCCCTCATTTCCACTCCCTTTCATTCCACGGAGCACAGATTATAAGGATATGACAGACAACTGGTTTAGGCATCCACCATCAGATCTGGCTACACCACATTAAGTACCATCAGGTTCTGCTGTTGTCTGCTAAAACTGCCCACTGAACACCCTGGAATGCAAAAATACCCATCGGCTTCTTTTCTCCACTACAATCTGTCTTCTTCAACCCTTCGAATGGAGTTTGTAGTGGGGACTGCCTTCAGAGTTCCCAAAATTTAATTGGAGGAAGTTTCTGCTCATCCAATACTGGATGCCAGATAAGCGGCCTGATAATTTAGCAACAGTGGAGGAGTTGGGTGTGGTGGTGATGAGAAAGAGCTGGGTGTCATCAGCATACGTGTGAAAACTAACTTTGTGTTTTTGAATATATTGCCGTAGGGTAGCATGTAGATGCGAAATAGGAAGGGGCTAAGGATAAATCTTTGGGGGACACCAGAGGTTATGATGCTGGAGTAGGAAGAGAAGCCATTGTAAGTGCTACTTTATCTATGATTAGATAGATAAGAATTGAACCAGGAAAGAGCAGTCCCACCCAACTGGACAAGAGTGGAGTTGGAGGAGGATGGCATGGGTAACCATGCTGCAGAAAGGTCGAGTAGGATGAGAAGGGAAAGTTTGTCACAGTCACATAAAATGTAATTTATTACTTTGCTAAAAGCAGTTTGGGTCCTGCGGCAGGGCCGAAAACATGATTGGAGGGATTCAAACATGGCAGTTTGTGAAAGATAGGCATGAATTTGAAAGGCAACAACACATTCAAAGAACTTGGAAAGGAAAGGGAGGTTGGAGATGAAGCGGTATTCTGCAATGACAGTCGGGTCAAGGGTTGGTTTTTTGAGGAGTGGGTGAGGGCAACAGATTTAAAAAAGAGAGGGGCAACGCCTGAAGAGAGAGAACCATTAACAACATCAGATATACTGGGGATCAGGATGGGAAGTTGGGTGGTCAGACTGTTTGCAACTTTAATATCATATTGTGCCCAAAAAGAATTCCAAACCATATGATCACACCATCACTAAGGTCCCCACTTTCCACTTATGAAACATTGCCCAACTTCTCCCCTGCCTTAGCTCGTCTGTTGTCATACCTTTATTACCTCTAGACTTGACTATTCCAATACACTCCTGGTCAGCCCCCCACATTCTACCCTGCGTAAACTTGAGATCATCCAAAACTCTGCTGCCTGTGCCCTAACTTGGCCTGTTCACCTGTCCTCACTGACCTACATTGGTTTCCGGTCAAGCAATGTCCTGATTTTAAAATTCTCATCCTTGTTTACAAATCCCTTCATGGCCTTGCCCCTCCCTTTCTCTGTAATCTCCCCCAGCCCCAAAATCCTTCCTATTTGCACCCCTCCAAGATTTCTGCACTCCTTTAATTCTGACCTCTTGCTCATTCTCGATTTTAATTCCTCCATAATTGGTGACCATGCCTTCAGTTACCTAGGTCCTAGTTTCTGGAATTCCCTTCTTACACCTCTCTGTGCCTCTCTTCTTTGCTTTTCTCCTTTAAGACACTCCTTAAAATCTATCTTTTTGGTCAAGCTTTGGTCATCTGACCTAATACTGCAAGTAGTTCAGTGTCATATTTTGTTTAATAATGCTCCTGTGAAGCACTTGGGAAGTTTTATTATGTTGATGATGTGATATAAATCTAAGTTGATGTTATTTTTTATGGTGCTCCTTATCCAAGGTTTTGGTCACCATTCTTACTATCTCCTTTTGGGACTTAGTGTCAAATTTTGTTTGATAATGCTCCTCAGAAGTAGCTTGGGACCTTTTACTACCTTAAAGGCATTATATCATGCAATTTGGTGTTCCTGTTGTTGATTGATGCTTCATATTTAAATAAGGGTTCTGTACTTGATCAAGGCCCCCTTTGTGATAGTGGGTTCCTCTAGAGAGTATGAGAGCAGCGTTGTTACCTTGTCAACTCTGGTAAGGTCATTGAATGCTTTCCAGCATTATGCCATGTCCTCTTCTGAAAGGTGATGGAAGTATTGCATGGAGGGCTTTCTGTCATCTGGAGGAAGGAGATTTCCCTCCTCCTGTTCACATTCTAGGCTAGGACCTCCAAAGAGCTTCAGAGAAACTGGGGGTCCAATCTGCAGGTCTTGCAGTTTTCCTTGTGTTAGGATGTGTTTCCTTGCTATTTGCAGCCAGAATGCACAACCCTTTAAGATGTCCTTTATATGACATCGATGAGGATTGATTTTTGTCACCCACCTTCTCCCCACCCCCACAAACAGAAGTGTCCAGTGATTATGCCTGACTCATAATATTAGTGCTGCCTGGAGCAACACAAACATATGTACAGTGTACACATGCTACCTGTGTCCCTGTTTTCCACTGTAATCCAATTTCTTGGCCAATAAGCTTTGAGTGTACTAAACCCTGGACGTATTTCAACTTCACCATTAGCAATTGGAATAATAATCCAACAGCTTCATCCATTTATTCTTCCTAGATGTAATACTTTATAATTTTCTGTATCAAGTTTCAGCTGCCAGTGCCCAGCCTACTTACATCTTTTTTAGTCACTGTGTTCCTCCTCTGATTCAACTGCCCCTCCTGGTTTGGCATCAATCTGTCAATTTAACCAGTTTGCATTAAGCTGCTGAATCTAAGTCATTATTGTGAGATAGAAACTGTAGTCCCAACTCTAATTCCTGGGGCATTTTGCTCAGCACTCCTCCCCTCCATATGAACTCCTTTAACCACGACATGCTGTTCCTTACCATTCAGCAGCCTCTTATTCATTTACAAATTCTGCATTGAATTGCACTAAATTAGGGAGCAGGGCAGTAGTGCAGATGGAAGCAGAAAGTTGCAAAGGGACATTGATCAAGTGAGTGATGTAAAATATGGTAGGTGGAACTTAATGTGGGCAAGTGGTCATCTACTTTGGACTTAAGGAAGATATCAGGGCATTTTCTAAATGATGAGAAACTAGGAAGTGTAGTGGAGCAAAGATATTTTGGAGTCCATGTACACACATTTAAAGCTATTGAACAGGTACAAACAAAATCGATCAAAAAAAGCTAATTAAATGTTGACCTTTATTCAAGGGGACTTGA
This sequence comes from Cetorhinus maximus, assembly GCF_964194155.1. Classification (NCBI taxonomy): domain Eukaryota; kingdom Metazoa; phylum Chordata; class Chondrichthyes; order Lamniformes; family Cetorhinidae; genus Cetorhinus; species Cetorhinus maximus. Next base: position 68,972,953 of record NC_135898.1, read on the forward strand.
TTATAAAGGAGATAAAGTTATACTTCAGTTGTATACAGTATTGGTCAGACTCCATCTGGAGTGCTGCATTCTGTTTTGGCCACCAGATCTCAGGATAGTCAGTTCTGAAGAAGGGTCAATGACTTGAAAGTTTAACAATAACTTATATTTGTATAGCACCTTTACCATACTGAAATTCCCCAAGGTACTTCATAAGAGCATTATATTATTATAAAAGTATAACCCTGAGCCACATAAGAAGATATGAGGTCAGATGACCAAAAGCTTGGTCAAAGAAGTGTCTTAAAGGAGGAAAGCGAGATAGAGAGGCAAAGAGGTGTGGGGTTGGAAATCCAGAGCTTGGGGCATAGGCAACTGAAAGCACGGCCATCAAAAGTGGAGGAATAGTGGAATGCATTCAAGATCAGAATTAAAGGAACACAGGTATCTTGGAGGGTTGTGGGGTTGGAGGAGATTACAAAGTTAGGGAAGGGTAAGGCCAGGGAGGGATTTGAAAACAAGGATGAAAATTTTAAAATCAAGACATTGCTCGACCAGGAGCCATTGTAGGTCAGTGAGTGCAGGGGTGATAGGGGAATGGGACTTGTGTGTTAGAAAACAGGCAGCAGAGTTTTGGGTGACTTCAACTTCACAGATGTAGAATGTAGAATGTGGGAGACCAGCTAGGAGTGTATCCGAATAGTCAAGTCTAAAGGTAATTAAGGCATGGAAGAGGCTTTCAGCAGCAGATGAGCTGAGACAGGGTGAGGTAACACAAAGTTATAGAGGTGGAAATAGGCAGTCTTAGTGATGGTGCAATTATGAGGTCGAAGCTCATCTCAAGGTCAAATGTAACATCAAGGTTGCGAACAGTCTCGCTTAATTTCAGACTTTTACCAGGGAGAAGGGTGGAGTTGGTAGTTAGAACAGATTTTGGGGCAAGGACTGAAAACTGCAGTTTCCCCAATATTTAATTGGAGGAAATTTCTGCTCATCCAATATTGGATATCGGATAAGCAGTCAGATAATTTAGCAACGGTGGCGGAGACGAGATAGGTGGTTGTGAGGTAGAGCTGGGTGTCATCAGCATACATGTGAAAACTAATGCCATGTCCTCGGATGATGCAGCCAAGGGGCAGCCTGCAGATGAGAAATAGTAGAGGGCTGTGTGAAGGTGAGAGAAGGGTGGAAATCAGAAGCAAAGTTGATTATGTTTTCCAGTTGTGAGCAAGAGCAGGAAACAGCACTAATACATTCACCAATGTAGCGGATAAAGAGCTGAGGAAGAGGACCTGAATAGGACTGGTAAAAGGAATGTTCCACAAGAGACAGGTATAACTAGGATCCATGTTGATATCCATAGCAACACGTAAGGCAAGGTAAAAGAGAAATTGTTCAATGAGAGAACAAGTTCTACCAGGTAAAGGAGGGTAGTGGTGAATGGGGACTGGTTGGGCCTGATCTGTTGAAGAAGTAACAGATAGCCTTCAGCATATTCTGGTGTGGGGCTGGAGGTATAGAGAGATTGCACATCTACAGTGAAGTTTCAACTAATGATCCCATCTTGAGCACCACTTTACCGCTTTAGTGCCTGAAGTATTTGGCAAAAATCACACCCAATTTTCTTTTTTTTTCTAACCTAGCGAGAACTCCAACTGTATTGATAATATCATGGAGGGACACAAACTTCACATAAATACCCCAATCCGTGGAATTCTGATAAGACCAGAGTTGCTGGAAGTTACAATGGTTGCAGTGTCAGAGATGAATGTCACGGCACAATGCATATAAGGAGGATCTCTTTGGTAATACTAAGTGCTGTTGTTGAAACCTTTGGTGAAGAATAGAAGATGCCATTTCATTTTCTAAATTTTTTTATGGAGTGATGTAAACCCTTTCAGCCTAGTGGAAACCGAATGGGTGGGCAGTTAGAATCACCAGCAGATGAGATCTGAACATTGTTCATCACACACATAATCTTGAGCTATTTGATAGATTGGTTGTTCAAAGCTGTTAACTTGTCAGCTAAGTAAGAAATTATTCTTAAATTATAATTCTCACCAATTTATCACCCTAACTTCTGGTCACTGCTATAGTTAATGCTTAACATCTGTTAGTGTTGGTTCACCATGATATACTAACTTACCTGTGTAACTTTTGCTATTTGCTCTGTTAAGTTAATGTTGTCCATTATTAATTTGCTGCTCAACTAGTAGATGACTGATTTGTCTCGATTAAATCTTTGAGTGCACAACTTTAACTTTATGTTGTGATTTTGAACCAATAAATTGTGTTTATTGCACAATTTGTGGTCTGGCTTCTTCCTTGGTGATTTGGCAAGAAAAAGTTCATACTGTCACTTAGCAGTATTAGAGTAGCCTAACTGAAAGTTAGTAAATTCAATTAATTTTGATCTGAAGTGGGTTGAGTCTAAGACAGTTCAATGACTCGGGAATTATTTCATCCCAAGAACTATTCAGGAAGATAAAATCTCAGGCATTTCCTTGGTAAGGATTTAAAGGAGGGAATTAAGGATTAATCTGGTTCCACAGCATAAATTTGTTAGCATATCAAAGCCAGATTTCATATGTGAGTCATTAACTTAATTAAGGCAGGCTTGGATGAGTAGCCCTGTCACAATTTTAGTAGCAGGGTCTGGTACATAAAGGATTAATGTTGGACAGAATACAGTACCCGCCCAAACAGAAGAAGACACCTGACCCAGAGCCAGGGTCAGTCTGGAGATGGACACAGTTGGGTTAAGGCCTAGAATAGGGTCAGCTCCATACCTGTACTTTCTACTGTAAATATGTACATAGTTATGAGTTGGTAATAAAGACTTGCTTTTAACAAATTCCAGACTGGAAGCCTACTTCATGGTGTCCGAAGCAGGATTCTTCAACAATTAGGTCAGAAATCAGAAAAAGTAGGCTGTACAGGGAGACCTGGAGCATTGTGAGAGCCAGCAAACACGGTCTTCTGTCTTCTGGAGCCAACCTTTGCAGCAGCATAGCATAGATTCTAACTGAATGCTGGGACTGTCCTCTACCTACCACCAACCTTTAAATGCTGGGCATCAGGGCCTAAAAAGAGCTCTGACATGTTGCATTGCGGCAGGAATTTCGGTAGAATCCATACTTTCAATAAAAACTGCGTACTTGCACACGTGGGTGGTGCATTTTGTGGCTCTGGGCCTGCCGGCCAGGAAAAGGAACGGGATAGGGGGAGGAGCAAGTGACACCCTGAAGCATGTCCATATACCCACCTTGGATCCACCAAAGAAAGAGCAGGAAATCAAGGACATAGATTTTACATTCAAATGTTACTGCCAATGTTACAACTGTTAAAAATGAAGCACAACTTGAAATATTCCATAAGGTATCAACTGAAAAATCATCTGATAACAAAAGGCCACCTGGAAAACCACTGACAAGCCATTCATTGTGCCAGATATTTTAACTGACGTGTGTCAGTAAGATAATATCCTCCTCTGAGACTGCCAAAGAATCTGGGATGTAATAAGATCATTTTGAAGTTACTTGAAATTGTATGCGTTTATTCTGATTATGAAGTCTATAAATTTCCAATATTATATGCATACAAGTAAAAATAATAAGGTCCTTTAAGCCCCCAGTTAATCACATAGGGCAGAATTTTCCTGTCCTGCCAGCGATGGGTTTCGTGGCGGGCGGGAGCCGAAAATCCGGAGTGAGACCAAAAGTTGGATTCCCATCGGCAGAAAAACAAGTCGGAATTTTCCCCTTGCCACACTGGTGGGGATGTATTCAGGGGCAGCTCACCTTGGCTGCCTTGGGTGTTGAGCTAGGCTGCTCAGAGAGCCTGCCGCTCTACTTTGGCAGGACAGCATTGTGTGCATGGCGACTGTTGGGGGGGGAAGGGTTGGGGGGGGGGGCGGTGTGCAGATGGCAGGCAGAGGGAAGATTGGAGGTGGAGAAGTTGAAGCCCAACATGGAACAGCTAAACGTAGACACAGAAGTGGATGGTATTCAATGTGCACGAATGGCAGGAGATGCACGCAGACTCTAGAGTATGAAAAGTATGGGGAGGGGTTAGTGTGGCACAAGGGGAATGGGTTGCACAGAGACTTGTGGAGGTGGGGGGAGGAAAATGGTCCTGTGGTCATTAAGGAGCCAGAGAGCTGATTGAAAGAAGTTATAGTCCCTGGACTGATGTCAAGAGGTCAGGGTTAAAGGTTAGAGCCAGTCCTGGGGCTCTGCAGATCTCGTAGTCAGGCTGAGAGATTGAAGGCAGCCCTAGGGCTCTGTGGGCCATGCTACAGGGCTATGCAGGGCACGCACATTGTGTTCCCGCTCCAGGGAGGGGCAAGGCCTGTATGTTCAATAAGGATCAGGGACAACTTGGTGTGCAGGACGTGGTCATGGAGGTGCCTGGTTTGATACTGGGCTGCAGATGGATAGTCATGGTGAGGGGGAGGCATCTGCAGCCTGTAAATGGGGAAAACGTAATAAGAGGGGGGTACTCAAAGCTCTCCTGGGGGGATGGGCAGATTGCAATAGCCTATGTATGTGACCATGCACCCACATCCCCAATATTGGGAGGGGTGAGTTCCACATGGGGCATGGGGACATCAACAGTGATGGTTTCAGTGGGGAGAGTAGGAATGTCCACTATAATGACAATGGGATCCAAGGTTAATGGGACAGGCTGGAGAATCACCGGAGGGAGTTCCACCTGCACATTGGGAGGTTCCAGAAAGATCGAGGTGACCCAAACTCTGACAGGAGGAGGATCGAAACTGGTCTCAAAGTAGAAATGCAGCACCACCATCTGGGGACCCCTAAGTTATGACGAAGTTTAAAATCAAGACTAGAAAAGAATCTGCACGGGAGGGGTCTGAGGCAGTGTGGGAAGAGCCCACGGCTGGGGTCCTTTCAGGGGGCCCCCTCACACTGCTTAGAGTCACAATATGGAAATGGAGTCTGAGCTGATAGAACTCAGGAAGAGTTTATTGAGAAGGTGCAATTGGAGCCATTGACATTTGGACCGCTTTAAAGTGAGACTGCAGGAGTCATTGGGTTCACAATGAAGATGATCAATTTAGCATTAACAGAGGGGAATGTGAGAATGGAAACTCTTTCGAGTTATCAACAGTCACAGATTGCAACTCTTTCGAGTACAATCACAGTTCTTGGTTTCCAGGAGTGGGACATGAACCCACAGATTCAAAGGCAAGGGTGCTATGAACTGAGCCACAGCTGACACCTCAATGTGAGAATGGAAACTCTTTCGAGTTATCAGCAGTCACAGATTGCAACTCTTTCGAGTACAATCACAGTTCTTGTTTTCCGGGAGTGGGACAAGAACCCACAACCCTCTGATTCAAAGGCGAGGGTGCTATGAACTGAGCCACAGCTGACACCTCTAATGTGAGAATGGAAACTCTTTCGAGTTACCAACAGTCACAGATTGCAACTTCTTTCGTGTACAATCACAGTTCTTGGTTTTCCGGGAGTGGGACATGAACCCACAACCCTCTGATTCAAAGGCAAGGGTGCTATGAACTGAGCCACAGCTGACGCCTCCAATGTGAGAATGGAAACTCTTTCGAGTTATCAACAGTCACAGATTGCAACTCTTTCGAGTACAATCACAGTTCTTGGTTTCCAGGAGTGGGACATGAACCCACAGATTCAAAGGCGAGGGTGCTATGAACTGAGCCACAGCTGACACCTCAATGTGAGAATGGAAACTCTTTCGAGTTATCAACAGTCACAGATTGCAACTCTTTCAAGTACAATCATGGTTCTTGGTTTCCAAGAGTGGGACATGAACCCACAACCCTCTGATTCAAAGGCAAGAGTGCTATGAACTGAGCCACAGCTGACACCTCAATGTGAGAATGGAAACTCTTTCGAGTTATCAACAGTCACAGATTGCAACTCTTTCGAGTACAATCACAGTTCTTGGTTTCCGGGAGTGGGACATGAACCCACAACCCTCTGATTCAAAGGCGAGGGTGCTATGAACTGAGCCACAGCTGACACCTCTAGTGTGAGAATGGAAACTCTTTCGAGTTACCAACAGTCACAGATTGCAACTTCTTTCGAGTACAATCACAGTTCTTGGTTTTCCGGGAGTGGGACATGAACCCACAACCCTCTGATTCAAAGGTGAGGGTGCTATGAACTGAGCCACAGCTGACACCTCTAATGTGAGAATGGAAACTCTTTCGAGTTATCAACAGTCATAGATTGCAACTCTTTCGAGTACAATCACAGTTCTTGGTTTTCCGGGAGTGGGACATGAACCCACAACCCTCTGATTCAAAGGCGAGGGTGCTATGAACTGAGCCACAGCTGACACCTCCCAAAATTCTTTCGAGTTATCAACAGTCACAGATTGCAACTCTTTCGAGTACAATCACAGTTCTTGGTTTCCAGGAGTGGGACATGAACCCACAACCCTCTGATTCAAAGGCGAGGGTGCTATGAACTGAGCCACAGCTGACACCTCCAATGTGAGAATGGAAGATGCAGCCAATCATTAACGGAACACAGCTGCTGGATATCTGCAAAATGATCAATGAAAGCCTGTAAGGTGCTTTCTCCAATTGGAGCATGGCTGATGGGCTAAAGGGCATCCAGTCATTCCAAAAGTGCAGTTTAGGCATAATCAGTAGACCAGATCAGACGTCGTAGGACTGCCTTTGGTAAGGTTGAACATTTCCTGGATGCACTCAAGCCTTTTCCAATCTTCCACGGCGACCACCATCCTGCCAGCATTGACCTTGGTGCATTGGCATGCCGGCGCTATCACCTGAGAGTGAAGGCAGACGGACTTCTCCATCATGCCTTGCAATCTGTGCAGCCTTCACACCACTGCAATGGTCCAGCCTCACACTCACTGGAATCATTACTGATGCCTGGACCTCGGCGGTGCTTGTCACTGCTGCCAGAATGTCGAGGGCAGGCGCCATGGAGTTCTCTCATTCTCTCAGTGTGTTCTCAGCACCTTTAAGGAGGGGCTGGCCCCCATCTTTTCAGCATCTGTGACCACTGATGCTGTGCTCCTGAAGGGCTCAAGTGCTGAAAGCGGACAAAGGATCAGATGCTTCTAAAGTTTCATGGCGGTGTCTCTCTATGATATGACCCTGATCACAGATGGTGTCACACATCGGCGTCAAAATCCAGGAACTCCCTTCCTAACAGCACTGTGGGTGTACCTACACCACATGGACTGCAACGGTTCAGGGGGTGACGATTGGAAGCGCACCTGCAAGCACCCGCCTCTCAACATCCCCCCCCAATGGGGGGAAAATTCTGCCCTTAGTCACTGGAGCTGAAAATTCCACCCATAATTACTCCTCCTTATTTTGTTGCATTTCAAGTACAAATTTTCAACAATAGGCATGTCTGGAGCTGATCTCGGGTTCAAAGTTTATTATTGTAAACTGCAACTTTTCTTTTCACAGATGAGTCAGTTACAAACATTACTGTGACAATGCGGGCCTACATTTTTTGTAGACGATGAAGGCAACATAGAATCACATGTTGAAGCCCCCCAACAGGATGATGGACCAGTTCAAAGACTCACAAGATCCTCTATGCAGACAGGTGACTCCACTGCCAACTAGCAGGAGAACTGTCAGATGGTCTTCATCCCAACTTCTACATTGCAAATTAAAAGGCCACATTTCGAACACCAGGGCAGCACATTGTCGTCTGTGGCATTTTGCAGGATGGAAGGTTGCATAAACCCATAAAAAATGCACATTGTACGGCATTCTACAGCACTCACAGGCAGAAATACAACAGTATTACATACCAGCATATCAAGTAAAAATTCCTAGTAATTGAAGAAATAGTATCCAGTAATTTCACTTATCATCAGCATTCTTTACTTAAACAAAACGTCAACATGAATAAGCGAGAGAAAGAACAAATATATCAGTTACAGATATTTGCAATAATGGATTTATGGAAGTAGTACTGATGTTGAGAATTCCTCTTGGAGATTAAATTTATCAGCTCTTGATCTTCCTAAAGTATCCAGCTTGAAATAAATCCATGGATCTGGTTGTATTGAGACAGCCTTAATAGAACTGTATCACACCATTATCTGGAGCAGAATTGCTGAGATAGATAGAGTGGTGCATGTAATCAGCTAAACTGAGTTACAGTTTATGGGCTGAATTTTATGTTCGTCGGGCGGGTGCATGCCCAATCTGATCGGGCATAAGATAGCGCACAATGGCATTGGCCGAGCGTCCCGACATCATCGCGCACTCGCGCGATATTTCAGTCAGCGGGAAAGCGCAAGAGTCGGCAGGGCACCCGTCGACAGTTAAGAGGCCTATTAAGGCCCTTAAGCAATTAATTAATTTGTATTTTTCGCTGCCCGTTCGGTTGGCGGGCGAATAGGCTAGGCGGCCTTTGCATTTTTAACGAAACCTCATCCACGGGTGGGGTAAGGTTCCAAAGGTAAATAAAAATCCATTAAATATTTTTCAACACAATTTTAAATATGCGCCTCTTCATGTGACTGAGTCACATGTGGGGACCTGTTTACATCATCTTTAAAATCTTTATTTTTGTTTCTCCGCTTCTTCAGCTCCCTAAGGCAGCTCTGTGTCCTCAGGGAGCTTTCAGTGCACGCTCCCCTGCACATGCACAGATTCTAACGCTTGCCCTCCTCCCGCAACCCCACCCTGACAACGCTGAGCTCCTCAGTGCACCTTTCATGCTGGCCGGTCATTAATTGGCCAGCCAGCATGAATTCGCGGTTGGGGGCCAATCGCAGGCAGTGGACCGTTGCCCGGCAACCCTCGGCCGGCCTGCCCGCCACGCCCGCCCCTGCCCTCAAAGCTCTGCCCTATGATTCTTTTCAGAGTTAACTTTCCATTCAGCATTTCTCTAATAAATCATCATATCAAACAAAATTTGATCAAAACCTCAAATGTGTGATAGAGTAGATGTAAAAAATTTTTTTTATAGATGATATACATACTCGGCAGCTGTAATATTTAGATCCTATTTTGGAATGTGAGCAATAATTGTATCTAACTGAAGAAGAATGTATTTATTAAGAGTGGAAAGTGAGTGGTTTGTATAAGAGAGAAAGAACCTGGCCACAAAATTCGATTGCATTGCGGCCATATTTTCCATGCTACGGTTGCTATTTTAGGTACAAAATAGCATCCACCTGAGTACACATGTGGCAGAATTTTTCCCTTGATGGGCAGGCCGATCGCTACCGCTGAAACGAGCCCCGCCACCATTTTTGAGTGGGCGGGCCAATTAAAGCCCACCCAACGGGCTGCCTAATGGGAAGCGCTATGCGCTTCCTGTGTGGGTGGGGGGGATTCCCCAACTGTGTGAGTGCGCTCTTTCGCGTATGTGCACAAAAGAGCTCACATCTCCCTGAGACTAAGTGCTGTCTCAGGGAAATCACTGACAGTGCTTCAAAGTTTAAAAATAGAAAAATTTAAAAATTATTAACATGTCCCCCTCATGTGACAATGTCACACGAGATGGGACATCTTAATAAATTTCACTAAAACTTTATTAAAGTTTTTTAAACCCTACAAGAAACCTCATCCCGCCAGTGGATGAGGTTTCATGTTTTTTCAGAAGCCCGCTGGGGCTCCTGGCCTGCCCGCCAGCCTTAAGGTTGGACGGGCAGGGCTTTTAGTTGTCTTAATTATCCTGTCAATGGCCTCAATTGGCCATTGACAGGTCAACGGGCGGACAGCTGATTTCACTGTCCGGCCGCCTTCCTGAATATTTAAATGGGGGGGCGGGTTGAATTTGGGGGTTCCCGCAATGTCACCCCGCGTCACTTTCACGTCGGCGAGCGGGCCCCGCCCCCAACTCGCTGACGGAAAAATTCTGGCCATAAAGTTCTAGATTCCATTTTGGGTATTTCATTAGCATGGGCACCGAGAGCAAGTGCCGGAAGTATGCAGAGTAGGTAGAGTGTGAGATCAGTCAATGTTTAATGCTGCAGCAGTGTCATTTTCAACCTCAAAGCTTCAGCTAATGCTTTCTCTTAACCTTGCATAGATGAATGTGCATTCAGCAGCAGAAAGGATCCTTCACCAGCATGCTGAGGGGCTTCTACTTGTACTATAATGGAAGCTGAGACATTGGCCATCCAACACTACATCATGGCCTGGTCCGCAAGTGTAATATTGGAGTTGATCACCACTTTCACACCGGAAGCAATGGCTACAAGCTCTACACAAAGCCATATGCTAGGTTGGTGCTAGATTCCTCCATGCTCCTTGACATTAACCTTAGGCTTTCTGGAAGGCCTGCCAAATACACCAAGCCTTTATATGTGCATACACGTCAACCTTTCTCTATATGTTGCCCCAAGATTTTCATCCAAGTCATCTGTAGCAGAATCTCTGTGCAACCTTGCCCTTTGGAGACCTGGCACCTGCACTACGCATTTCTCCTGCCTGGCTGCATGTCACTTGTGCCTGGTGTCTCACCACATGCAGACCACACCTCTATGCTACCCTCTAGGATATGCTCAGTGTCGTTATCTGAACTGGTGTCTGTGAGTGTGAGATTGAGCAACATTTCTTCATCATCAGACTCTTCTTCCTCTTCTACTTCTTTATCTTTGCCTGGCCAGGTTGCAGTTCTTGGTATTCAAAAGGAGAAAAGCACAAGGGTTCGGTTATGTTGCTGGGGTGGGTGGTGGCGGTGCTGGTGGGAAGTGAAAGGTACATGCTTAGACCATCTGCAACTAAATCATGAAGAGATTGTAAGATGATGGAGGGGAAGTGGGATGTGAGAAGGAGGTCTAGGTATCAGCATACCATCAGTTTTGATCCTTTCAGTGCAGCTGCTGACCACAGCCTCAGCTATGGTATTTCAATGGTGGTGACTACTGTCTCCTCCATCAGCGTGAGGAATGCAACTGTGTCTGACCCTGTCAGTTAATTTATGTTGCCTCAATTGTGAGCCACCTTGTTCTGCAAAAGAAAGGGAAGTGTGCCAACCAGTGTGGTGTTATCTGTCTGGGTTTGGTACCCGTCATGCTCGCAGTGTATAAGGTGTGAGATGTGGGTGTGAAGCTTGCAGCACTGCTAAGTGTGTGAGGATGAGGTAAAGCTGTGAACGTTAGGCACGTTGTTGATAGACAATGTGGGTAAGTGAGCGATGCAGGTTGATGAATTGAGCAGTGTGTAAGACTAGAAGTTCATTTGTAAGAATGTGGCATTTAAAGTCACACTCACTGACCTTGTGAGCTCGTTGAACTCACGGCACTGCATCCAGGTCCTTAGGGCTACACTGCTGGAAATGGCCATGAGGCCACTGCCTTTGTAATGTCTGGCTGGAGGACTTCCTGGTTCTTCACGGGCAGAGGACCACTCTCCTCCTGTCCACTTGCTGCAGCAAAGTCTCCAGTGATGCATCAGACAGAATTGGAGCCTGCCCAGAAGGAAAAAAAACAGTAAAAACTGGGAGATAAGAATACTGATCCGAACTGGTCTTGTATACCTTAAAATGGATCAGTAAAACTAGAAATAAAGAGTACTGGTCCGAACTGTTTATTCCTTCTGGGTGATCTCTGCCATGTTGTGCTACTCTTGTGTCCTTCGCAGCTGAAACTCATTCTTACAATAATTTCCACCTGACCCTGTCAAACTGCATCACTCTTTAAGATGTGCATTCTAGCTTATAACACAAGCTCGCTTGAACTGGTGCTAGACTCTCGTGATTTTGCATCCCCTTCCGGGTGTGCAGCCACTGGACAGTGCGCTTGGTGTTGGCTGCACTCTGCAATCATGTAGATGAGAAAGCAGCACAAAGTTTGCATTGGAACAAATGGGAATCACGCATCACAATCCCTGGGTCCATTTTTTGGGGGCTGTCCAATTGTTTCCCCTTGTATTTATATAGCATTTAAAGCCATAATAGCCAACTAATTACTTTTGAAGAGCAGTCATTATTACTTAAATAATCATTGCAACTATTTGTCCACAGCAAGTTTCTACATGCTGATGAATACAGCTAATCTGCTTTTTTTTTTGATGGTGGTAGTTGAGGGTTGAATTTTGGTCAGCACACTACAATAATTCACTATTGACCTACAAATAGCTCCATGGTATCTTGAAATCCACTTGAATTGGTAAGATATGGGCTTCATTAAACATTTCATTTGCAAGACATTGACCCTGAACTTACATGGATTGGCAATCAGAGTCAGATTGCCACTCCGCTCCTAGGCTCTTACCTTAAAATCCAGCTGCCCAACTTTCCGACTCAGGCCGGGTGAGAGCTGTCTAGTGCAGTGGGTTCCTGAGGCCTTGTGTCGAGGGCTGAAGAGTTGGAGGTAAGGAAGCCATGGCCCTTTTTTATGGCACTAGCTGCTGTAATACAGTTAAGTTTAAAGATCCAGCCACTTTGAGAAGCAAGGGAGAAGTTAAGGTTGTAAGGTAGTGGGTAGGATTAGGGTGGTGGTGGGTGTCAGTTGGTGAAGATGGGGGTGGGGGTCAGGTGGTCAGTAAGGTGGGTGACAGTCCCATGGGGGCTCAGGAGGGTTTCAGTACTATAGTTACCTGGGAGTTAGAAATAGTTTTACTTCTTCTAACCTTTTCTGGGTAACTATTCTGGTAAGATAGCTGGAACCATCCAAAGTTTGCAATCTAAATCATACTTTCGGATGGTTTTGATTGCAGGGCAATTGGCCAACGGAAGTTTGAACTTGCCAGCCAATTGCCGTGCAATCCTTACTTGGGAACTTCTGGAGGTGGGGGGGGGATGCGTGAGGGGGTTCCCCAGTGCATCTTTGGGGGTATCCATCCCCCCAACCCTGCATATAATGCCCCAGACCTTGGAAGGTACAGGCTAATGCCTCCAACAATTTAGCACTCCCTCTCTACTGCACTGAAAAGTCAACTTGGATTAGGTGCTCAAATCCTGGAGTGGACTTGAACCCATTGACTCAGAGGTGAGACTGCTACCAACTGAGTTAAGCTGACACTACTTAAGTATACTACTTAAGACACTACAGAGTAACCACTGCTGGTACTAAGCTGAAAAGGTTTAAAGGATTTAGATACATACAAGATGAAAGACTTACCAATTGTTATTTACTTCAGATAGGCTGCCAGGCAGCAAAGAACATGAATTGATTGGTTTCCCTCATCCAGTTGCTAGATTATAGATCTCCAGTGCTCTGTCTTGGCCTTGATATAACCCATTTAAATCATTTGATAGCATGCGAGTACTTTGGAATCCATGGCTCATGAGCCAAACAATGGTGTGTTATGAATGTTTAAGATACGTAGCCAAAAACCTAGAGATGAGAATGTCAATAGCCAGCAATATTTTACAGCATAAAAATCATTTGTTCCATTTTGTTATTAATCTGACCATAGTTTCTAAAAAATTGAATTGTATATTGGGTCTACACAGTATATATCTTTGTTCAAGGATATGACTATTGGAAGGTAATCAGAGGGTAATATCTCAACTATGGGTGCTAGGGAAATTTAGAAAGTCATGTAATAGTAAATACCTTTGGTAACTCCAGTCACAAAGCCTGTTCATTCAGGTACATGGCAGCACTAAATTAATACACACAATCAGAAGTAAATACACATCTCAAAGAGTGTTAATGAGGTATATTGCTTAAATTATGCAGAATAATGGCTCTTGAATTATACATTGGTACTGGTAAAGAATGCAAAAATGGAACCTGAAAAGCAAACACAATTTACTGAATTAATTTTTTTTTAGTTTAGTAAAATAATTCATTAGTTCAAAGGTGCTTTTTGCCAAAAAAAAGTAATTGTTAACAGAGAACATAAGACAGAATTTAAAATATCCTATGAATGCAAACGATTGTTGGAAACAGATTAATAACTTCAAACAGGTAGCGAATAAACAATAATGCAGCAAACAAAGGTCTGAAGAACACCATGAAAGCCTTGAAGTGCTATAAGCAATAATTACTTGCACTGTGTCCATATTTGCCAACCAGTTTAATCTACAGCTTCAGAGAAAGAAAGTACAACATTGGAATCTTAACAGGATGATCATGAGTTTAAACAGTGAGGAAAGTAAAAATGCAGTGAGGTTAAATTTCCACTAGTCTCCTACTGAACCACCAGTGGGAGTTGCCACCAGGAAGACAGTAGAGATCTGGTTGCACTGGACTTCTACCATTTTCAAGAGTTCCCCTCCTGTCTTTTCCCCTAAGAAGGAATGTGATCGGGGAGCTGAGTCAGTAGCAATGGATTTCCTAAAATGGTAGTTTCCATACCTGCTGTCCATTTAGGACATGAAGTTTGTATGGTTACTAGTATGCCACGTGAGTGGATATGAATTGGCCTCTACAGTGTAATATGTGAGATTCACTCAGGCAGTTCGAACCAAACATACAATCTGGACCTCTGAAGAGTCAGGAAATTAACAAAGAAATAGCCTTCCTCAAGGAGTCGAGAGGAACATTGACCTGGTCAGGGTAGCTTGAGTAAATCCTTGGGCAATTTTCTACATTGTAGGTGCCAGTGTTGTAGCTTTACTGGAATGGTTTCACTAGCGGCATGGCTAATTCTGGAGCACAGGTCTTCAGCACAAGAGCCAAGATATTGTCGAACCCATAGCCTTTGCTGCACTCACTGTTTCTTGAGGTCACAGAGTGAATATAATTGGCTGGAAACTGGCATTTAGGGACTTCAGGAGGAGGAGGTGAAGAAAGATCAACCATTCAGCACTTTAAACTGGAGAAAGTTACAAATGCTTCAGCCTCGTCTTTGCTGGGCTCCAACATTGTTGATTGTGGGGATGCTCATCCAGCCTACTCCTCCATTAGTTGCCTAATTTGGCAACTTTATCCAGTTTTAGTCCATACCTGTTGATTTGGAGATTGCTCAGTTCTGTCAATAGCATGTTTTCACTTTCTAGCATGAATATAGTCCTGTGTTGTAGCTTCACCAGGTTAGCAGCATTGTTTTTGAGTAGATCTAGTGCTTTTTCCAGCATGTGCTTCTATACTCTTTTTTGATCCAGGTTTGGTCACCTGGCTTGATGGTGATGGAGGAGCAAGTAATGTAAGGTTAAAAATTGTGGTAGTGTACAATTATGCTGATGGCCCACAGCTCCTCATGGATGCCAATTGGCCCTACTGAATAATGCACATCTAACCTTAATAAACCCAAGCACCCAGATGGACATCCAGCCAAATCCCTGAAAAAGAGAGAAGTATACCAGCACAGCTGGAGCATGGCATCCTTTAAACCCTTGATCCTCTGGAGTAGAATTGGGCACAAGTTTTTCTTCTTTTGTGCACCCCTTAAGTGCAAGTAATCAACAACCCCCTGCCAGGTAAACATCAAGGGGGATTGTATCCGTTGCTATGGAGTTTCAGCCCCAATTAGTGTACACAGAATAAGTGCACCTCAGCCACCAATTGTAGAAAATTGCTTCCAAGGAATAATTGCTGACTTATTTTTAAAACCCTACTTTTTAAAATGGAGAGTTTGTGTTTGTTCAGCATATTCAGCCATTGCAGGTTAGCACCTAACAGTAATAGTTGACAAATTAGGTGCTGTAACATTTAAGGTATCAAATGTGGACATATGAAATTGGTAGGCATGAAAAGACCGGCTGCTTGATCAATCCTGCCCACAAACCATGATGGCTGAAGCATCATTACTAGACACTTACATACTTACTGCCTTCCACTACTCCCATCCCACCACCCTCAGCCATGTAATCTCCTGAACGTGCACTACATTTTGATCCATCTGGCACAGGTCACCTGGAATAAAGGGGATAAATGTATTCCCCATGAGTGCTTGTTTTTAATCTTAGTTATTTACATTTAACTTTCAACCATCATTGTGGAAGTGACTTTAGGTTCACTGCAGGCAGACAGAGCTCAGTCAGTTTCTTTCAATTCTGTTGTGTGAAGCTCAACTGGTTAATGTCTCATATTGAGGGTCTACCCCAGAGAATCATGCTCCCTGCTATACCCAAGTCTCTGCTACTGGTCCATGTAATCCCAAGTCTCTATTTATGTTCACATGTGTATTTATTGGCTATGACCCCAGACCAGAGAAGCCCTCACCCCCACCTTTTCTTTTTTGGTCAATTCCTGACCATACTCTGTTCTTCATCAGCTTCTTCCATCTCCCCGCTTCTTGGAATTTATTGAGGTGGCCACACAGCTCTTCGGAAATTAGTTTTCTGATGTATTATATGAAGGATCGGTACATCTACCTTCCACTCCAACAATAGATGGAGCAGGGAATCATTTTTCAACTTTGAATTTTTTTGAAATTGTGTCAAAATGCTGATGCACTGAAAAAAAATCAACATTTTTGAAACTAAAGCAATCAAATTTGGATGTGTTTGTCACTTTCACAAGAATGCATGTCGAAATTGTTTACTGGTTTGTGTCAACTTTTCACGTTTGGAATATCTTTAGGTAAATGCATGACAATATTTGCTTTCATATTTAATTGGTTTCATGGTTGGGAAAGAATACAAACATAGGTGGCTAATGGTCTTTCTTGTGCTTTCTCTTTATTGTTCTTCCTATCCATTTCACTTGTGCTCCTTGGTGGGAATATTTATGATAGTTCCAAGGCAGATTAGTGAGTTTATATATTCTGGTACCAAAGCCTTCTAGTCAGCTAGATATCTAGAGGTCCATAATGAACTAGCAGCTGGTTGGTTTAAATAATTGCTCGAATACAGGGTTTCCAGGAAATTTAGTGACACTTCTTTGAGAAGAGAAGTAAAAGATTGCATCAAAGTTGCAGTGCTGACAGCTTTTGAGTTGAGCCCACCTATGGCTCGGGTATATCCATTCTGACAGTACATAGGTTTGGCCTCCATGATATTGTGAGGCTAATCCCTTTTCCTCCTAATTGGAATACATGTCCCAGTTCCTGAAAATGCTTAGTGAAAGCTAATTGGTCAGGAAGTCAGGATAATTAACACGGCTTTTCACAGAAGAATTCAAAATCGAAAGTTGCAGCCTTGGGGAATTACAATGCAAAGTATCCAAACAAACTTAACCTTTTTCTAGTCAATTGTGGAAAAGCTCCAGATTACGACTTTGAATAACATACAAATAGCTTGATACGTAACAACTAAAATATTGACGGATTTGCTTTGAATCTACACTACCACCAGAACTAACATAGGCCTGGATTTTTACTGAGTCAAGATGGATTGGGGCCCCTTTAGAAGTGACGGGCAGGTCCTGATTCCGGAATTCCCGACCCCGTTCCTGGGCTGTCTAATTTTTTGGAGAGCTTTTAAAGGGTGTGAGCTGGTTCCTGTCAGAAGCCCAAACGTGGCACATCCAAACTGGCTGGCTCCATTGCGAAGATTGGCATGTCCTACTCTTCTGCAATTTTCATGCAGTCAGGCCAGTTTTTAAAGAGCCGTGAACCATAGCTCCTCAGGGGAATCGTGAACCCTATTCCCATGAGGGCACCTTTTAAAAGTTAAGTTCAAAAGGTCCTCCCCATGCCAAGTTATGTCCTTCTACCCAGCCCTACGGTCCTTCATGCCCTCTATGCAAAGCTCTGTCCTTCCACCCACCCCTACGGCTCCTCATGTCCCTTATGCCAAGTTATGGCACTTGCATGCCCAGTGACCACTATACACTGTATAGAACCAAGGAACACCATAGTGACAATAACATATGTAAAGAGGAGCTTTAAAAACAGTAATTCATTCGTAACTTTCTACCCTGTTAAAAAAACGTCATTTCAGTTAGAAGGTAATAAAAGTGTCAATCGTCTAGTCCCTTTAAAGTATCAATAATAAAAACTGCAAACCCCTAAAACACTTAACCTTGTGTAAATAAACATTGTGAAATTGACTGCAGAGATCTGAGCACCTGAATTCTTAATCGAGCAACATTTCCTCATGATGCTTGCCTGAGAGCCCAGACACACATTACACTTGTTGAAACAACTGAGCCCCAGAGAAAACATTGCTTGAGGTATGAGGGGCCATAGGGGTTGGGTGGAAGGGCATAGCTTGGCATAGGTGGCATAAGTGGCCATAGAGCACAGTTGGGGATCATAGGGTGGCATGGATTGGGCATGGGGAGTGTTTGGAGGATAGGTGGGGTGATGGGTGGAGGGCCTTTAGGTTTTTACTTTAACTGGAATGAAGTCCCACCCCATCGAGGCGGGACTTTTAAACAGCCTGCCTCCGCAAACCTTTTCCTGGGTTAGTTGGCCCGACTCCAGCCTGTGCCCACCATCCCAGCAATCAAGACCCCGCCTTTGCGGGCACTTTCTCCCAAGGCAGGAGGTCTGAGCCAGAAATTTTCCCAACTCCCACTACCCGCCTCGAAGATGAAAATTCCGGCCATACATTCTGCATTGGATAACATTTGCACAAGAATGAATGTGAAAATGGCCATAGAATGGCTGTCTGTGATGCTCTGCTACTTTTTAACATATGAATATCTTGAATGCACATCAAGGAAACAGCTACTCAAAACTGACCATGGCCAGAATTTTCAAGGCATAAAATGATGCGTACCGACGTCACCGTGCGTCATTTAGATTTTCAGTTCGACGGGCGCACAGCCAAGTCAGCTGCGTGCCTGCCAAACTGTCAAAGACCTGTTAAGGCCTGTTAAAAACTAACTGAACTAATAAAATGAGATGCCCGTCCAACTTTAAGGGCGGAATGAGGTTCCATGAAGTGTTTAAAAATTGAATAAAATTTTTTTTAAAAATTCATTGACATGTCCCAGCCTATGTGACACTGTCACATGAAGGGACATGTTTTAACATTTTTAATTTCTTTATTTCCTCAGGGAGATTTCTGCCCTCTTTCACACGCATGCGTGAACGAGCGCAGGCCCCAACTCAGAGAATCCCGCCCCCCCGCCCGCACTGGGAGCGCTCAGCGCTTCTGGGTGCTCGTCACGCTGGGTGGGCCTTAATTGTCCCGCCCACGTAAAATGGCGGTGTGGGCCCGATCGGGGGTACCAATCGGGTTCGCGCCCGCTCCCGTCCACCCCCGCACAACCTCCCCCGATGGGGGGGTAGAATTCTCCCCCATGAGTAACCGTGCATAGGCAGGCAGCCATGACAATGTAAGCAACTAAGCGTAAAGAGACAGCCAGTGACATATTTCACCCTGAGCCCATGGAAGGAGCAGTAGAGGTAGAGTACCCTCTTTTTTTCCTCTCGTTGCTACACATGCTCACTCCATCATTTAGTAGCACAGAGGCATATGTTGCACAACAGAAGCATTGTACATATCCTATTGGTATCTCGTCTCAGTTCGAAGGCACATCTTCCTTTTCTCCTCCTACAGGCATTTCCCAAGATGGTGACAGGCAGAAGCAGAATATTTTACAGCATGCAACATCACGTATTCCACTTGCCCACAAGCTCCCCCACAGATCCAAGCACCCCAGGCACTTAGGTAATGAGAGTGATGAAGGAGCACGAGGGGAAGCAAGTGAACAAGTGGAAGTGCCATTGGAAAAATAGCAAGCAGCTTCCCAAACTTCCAGCTGAGGAATTCCTTAACTGCATGGACAAGTGATTGATTCTCTACTCGGCCTGCCTTCAGAAGACCAAAAGGTATTTATCGCATCCACTGGGCAGCATGGAACAGCGTACTAGAGTAATCAGTGAGTGTACATAAGTGAACCTCCAAAGCAATTTGTAAATGATTTTTCAATTGCATAGCACCTTGGAACTGGTGGCTACTTCATGCAGGCAAGCCCCACAGGACAAAGTGACCATGTCCAGTTCCATTTCTGTCACAGACATGTTAGGAAATAGAGGTAGTGTTAAATAAGCTATATATGTATATGAGTGTGTTATTAATAAGGTATATCTTTTAGTTTAAGCTTAATGTATATTTTTCTAATTGTGGGTTAAAAGGTGAAACTTGGGATCTAGTTTATTATAGAATGGAGACAGCACGTCGAAGGCTTTGTTCGTGTGCTTGCATTTTAATGAGATTTATGACCCATTTTATCAAGGGGGTAGTGGTTTAGGGAAGTTAAAACAAAGTAGAAAAAACTGGGCTGTCGCCTAACAACAGGGGTCCAGAGAGGGAGGCCACACACAAAACTAGAAAAGCAGTTTGAGTTCAGTTAAAGCCAGGGTTCCACAGAGGCTGGACAGCAGAGGAAACTACAGGAGCAGGTTCCAAAAACCAAAGAAGAAAGCCCCCAAATCCAGTGAAGTGGAGCAGGAAAGATCCCAAGAGGATAGTTAAGTCAAAGGAAAAGGACAGGAACCTGGAAAAGATCGTGTTAAGAGCTAGGAGCAGAGAGGAAGGCTCCAAGCTTCAAGATTAAAGAGAAAAAAGCTGTAAGAAGCAGACTTAGAGCAAAAACAGCTTGCGAAAAGCCAGAAGGTCCAAGGAGGCAGCTGAAGGTCTGTAAATGTTTACTATGGGCATTTGAAGCAGTGGTGTTCTATTGGCATGGTTGAGCATTTGGGAGAGAGTGTATGGGAGGAAGTTTGAATGCAAGCGGCGATCCAGGGGAGAGGAACATCAGAAGGAGAATTCAAAACCCTGGAGGTGGATCTTTTGGAAGGGTCTGAGAAGATTTCAAAGCGAGTTCTTCAAGAATGGAGATTGGAAACCCTTATGTGAAAGATGGAGTTCAGTGAGACTGGTTGGCTCACAGTGTGAAAAAGTATCTGGGGGGAGTTGAGGAGAGATCCATAGCATCCGTTTGTGGTGGCATTAGTCACTTGGTTCCAGAGTGTGGTGTGCCTGACCACAGGTCACCTACTGGTTTACAATAACTGTGTAATTACTGTGTACATTAGAGTATAAGGTAGCTTTTGTAATTATTTGGCCATAGTAACAGCAGTCATTAGGATAATCACATTTTATTAGGACACCAAGGGGAGACACAGTGGTAAGGAATAAAGGGATATCATTATGTAAAGATCAGCCAATAACACTGGAGGGCTTTATTTGTCTTTAGTGTGTTTGTTTCCGTAGGGAAGAGCAATGTTAATGTTATAACCGATAGGACGATATAAAATGACAGTGTAAGCTACAGTAGATGGGAATTTATGCATGTTTTTGATACACTGCAAGGTGCTTCATTTATCCCCAATATGTGTTACAAGTTCCAGTCAGGAACTTACTAGAACATTTCTCTGTGAGTGCCTGCTATGCCTTCTGTTACTCCTGGAGCTTTGAACGCTAACTCCTTTGCCCAATGGCTTTATTTCCATTTTGTTGAATATGAGCAATGAAGTATTAAAATCCTGAAACTTTCTGCCACTAAGGTTATCAAACAGCCAAAAGTATTCATTTTCCATTGGACTGCTGATCATAGCAACACAGATTGGCTGAAACCTAACTTGCCTGTTGTTTATCAGCATGTTATCAGGACAAGTGAGTGATCCCAGCAAAACAGCCATTCGGAGTGCTGTGCAAGCCCAAATCAGCACACCTCTGAGCCAACCTGGCTGGATAATGCAAAGCCAACTCATGGAGATTATTTAAAGATGCTCTCTGTATAGCTTGAGCCATGCAGAGGAAATGTAATAAATTGGGTTCTGTTGAACTACTTACATTAAAGGTAAGTGGCTGCATCTATGAGAATAGATATTTGTATAAGTGAGAAAATGCAACACACCAGTTTTTTCCAACTTTTTCAAAGATTTTACAGGTGAACATGAAGAATTGGTGGGTGAAGGCTGAAGGAGGTTATGGACTGATGGCAGATTAATCCTATATCTGACCTCTCTGGTTGGTGGCAGACACCTGAACTACCTAAAAGGTCAAGAGCAGCAGATACATGGATATACCAGCACCTGCAAATTCCCCTCCAAGCCACACTCCATGCTGACTTGGAACTATGTTGCCATTCCATCACTGTCACTGGGTCAAAATCCTGGAACTCCCTTTCTATTAGCACTGTGGATGTTCCTATACCAGATGGACTGCAGCGGTTCAAGAAGGCAGCTCACCACCATCTTCTCAAGGGCAATTAGAGATGGGTAATAATTGCTGGCCTAGCCTGCGACACCCACATCCAGTGAAAGAATGAATAAAAAGTAATTTTAATTGCTATGAGGGAGCTTGCCCTATTTGGCACACCAATGCTCTACTCCACGGAGGACCAGAGTGTTCCATGTAGAAGGAGGTAATGGCCAGCACGAATGTTGTCCATGGCATCTAAAGGACCTGGGATAGCACACTTTAAGGACTCTGGTAAATGAATTTTAATCAGGAACATCATGAACTAGGTAAATATACATACCAACTAGCATGGTGTATCACCTTGCTTCACATTTACAGGACTCTGGAACCGGCAGTCAGCAGCACCAAGAGGAAAGTGCAAGAGAAGGACCCTGGGACCAAAAGTCAGCAGCTCCTAGAGGACAGTGCGAGAGGAGGACTCCAAGCCAGGCAGTCAGCAGGACCTATCACCTAACATCACAGGAGAAACATAGGGCGGAATCTCCCCAGATTGCGGAAGGGGGGGGTAAAATGACTTTTTACCCACCGGCCGCAATGGCTGGTTTACATGCTATACTATCCCAAACCCGCCACTTTATTTATGCAACCCTGGGAAACCCACCGTTTCCATGGTGGGCGTGCTCCGACTCGTCTGCCAAGCCGTCACCTCGCCGCTTCACTACACCAGGCACCACATTTAAAGTACAGCCGTGCTCGGTTCTTCCAGCCCAGGACTGCAGCAAAGAAGACATGGCCCTGAAAGGCAAGAAGACTGCAGCCCTTGAGCGTCCTTTGGATGCCGTGGAGACCAACTGTGATGACCTCTATCCTTGCTCTGGCCGCAGGAGGGGCAGTAACATTATCACTATGGCTTGGTAGGTGATGGCATTGCTGATCAGTGCCAATGCTGCACAGAAGAGGTTGGCCAGCCAATGAAGATAAAGCATGAAATATCTCATCTGTGCAGCCAGGATATGGCAACCATATCAGCACTCTAACCTCACATACTCAAGGCCACCACACATTCACTGGCATCTCACTCACTGCCAGCTCAAGGAACATCGCCATCTATTCTCACACACACCCTCACATCTCCATCTGGCCTCATCTCCCCTGGACACTGCCTCCTCAGCCCTCACCACCTTAAGACCATTTGCACAGATCAACATGTGCCCCATACACACACATTCTGGGGTGCCCTCCTTCCCCAGTACAATCCTCGTCCTGCAGCCTCTTCCCTTACCTGAGGCTACTTCTCCCTCTTCGCCAAGCAAGACCTAGCCCTGCAGCCATTGAAAAGCCAACCACATATGGCTGATCTGATAGATAGAGACCTACCGTGAGCCCCCCTGAGAGTGATGTGGTGCTGTCTGTGAAGCCTGGCACTGATGACTGTGAGTGCTGACCGAAGCAAGGTGGGCAGACAAACCTTGAAGTCCCAAGCGAATTGCAGCCCGCCAATTGCACATCGCTTATGTACTGTTGTGAAACAAGCCGGCGGGAAAACACGCCAATGTGGACGGATGATCCAGTTGTGGGGGTGGGGGGGAACAATTCCGGCGGGCAGGCCTAATAATGATATGCTGATGTATTACAATGAGGTTCCTGATGTCTGATGGTGGGGATGCGGCCCGCCGTCGGCGAGCTAAGCGGACGATCACGAACTGACTTCACGCTGTCGTGAAACTGAGCGCGCCATATTGTCCGCTCACACCATCAAACACGCCTGACTCTGATGGGCATGGAAAATCTCAGTCATAAGTTCATTGTTTGGTGAGGAACTGCTGTTCGGGAGTGTCATCAAATAGCTGAGAATTAGAAAAACACATCCTTTGTAAAAGAAGAGGCTACTTACATTTAAGTAAGAAACATAAGCTATAGAGAAATAAAGTTGTCAAGGCCAGGTAAAATAAAGTTACATAAGTAAACCAAAGTAAAATAAAGTTAACGCAAGGGAAGTGAATTGAAGCCATGGCAAGATAGCTCGGTCTTGTGGGATGCATGTCCTGTAACATGTGGGAAGTTGTGGACACTACCAGTGTCCTAGACGACCATTTGTTCAGGAAGTGTCACCAGCTGCAGAACCTTGAGCTCTGGGTTTCAGAGCTCAAGCGGCGACTAGAGTCATGGTGGTGTATCTGCGAGGCTGTGAGCTACATGGATAGCACATTCAGAGGGCTTGTCACACCGCAGCTTGGGAGCCTGGAGGCAGAAAGGGAATGGGTGACCACGAGGCAGTTCATGAAAATTAGGCAGGTAGTGCAGGAGTCCCCTGGGGTCCCGCTCACCAATCGGTTTTCTGTTTTGGATACCAGTGAGGGTGTTGGTTCCTCGAAGGAGTGCAGTCAGAGCCAAATTTGTGGCACCACAGGCAGCTCTTTACAGAAGGGGAGAAAGAAGAGGGGAAGAGGGTAATAGGAGATTCATTAGTTAGGGGAACAGACAGGCATTTCTGTGGCTGTAGGCATGATTCCAGGATGGTATGTTGCATCCCTGGTGCCAGGGACAAGGATGTCATGGAGCGGCTGCAAGTCATTCTTCTGGAAGAGGTTGATCAGCCAGAGGTCATGGTCCATGTTGGTACCAATGACTTAGGTAGGAAATGGGGTGAGGTCCTGAAAGCAGACTTTAGGGAGCTAGGAAGGAAATTGAAAAGCAGGACCTCTAAAGCAGTAATCTCAGGACTACTCCCAGTCCCATGTGCAAGCGAGTATAGAAATAGGAGCATTGAGTGAATAAACACGTGGTTGGAAACTGGTGCAGGAGGGAGGGCATCAGATTTCTGAGGCGCTGGGGCTGATTCTGGGGGAGGTGGGTCCTGTACAAGCCGGTCGTGATGCACCTGAACAGGACTGGGATGAATATCCTCACAGGGAGATTTGCTAGTGCTGCTGGGGGAGTTTTAAACTAGATCATCAGGGGCAAGGGAACCTGAGGGAAAATTTGGAGCAGGGAAAGGAAATTGGAGAATTAGTGAATGACTCTGAAAGACAGAAGCAACACAGGTTAAAAAGTGTACAGCACAGGAATTTGGCAGTAGTAAAAGATATATACGCAAATGCAAGGAGCATAGTAAATAAAGCCAATGAGCTGATCGGCACAGATAGACACATGGCAGTATGACATCATTGCTATAACGGAAACTTTGTTTAAGGAGGGGCAAAAATGGCAGCTCAACATCTCTGGATATAGAGTTTTCAGGCAGGATAGGGAATGGATAAAAAATGTAGGGGCGTAGCATTATTGGTTAAAAAATCAATTACAGCTGTGAGGAGGGATGATATACTAAACAAAACATCAAATGATGCCATATGGGTTGAGCTCAGAAATAAAAAAGGGGCAGCCACACTGCTAAGATTGTACTATAGACCCCAAGATAGTGGAAGGGAGTTAGGAGAGCAAATATGTAGACAGATTTCTGAGTGCAAAAATAATAGGGCAGTAATCACTGAGGACTTCAACTACCCTAATATCAATTGGGTTACAAACAGTGTGAAGGTCACAGAGGGCGCAAAATTCTTGCACTGCATTCAAAGACCTTTTATAGCCAGCACATAACAAGTCCATTGAGAGGGGGTGCAATTCTAGATTTAATCTTAAGGAATGAAGCTGGGCAAGTGGATGAAGTAGCACTTCATTTTGGAGACAGTGACCATAATACAGTTAGGTTTAGCATCATTAAGATAGAACAGGAGTAAACATTCTAATTTGGGGAAAGACTGAAATTTTACAAAGCTGAGAGGTGACCTGGCAAGAATAGACTGGACACAGCTATTAGAAGGAAAAACTGTGTCAAATCAGTGGGAGGCATTCAAAGGCGAGATTCTACGGTAATAGTGTAGACATGTTGCTATGAAGAAAAAGGATTGTGCTGCCAAATCTAGAGCCCTCTGGTTATCCAGAAGCATACAGGCCAAGATAAAGCAGAAAAAGAAAGCTTATGACAGTCACAAAAGACTTAATACTGTAG
Source organism: Cetorhinus maximus (assembly GCF_964194155.1). Taxonomy (NCBI): domain Eukaryota; kingdom Metazoa; phylum Chordata; class Chondrichthyes; order Lamniformes; family Cetorhinidae; genus Cetorhinus; species Cetorhinus maximus. The sequence continues at coordinate 68,998,837 of NC_135898.1, forward strand.
AAAGCCTACAGGAGTATAGAAAGTACAGGGATGAAATAAAAATAGAAATTAGGAAAGCAAAGAGAGGATATGAAAAAATATTGGCAGGTAAAATCAGAGAAAATCCTAAGATGTTTTACCAGTACATTAAGAGCAAGAGAATAACTAAGGAAAAGGTAGGGCCTATCAGGAATGTACATAATAACTTGTGGATTGATACAGGGTTCTGAATGAGTACTTTGTTTCTGTCTTCACTAAGGAGAGGGATGATGCAGACATTCTAGTTAAAGAGGAGTGTGAAATATTAGATACAATAAGCATAGAGAGGAAGCACTGGAGGGACTGGCATCCTTCCAAGGTGGATAAATCACCAGGGATAGGTAGATTGTATCCCAGGCAGTTGAAGGAAGCAAGGGAGGAAAAGCGAATGCTCTGAGGATCATTTTCCAATCCTCACTAGATACAGGCGAGGTCTCAGAGGATTGGAGGTCTGCAAACATTGTGCCATTATTTGAAAAGGGTGCGAGGGATAGGCCAGAAAATTATAGGCTGGTCAGTCTGACTTCGGTGGTGGGCAAATTATTGGAAACAATTCTGAGACACAGGATAAACTGTCACTTAGAAAGGCATGGATTGGTCAGGGATAGTCAGCATGGCTTTGTTAGTCAAAGATCGTGTCTTACTAACTTAATAGAATTTTTTGAGGAAGTAACAAGGAGGATTGATGAGGGTAGTGCAGTGGATGTTGTCTACATGGATTTCAGTAAGGCATTTGACAAGGTCCCACATGGCAGGAAAGTGAGATCTCATGGGATACAGGGGAAGGTGGCAGGTTGGATCTAAAATTTGTTCAGTGACAGGAAACAAAGGGTAATGGTTGAAGGATGTTTTTGTGAATGGGAAACAGTTTTCAGTGGTGTTCCACAGGGCTCAGTGTTGGGGCTGTAGACTATTCCTACCACCTGGGTTCAGAGGTCAACTCTGGATGTCAATGACCCAAAACCCGAGACTTTGCCCAAAACAACTGAACTTTATTATCTGATTTCTATAACAGACAGTTCAATAATACTTATACCAGTGACTGCTCACCCCGTGCTTTAGTTGCTTGGTTTACCCGAGAAACAGTCAGGATCGGATCGTCGATCCTTCCTTGTCCGTTCTCTGTTCCGGATAGCTGACCAAGCTATCCCCCGTCCTTGTCCAGCTACAGCGATGGCCTCAAGCTTAGTGAACGCTGTGCTTAAATAGGCCTCTGCTACCCGCCTTGTCATGTACACACTTGCTGATTGGCTCATTTCTCTGATAGCGACAGTCCATAATTGGCTCATTTTCACCACCGGCAACCCTCCCTAGAGCAGGAAGTTCCCAACTGCAAGCTTGGCCAATCTCCCCCTAGATCTGCTTGTTTCAGCACCTCCCGCCTGTCCCTGGTTCCACCAAGCCACCATTGTGTAAGGGTGATTACAAACTGCCGAATTTCTACTTATTCAATGAAATTCTAAACAAACAGTAATCATCAGTTGCACGACATTAAGATATTACCTTTTGACCTTACTTTGAGTTTTAAGCAAACAACGTTACACGATATTTATAATCAAAAAGGTCACGACCTGGGGAAAAATAATTGTTGCCTGGCCTTTAACCAGTCACCTTCCTAATATTAGCACAAAACCATGAACACAGTATAAAGATGCTCTATTAACTCATTTGCAGAAGTTAGCCTATGTTAGCCTTATAAATAATGTTAAAAAGTAAAATAATCTTAAATGGTAATTGTAAGCTTAGCTTTTCCCTGCAGCCATAAAAATCTTCTACCATGTAATGATACTTCTTTTATATTTGAAATGTAACAGCTATCCATAGGGTCCCTTGCTGTTTGTTGTATATATTAATGATTTAGACTTAAATGTGGGCGATTGGGAAATTTGCAGATGACACAAAAATTGGCCATGTAGTTGATAGTGAAAAGGATAGCTGTCGACTCCAGAATGATATCAGTGGTTTGGTTGAATGGTCAGAGAAGTGGCAAATGGAATTTAATCCAGATAATTGTGAGGTAATGCATATGGGGAAGGCAAACAAAGCAAGGGAATACTCAATAAACGAGAAGTTATTGAGAGGGCCTGAGGAAGCGAGAGACCTTGGATCACAGGTCCACAGGTCCTTGAGGGTGGCAGGACAGGTGGACAAGGTGGTCAAGAAAGCATATGGAATGCTTTCCTTTATTGGGCGAGGTATTGAATATAAAAACAGGGATGTAATGATGGAACAATTCTGGTCACCATATTACAGGAAGGACATAATTGCTCTAGAGAGAGTGCAGAGGAGATTTACAAGAATGTTGCCAGGGCTTGAAAATTGCAGTTATGAGGAGAGATTGGATAGGGTAGGGAATGCTGTCTGCCCAGCGTTCAATGGATTAGCAGGACAGGGAGTTATTACCTTCAAAAGCAGCATCTGAAAATAACTTGCAATATATGAATGGCACTACCCCTGGTTGACAAGGTCACTCCCAGTTGGCATTATAATATAGGGTGTGGCACTGTGCTGCCCATGTATGGTTCGAAAAAATGACTGATGCAAATAGGTCAGCATTGCCAGAACTTCAGTCTTTTGGATGGTTCAATCTCATCTCCAGGTCAGAAGATTGTGATTTCAAGTCCTGTTCCATAGCACAGTGACAGTCCTACCTTTGAACAGAGGAGGCTAAGGGGTGGCCTAATTGAGGTATACAAATTATGAGGGGCCTAGATAGAGTAGACAGGAAAGACTTGTTTACCCTAACTGTGGGGGCAATTACCAGGGGGCATAGGTTTAAGGTGATTGGTAGAAGGATTAGAGGGGACATGAGGAAAAACTTTTTCACCCAGAGGGTGGTGGACATCTAGAATTCACTGCCTAAGTTGGTGATTGAGGGTGAAACACTCAACTCATTTAACAGGTACTTGGATCTGCATCTGAAGTGCTGTAACCTACAAGGCTATGGACCAGGTGCTGTAAAGTGGGATTAAAATGAGCGGCTAGTTTATTTTTTCTCTTTTTGGCCAGTGCAGACATGATGGGCTGAATGGCCTCTTCCTGCACCATAACTTTTCTATGGTTCTAATTGAAAAGCTTGCCACATCATCACATGGATCAGTTTGGGCACAAGTCAACTATAAGCGATTACTTTGGAAAATACACCAGGGTAGCTAAATTGAGCAGTATTGTCATGCGAATCAGTGGAAGAAAAGAAACTCAGAATAGTTACAACAAAGATGGAGGCCATTTGTCGCATCTTCTGCGTGCTAGCACTCTGCAAGAGAAATTCAGCTAGTCCCAGCTGAAGATGGTGATTTTGGCAATGCAGCGCTTACTGTACTGGAGTGTCAGCCTCGATATTTTGTGCTTATGCTCTGGAACAGGACTTGAAATCATAATCTTCTGACCTAGAGATGAGACTGAACCAGAGTTGACACTTATGCAAAAGATTGAAGTTCTGGCCATGCTGACCTATATGCATCAGTCACTTTTTTGAACCATACATGGGGCAGCCCTGTGCCACACCCTATATTATAATGCCAGCTGGGAATGACCTTGTCAACCAGGGGTAGTGCCATTCATATATTGCAAGTTATTTTCAGATGCTGCTTTTGAAGATAACAACTCCCTGTCCTGCTAATCCATCGAATGCTGAGCAGACTGTCTTAGCTAATTAGGTCAGTATACCAAGGTTTGCAGAATATTCTAGTGCCTGCTGATCTCCCTGGCAAGTCTTATTTCAAGTTTTATTTATTACCATCTAAACCATGAAATATTCTATTTGAAACACATTTAAAATAAGCTTTCCTTACTGAGTATGAAGAGGTCAAAGTTTTTCAGAAAAATTATTAATAAAAAATTCAGACATGTCAAAGAAAATTAGCAAAAAAGAAAACACAGGACTAAAATATACTGCAAAACATTACTCAAATAAACTCCACAATGGTCACTTTAGATGAAAAGAAACCTAATTAAGCTAACAAAGCAGGATTATAATAAACTAACACAATTGAAGCCAAGTAAGAAATGGTAAATTACTTAAAGGAAAGAGATAAGCTCAATTGAAAAATGTAGGGATGTAACCTTCGTAAGTACAGATAAGAATTGCAACCCTTAGTTGTCACAGTTCTGTGTTGAAACCGGACATGTGGGGCAGAATTTTCGGAGGCTGATGGGGAAGGGACCAGAGAGGAGCAAGCCCAGAATTTCACACCGCCTGCTAGCATGCTGGATTGCTGGCAGCATCCTGCTCCTGAGCCTTTTATGGTAAATAAGTAGTCTATTAAGGACTCTTTCCTGCACCAACTGGAATTTTCCAGCTGGAAAGCGGGTCCCACATTACAGCTGAAACACGGCCAGTGAGAGGAGGTGGCCTCCAGGCGGGAGACGGGGTTGGGCCAACTGTAGCTACTGCCCATTTGGTAGTGATGTTTCCCTTCCACAATCACAGCCTGGCAACTGTGGCCATTTTAAAATCTTTTTTCAACCTGATCTTCAGAGATATTTGCCTCCTATTGACCCTCCAGTCTCAGAATCACACCTGCTGACCTTAATTGGATGGCCAACATGCCCTCTGGCCACTGACTGGCCAGCTCACATATACTGTTACCGAAATGGTGCAGGGTCAGCACGTGTATTTGCTCCTGGAGTTGGGATCCCGAACCCAAAGGGAAAATGCAGCTTATGACATCTACTGAGTCAGAATGAAGGGCCATTGCAGACAAAGAAAGTATATACGGAGGTGTGTTTCAAGAAAGGTATAAATATATAATGAAACCTTCTGTTACAGGTGAATTCAGCATGCAGAAGGACCTCAACTGATGATGTTCCTACCCCCTAGGGAAGTTTCCAGAACGCCTAGGGCCTTGTATCCAAGAACGGATCCTACAAGTGCGTGGTCCTGCAATAAAGGCCTGGAGTCGCAGGTCTCCTCAACGTGCACTGCCAGCAGTCGAAGGCCCAAATCAGTTCATTTTGAATATTCAGCTCACAAAATCACTTTCTCCTTTTGCTTTGCTCAATTTGCATTTCATTCTTTCTATCTTGATACAGACCCTCAATGCCAGCTCTGCTTCTTGTAAAGCTCTCTTCCTAGTACCATTGTTTCCAGTAACTGGTCTGTATCGTTGTGGGTTTTTCTCGGTAGTTGCATATGGTTATTATGCCCGTGGTCTGAGTTGTTGAAAATGTATCTTTCATAGATTTCATTAGTCTCTCCGTCACAGAATTGGTGCGAACAACATTATTGTCAGGTTTATCTTTCTCTGATAATAAACTAAAGATCAACTAGTATTTTTAGGGCCTTCCTGCCAATACTGATAACTGAAGTAACAGCTTTGACAGCTTTTCACTGCTTAATGAGACACAATGCAATTTTATAGTTGTCCATATTCTCCTAAAGCTTGAACATATTCTCCTAATGATTTTGCAATTGCTTGCTAGACTTCTTGCTGAAAAGTTATGCTGAAAATCTTGGCATGAATTTCTACCCAGTTGTGCTTTTTTTGGTGCAGTTCAAAATGCATGAAACGAGACAAGCTAATTAGGCAGCTGTTGAAAGCTAAGAAGGGGGAAATCTGCTAACCCCCAAAGACAGGTGTGGGATGGTGGTATTTGACCCATTTCCATTCATAGTGTTGCAAGCAGCATGTTAAAATTGAGCTGCTTGCTCTATTAAATGACTGCTTCATGAAGTCAGCGCAACCCATGCTGTTTATTGGCTGCACACATCAGCGGAGGGACTGATATGTTGACAGCTAACACTACTTAAAGGCACCCTACACCTAAACGGGCGAGCATTGCGGCTGCAAGGAATGTCAATTTGGGCTGTGATACCTTGAGCAACAACTGAACATGATCGAGATTCAGCACCAAGATTTTCAGAGAATGAACTGGGGGTCTTGGTAGAAGAGTTGGATAAAAGGAGAACAGGAAGCCCTCCAGATGTACATATGTTCAGGGGTTAGGGAAAAAAAAATGATGAAGGAGTGTTGCTCCAAGGACTCAAATGCAATACAGGAAGAAGTTTAAAGATCTCAAATGAGTTGTCAAGGTGAGTGAGTTCATCTTCAAATGGCATACCCTACCAACTACACCATGAGCCTCTTCTGCTGCTCAAGTTTCTACACCCCTTTCACCCAACAACCAACAATCTCTATCAATCAGTGCTCAACCCTAAAGTTCATATGCTCTACCTCATCCTAACATGCTTAGCACTGTTGTTACTGTCACACCCACAGCTCGCACACACTGGCAGCTATTCAACAATGACAGCCACATCACCCAAACATATTATAAGACACTCACTAACATACTTCCCTCTTTCTTGGAGGAGAAGGTATTGCATAACAGCAGGCAACAGGAGGAGGACATGTGGGTCTGCATGTTTCAAACCTATAGAAGAGTCAGTGCTGGATGTCATGGGAATTGGCATCGCTGAAGCAATGGCCATTGTTGGAGTTGGAGGAATTGACGATGAGGGTATCTGCACACAGAATCCTCCTCTTTTTCTACTTTTCTTACATCCCACAATCTCCTTTGGTTCACAAACTGCAACTGGTGTAAGCACAAACTTAATTACTTTCTCCCCTCCCCTCACCACAGCACAACACATGTTCATTTCTCCTTCTATTCGTCTAAGAACTGGAATCTTCCCAGTCAGGGAGGAAATCGACTGTGAATATGAGGAGACACCATCATTCAATCTTATACTTGTAGTCACTAGCTCAGAGACTAACACTGCTCATTACTCAAGGACTAGGCTAGAGAAGGGCTCTCCATGTGGTGAGACACCAGCACAAGTGCACAGGAGCTAGAGTGAGTTGAAAGGTTAGCACAGGTGAGAACTCACTGGTGGGTGAAAAGTTGCTTATATTTCCAGCAGCACCCTAGAATCAGCCAGGTACATGAAAGTTAAGAACCATCATCACTTCCACAGTCACTGTCCTTGCCCTACTCTGAGGTTGCAGTTGTGGCTGCAGCAGTTGGCAGAATTCAGTCACAAGGAGCTAAGATTTCGCAAGCATTGGTCCTTATTGAAGTTAAGGTAAGAGAATTATTCTCTAAAGATCTTCAATGAATATGACCTCCTGCTGAAAACCCTTTGTTCCCTCCTCCTCCTCCTCTCACTTCTAGAAGCTTGTCCTGCTATGTGTAGCCTCTCGTCATTCTCCCAATTATGATCAATTTCTGGGGTAAGCTCTACCAGGCTACCCATGTCTGGGTTCAGCACAAACTTTGAAATCAATAAAACAATACTTCACCACCAGCCAGACCACTCTTGGTAAAGGCGTTGACACATACAGACAATTTTGGGATCGTGCGTGTACATCTTGGACGGCATTTCCAATTTTAGGAAACAACATAACACCTAAAATAAAACAGGCACCAGGTAGAGCCTAGTTTCTCCTTCTGAATATTTTAACATTTTTTTAAGGACCACTGACACCAATGTAACTAGCAAATTGGTATAATTTCATGCAAAAATATAATTTATTTTAAGCAATTTCCAGTTATTTAAAATTGGGCTATGATTAGACACACTGATTAAAATCCTTATTGTTTGTGGGGAAATCTGTTTTTACTAATTAATTTAGTATTAATAATGTATTGTCATTATTAATAATTATTATTACATGTATTAATACATTGAATTAATAAATACAAATTCACCAGGTAACCCCTCTTAAATATGTCAAGGAATTATTTTTAAAGCAAACACCTTTTTCTTACAAAACAATTACATTCTAAAACATTATCCGATTGCACTGGCTCATGGTAGATTTTAGGTGGCGATTTGCAACTACATTTTAGCACAACCTCAAGAAAAGCATCTTTACACGACTAATGCAATTTTGGGTGCAGTTTGCACCTAAATCTCCGATTGCACTCAAAGTGGGAACTCCACCCTGGTAAACTTTAGATAATGGATTGTGATGGAATTCCCAGTGTTAATATTCAGATTTTTTTTTGTTGTTTTAAATGACATTATCTGCTGATACTGTAATAGTAAATAAGTTCCAATTGAAGAAAATCATTGTAGGATCAATCCCATATAGGATAAGTAGAATATCAATTTAGCTGAAAAGCACATGGAACTATAGGAGACTGACTTTTTCACCATTCTTATATTCATCTCTATTACCATCTAGAACCTTGAGACATTAAGAGTGAACAACTTCCAATTCTGACATATCATGTAGTATTTGTTATTATGGGTCAGTTGGTAACAAACAACAAAAGACCTAATGATCAAAGGTATGTGGGCCCTGAATGTCCACGGAACTAATGGTATTCTAGTAGAGTAAGTTGGCTGAGAGTACCCAAAACATTGTTCCTAACAACAGAGAAGACAGAGGAAGAGGGAGCAAATTCCCATACCGGAAGCCTCCATAAAATAACCCTAACACCCAGCAACCTGGACCTGAGATGAACCCAACAGAGTGGCAGAAGCTGCACAGCTGGAAATGGAGTCTGAGTTGGATTCCAACCATTGAAGAACTGACAGATTGTGTAACTATCAGTCTCAATACAAAGGAGGCCGATTTAAAATCAATGGCAGGCTACCAAATGAGCAGCTGGCCAAGGTCCCTTTGATACAGCCACAGTGATGCAGGTGCCTTCCACAATATAAATAAGGTGACTTCCCCTGACCTTAGAAACTCTCATGGGGTCAGGAGCATTAAATCCACGATATTAACTATACTGTACCTCCAATTGTGGAATAGGCCTCCTGCTGTTCATTGCTTAGCTGAGATGCTTAGCTTGGACGGGAGAGATTACTTTGCATGAAATGATGCCGATATACAGCTGGATTCAATGGAGCAGATGTATATAGATGCAGACATGTAGAGAACTGTTGTGCATTGGCCAGCAAAGGTTATTATTGAATTGTTTGCGTTATCATAGTGCCTGATGATTTCAATGATCTCTGCAGTTCATTCAGCAGACAATTCTGCTCTCTTGTGCTTGGCAGTTTCTTACTGCTGTCCTTTCCTTGGATGCTTCATTATTAGGCTCCTTCCCAAAGGAAAGATGTGGAGGGCAATAATAATCTGATTGGTCTTGACTAGGTTATGCATTAGAACATCCCCGATCAGCCAGCCATTGAAATCGCTGTTTAACAATGTTGAGGTTTTGATTCATCCTTAGCCTTGAAGACACATGGGGCATATTCAAGAGTGGACTGGCCAAATGGGAAATTGGAAGATTTTCTGTGTGGCCCTGTGAATGGTTCCATTGCATGGTGATATCAGTGCCTGCCTTTATCCATGAGAATCATTAGGAACCTCTTGCCTTTTGAACTAGGAGCATGTATGGTATGATGTAATCCGTGATTTCAAAACTTGCATTTCTTTTGGTGGGGGGAGGGGTGGGTGGTTAGACTCCACCTGAAAGAGAAACTGTACCTTCAGGTTTCCAGGAATACTAAAACTAAAACAAAAATGGAAACAGAAACAGAAACTCTGGGGCAGGATTTTGCGAGCGGGGGGGCGGGGGCTTGCCAACGCGTAAAATAACGCGTGGTGACGTCGGGGGGAACTCCCGATGTTACCGCGCCCGATTTAAATCTTCAGGTAGGCAGGAGCGTAGCAAAATCAGCTGCGCGCTGCCCGACCTGCCAATGGCCAATTGAGGCCATCGACATGATCAATTAAGCAATTAAAGGACCTGCCCGTCCAACCTTAAGGTTGGCGGGCAAGCCAGGAGCCCCGGCAGCAAATAGGAAAAACATGAAACCTCATCCATGGGCGGGATGAGGTTTCATGTAGGGTTTTAAAAATTTTAATAAACATTGTGTAAAAATTATGGACATGTCCCAACTCTTGTGACATTGTCACATGAGGGGACATGTAAGGGAAATTTTATTTTTCTACTTTTATCTTTTTTACATGTAGAGCCGATCTCCCTGAGGCTGCACTCGAAAGAGCGCACCCTCGATTTTAGGCATTCCCCCCTGCCCACACGGAGAACGCACAGCACTTCCCTGCGGATGTCACGCTGGGCGGGCCTTAATTGGCCCACCCATGTAAAACGGCGCCGTTGCTCTGATCGGGGGCGCTGATCAGAAGTGCGCCCGCACACGCCCGCCCATCAACTTCCCCCCCCAACGGGGAGAGAATTCTGCCCCGGAAACAACAACTACTTGAAACCATATAAAAGACACACAGACCTCAAGCTTAGATGACATAGTGGTGCAACACAGGCAGGCTGAAGAAGATAGAGGCTAGACCCAGGAGCTAGAATTAGGAAAATACATAGCCCAGGACTTTTCCTATGTCGGGCGGGCTGGGTGGGGGTGGGTGCGGGCGGGCACGGAGCCGATCGCTGCCCGTGATCAATTAAGGCCCACCCAGTGTAAATCGCGGCTCCTGAGATCAGCAGGGAGGGGCAGACGGCGACGCGAGGCAAATGACCACCAGGTCCAATGGCGACCCAGCAGCCTATTCAAAAACGGCGCAGGCAGCCGTCCTAAGGCTGCCACTGATGTCGGACAGGGGGATGTCGGATAGCATCCTTGGAGAGCAGGCCAGGCAGGAGGGCAGGTCGGCAGGGCTCCCGGCCCCAAGGTTTTCGGGTGAATGCCATGCTGCCCTCCTCGAGGAGGTGGCAGCACGCCGCGAGATCCTGGTGCCAAGGGACGGGAGGAGGAGGCCCCTCCACATAACAAAACGTGCCTGGGAGGAGGTGGTAGAACAGGTCAGCTCCCACAATGTGGTGAGACGCACCTGGGTGCAGTGCCGCAAGCGGTTTAATGACCCCTTGTGATCGGGAAGGGTGAGTACCGTGTTTGCCGTCACCACCACCCCCTAACTCAGGATTTTGGTTTTGTATTCATTCATTCACAGGATGTGACCTTCGCTGGGCTGGCCAGCATTTATTGCCCATCCCTAGTTGCCCCTGAGCGAGTGGTGCTGAGCTGCCTTCTGTATCCACTGCATGTGGTGCAGGAACACCCACAGTGCTGTTTGGGGGCGAGTTCCAGGAGTTTCACCTAGCGACAGTGGTGAAGCGCCGAAACATTTCCAAGTCAGGATGCTGAGTGACTTGAAGGGGAACTTCCATGTGGCAGTGTACCCATCTATCTGCTGCCCTTGCCCTTCTGGGTGGTAGTGTTCATGGGTTTAGAGAGTATTCGAGTGAGTGACAAATGTGATGGAGGCAGCACCTGGGCAAGGGAGTCAGCCCTGGCTGCTTGGAGCGAGTGTATGGCGGCTCCAGAGTCACAAATTGGATGAGCCCTGCAGGGCATCCCTCAGGCCGGGGTGGCAAGGCTGCAATGGTAATGCGGGTACAGGGTGGACTAATCAATGTTCCTCTCTCCATTCAGGAGAAGACAGCACACATTAATGCACAGTGGCTGCGGACTGGCGGAGGGCAGCCCCACCTTCTCATCATGACCAGATACGAGCAGCAGGCACTGGAACTGGAGAGGCGCCATGTGCCCAGGTCAACCGGCCGCGGTGAGGTTGGGGTGCCACTGGGAGGTAAGAGAACCGTACACTGAGATCACAATGTCTGTCAGTGCAAACATTCCACTGTTGACTATATATTGGTTTCAGCATCCAACATGGGTTGCCCATTGATAATGGAAGGAGGAGGGCATCCTGATCTGACTGCCAGACATGCACATTAACAGTGTAATGACTCCAACTAATCAAATGTCCTTGTTCTTCCTTTCAGCCTCACCAGACCACGCCTGGACTCAGGAGGCAGAGGGACCACTGCTGACCCCTGAGGGCACAGAAGATATAAACACACCAGCGTCACACCCTCTCAACCAGGCAGGCACCAGCGCAGATACCAGCACCTTAGTGGGGATAAGATCGTCGGCTAGTATCTCGGTGCACAGTGGTGAGGGCACTTCACACTCACTTGAGGTGCAGGCGGAGACAGAGAGTGCCCAGGGCGCCAGCAGTCGGAGGACTGCTGAGGACCAGGAACATGCTCAGTCGGTGGCTGATGGTGAGCCTCTGGAGTCGTCCCTGAGGCAGCAGATGCTGGAAGTCCAGCAGGGTGTGCGGGAGGATCTGGCGGAGATACATGAGGAAATGCATGCCATGGTCTACATGATGGAGGAGTCCATATGGAACATGAGCAATGCAATGACCCTCATGGCCGAGCTCAATGCCTCCTCCATGGAGAGAGTGGTGACTCTCATAGAGAGGCTCCTCCAGGAGCTGAATCAGGGCTTCCTGGGGATGCACTCGGACCTGCAGCCCTCACACCGGCATTGACCTCAGGTGGTCACTGTCAGTGTGGGAGATGGATTGGGCACCTAGTATCCCAGCTCGGTGCCCATCCATCAATGGTGAGCAGGGAGGTCCAAAGCAATCTCACGTTGGCGCACGTTGCCTGTCATCTCTGCAGGCTCCTCTCAGGGCGCTCTGGATGACGGCAACAGCTCCTCCGCCCCTCTGCCAGTGACCGTGGCATCTGATGAGGCTGCGGCGACTGGGGAGATACCAGCCATGCCACTGGCCGCTCCCTTCCAGTCAGGGCCAGCACAGGCTCCACGGGCCAGAGGACGCCCGCCAAGGTCATCAAGGCCAACAGGACAGCAGAGTGAACAGGCTGTCTCCAATGCTGGTGCCAGCGAGGGGGGAGCACCTAGACGTAGCACCCGTAAAAGTAAACGTAAATCACTTTAGACACAACACGGGCTTATCAGTAGTGGATTTCTTTCACCCCATGTTTAAGTTATTTTTAAGTAGGCGTGCTGTTCAACATCTTTTAACGTACTTTGATTTCTGTATGCAAGTTGGCAATCATTAAATGTTTTGATTCTCAACAAGCCTCTGAATGCTTCATTAGTTCTGCAGGTGAAGGAGAACACATGATGTTATGAGTGACTTGTTTGTCATTGAGCTTTATTGAAAAGGCACATAGTTAATGTTGTTGACCAGGCAAATGTTGCTCTCAGGTGTCGAGTGTGGAGCCTGCAGCCCTGGCATGTGTTGGTGGTTCACCTATGGTAGGCTAGCTGAAGGAGCACTGAATCAAAGTCTCCCGGGTGTCCCTGCCTCCCTGGAGGTTGCTCGGGTCTACCCCCTCAGAGTTCTCTTGTGCGTGCTCATCCTCAGAATCATTACTGGACTCATCGTCTGCAGCCAGAGCATCTGCATCTACATCTTCTTCCTCCACTGCGTCCCCCTCTTTCCAGCGCCAGATTGTGGAGAGTGCAGCATGCAACCACTATCCATGACACACGACCTGGGATATTGGAGTGCGCCCCCTGAACGGTCCAGGCATCGGAAGTGCATCTTGAAAAGACTGATGGTTCTCTCTACCAGAGCCATTGTGGAGGTGTGGCTCCCATTGTACCGCTGCTCGGCCTCTGTTCTTGGATGGCAGATAGGCGTCATGAGCCACCTTTTGAGAGGATAGCCCTTGTCACCCAGCAGCCATCCATCCAGCCGGGCTGGAGCACTGAAGAGCCTCGGCACCTGGGAGTGTCTCAGGATGTATGCATCATGGGAGCTGCCTGGGTACCTTGCACAGACTTCACACTATCTACACGTTCATGGAATTGAATCCCTTCCAGTTGACGAGGGCTCCCAGCTCACCCGCTGGAACCTTGATGGCCACATGTGTGCAATCAATTGCATCCTGGACACGAGGGAACCCAACAACACAGCAAAACCTCTGGCTCGCTCTGCCTGGCTGGCCTCGTCCGAGTGGTAGTGAATGAAAGTCAATGCACGCCTGAACAGGGCGTCTGTCACCAGCTTGACACAACTGTGGAGAGCTGACTGGGAGACTCCACAAAGATCACCCACCAACCCCTGGAAAGAGCCGGAGGCATAGAAGTTGAGGGCAACCATGACCTTCAGCGCCACTGGCATGGGGTGTCCACCCACACAGTTGGAGCTGATCTCAGGGCCATTCATCTGACAGATGGAGGTCACTGTCTCCCTTGAGAGATGGAGCCTCCTTCGGCATTACACCTCAGACGCATTGAGGTAGCTGCATAGCCACCTGTAAACCCTGGCAACAGGATAGTGGCGTCGTCTGCGGCCCCTTCCACCTTGGACTTCCTGTTGGCCCTGCATCCCTTGTACCTGCGCCTGTCCTCCCACAGGTGGCTCCCCTGGAGACTGACTTTGGACTCGTGGCCTCTTCCCCCTTCTGGCCCTCTCTTCCTCCTCAGAGGAGGTGCCTCCAGCAGAGAGCACAATCCCTATTCCCAGGGTAAGGGAAGGTTGTCTGATACCTGCAAGGCCCCAAGTGTTATAATTCCTCCAGAATTGAAGTCTGTTCTTTCTGTCAAAGCAACTCTGAAGAGAATTGAAGTTGTCCTGTTCACACAAGCAAGTAGCAGTAAGTTAAAAACTAAAGTTCTAACTACTCACATTAGCAAGCCCACTCACTCCTCTTATCCCGCCCGTGGATGAGGTTCTTAAAAATGTCGCCTACCCGCCTGCCCGTTGCACCCGTGTGATGCTCTGAAAATCGCACGGGCTGCGAAAATTCATTTTCAATTGCTGCCTCAAGTGCCTTAACTGGCCCGTTAATTAATGGTGGGCACGCCTCGGAACTCGTAGTGCGCCCGCCCACCGAAATACCGTGATGGTGTGCGGTGATGTCAGACGCACGCCCGACGTCACCACGTGTCATATTACACATCAGTATGTCGGGCCCGCCCCCACACGCTGACCTGAAAATTCTGCCTATAATTGCTGTTTCTGTTACTTGAAGATAACATTGGTGGAACCATACCATCAAGAACGCCATAGCAGAGTTCAGGAGGTTTTGCTGACAGGTGCCATTTTAGTGAAGACCATGAATTATTCATGAGGGTGATAGAGTTTTGAAGGACTTTGGGGCTGAGATTGATGCCATATATTGCTGAGTGGACTACCTGTGAAATATGTAAGATTGACCTTTGTTGTATCAGCTATTCAAACTGCAAGTTGTAGTTTCTACTGAATACAATTTGCCTATTAATTCATGTTTAATTTTGGTTTGTTGATTTTTTTTTGTTTGTTACGATAAAAGTTTTAAAAAGTGAAACTTTGTCCATCGCTTTTTTCCATTTGGGAATTTGGTTCTTTCACGTTATTGGTCTCCATGGGGATTGTAACAATGGTCACGAATGAACTGAGTGAAGGTCTGCACATGTGGGAAACCTGCTACATGATACAAGTAAAGGACTCTTTCTTGTTGGTGTCTGCTTTCTATGGAGAACATGGTGAAATCCCTGGAAAACAACACATTAGCTACCCACTGGATATAATTGTGGGCTTAAAAGTTAGGAGATGTGATAGAGATCTCCCACACTTTCAAGAAGGCAGCCTATTAAATAAAAGGCCAAAGCAGTTGTAACTTTGATAGGTGAAGACAGAGCTGCCCCTGTCCTGTAACTACTCTCTGAAGTCTGGCTGCAGAACTGTGCAGAATTCAGTGATGGCTTCCTATGAATCTCAGCATACACGGGCAAACCTCTACATTACAGGTAAAGATAAAATGCTTTAGTTCAGTATACACGAGTGTCAATGTAAGGACATGTCTGCAGGGAGTGTCTAAGGTACAATATCACCTGTCTTTCATGGCTCCCCTGATCTCCATCCTCCTTCTTCAGAAAATGCAAATACAGCAATATGCCCATGGGGATATCCATACCTGGAAGGTATGGAGCTGTCTAACAACTAAAGCTATAGTCAGTGACAAAAGAGTCAGTACAGCTATGTCTATGACTAATTCCAAGAATTTCCCTTGTACTACAAGGTCGTAATGGTGGCAAAAGCAACGTTATACATGGATATACAGCAAAGTTCACAATGCCTCTTTAACAACATGGACTTCCCCAGCAATGTATGGTTTAAACAGGTGGTCAGCTAATCCAGCACTGCTCCCAGCTTCTGATCACGTTATCTGGAGGCCCCTCATTTATACTGAATTGTCGGGTATTATGGAGATGAAATGAATCTTCAGCAAAAATAGCTGATAATGAATCAACAGACTGTTTTAAGCCCTCCTGGATTTTATTTTTTTATTGAAGCTTATGGAAAAGAAAATCAAGTGGTGGTGGGGGGATGGGTGGCGGGGGGAATGGGACGGGTGTAAAACAGACTGTATCGCTCACTTTGCCATATGGATGAAGCTGCTACAAAGGGTGCCTTGTAGCTGGTGAAGAACCACTCACTGTAGGACACCCAGCCCCTAATCTGCTTGACTGGCTATATAATTATTTGTCAACACTTGTCCCTTTTCTTGACTATAGCTCGTCCCCCTCCCCACTTATTTTTCCAATAACTCTCATAACCAACTAAAACTGAGCTCTAATTTCTCCCAATATGTGATAAGTAGCAAACCTCGGTGCTCAGTTTTCACTCCACACATATATGTTTATCAGGGGGTCTCTCATGTCTGTTTGAAATCTTCTCTTATTTGCTGGCTGTATTGCTTCAGTGTTTGCTGATTTTTACTGTCGCTGCCATTTTAATTTTTTCAGTTTTATTGTCTGTTTTAGTTTCACCCCCTGTTCTCAAACCCATGATTTTGAGGGATTCCTTTTTTAATTATCTGATTGTTGGCATGGTTAATGCCTCTACCTCTGGACTGTCACCTGCTGCCTAACTGCTAGTTGTCTGCTCAGTCTCCCTCATAGGGAATTGAGGTGGTGGGGAGGGGAGTGTTGGAAATCTGTAGATTTTTTGCGAATCATAGAGTCATAGAATTAAAAAGCATAGAAGTAGGCCATTCTGCCCATTGTGCCAGTGCCACTTCTTTGGTAGAGCTATCCAATTAATTCCATTCTGCTACTCTTTAACACAGCCTTGAAAATGTTATCCCATCAAGTATTTATCCAACTCTATGTTGAAAGTTACTATTGAATCTGGTCCACCACCATTTCAGGTGGTGCCTAGCGGATCACATGAAGCCGCTGTGAAAAAAGATGTTTCCTCATGTCACCTCTGGTGCTCTTGCCAATCATCTTAAATACTTGTCCTCTGATGAATGATCCATCTACCACTGGAAACAATTTCTCTTTACTCTATCAAAATCCTTTGTGATTTTTGAGCATCCATTATCAGCATTCCTCTTAACCTTCTCCACTCTAAGGAAAACAACCCAGCTGCTTATGCACATATTCCCCTTTGAGTGATGCTATGGCTTAATTTTATTTGTCCTTTTGATAGGACTGATTTTCTATGCTTGTTGCTCTGCTTGCTACAAGGCTGAAGTCAAGACTGTGCTGGAATACTCTCTACTTGCCTGGATGGGTCCAGCTACAGTTAAGCCATGAAGCTTGACACTAACCAAGAAAAAGCAGTCTATTTGATCAGCAACCCATCCACCATCTTAAACGTCTATTCCCTCCACCCGTGGTTGCAATATGTAATGTTCAACTCATCAAGGCTGCTTCAAACAGCACCTCCCAGACCCTTGACCTCCATTACTTAGAAAAAGAAGGACAGTAGGTGCTTGGGAACATCATCACCTCCAAGTTGATTGGGATTGGGGGTAATATACTGGTATGGATTGAGAATTGGTTAAGGTCAGAAAAGAGAGAGCAGGAATAAATGGGCCATTCTCAGACTGGCAGGCTGCTACTAGTGATGTACCACAAGGGTCAGTGCTGGGGCCACAGCTATTCACAATCTATATAAATGATTTGGATGTGGGGACCAATTGTAATATTTCTAAATTTGCTGATGACACAAAACTAGGTAGGAATGTAAGTTGTGAGAAGGATACAAGGAGGCATCCAGGGGACTTGGACAGACTATGTGAATGGATAAGACCATGGAAGATGGAATATAACGTGAATAGGTGTGAAGGTATCCACTTTGGTGGAAAAAAAACAGAAAGGCAGAGAATTTCTTAAATGGTGAGAGGTTGGGAAGTGTGGATGTCCAAAGGGACCTGGGTGTCCTTGTTCATGAGTCACTAAAAGCTAGCAATCAGGTGCAGCAAATAATTAGTAAGGCAAATGGTATGTTGGCCTTTATCACAAGGGGATTTGAGTACAGGAGTAAAGATGCTTGTTACAATTGAATAGAGCCTTGATGAGACTGCACCTGGAGTGTTTTGGTCTCCGTATCTAAGGAAGGATGTACTTGCCATAGAGAGAGTGCAACGGAGGTTCATCAGACTAATCTCTGGGATGGGGGGATTGTCTTATGAAGAGAGGATGCAGAAACTGGGCCTGTATTCCCTAGTTTCGAAGAATGAGAGGTGATCTCAATGAAACTTACAAAATTCCTTCAGGGTGGGGCAGGGTAGATGTAGATGGGATGATTCCCCTGGCTGGTGAGTCTAGAACCAGGGGACACAGGGTGGAATTGTCCCAGGTTTGCACTAAGTGCGGTAGCGGGCGGGAAAAAGGATGCTGTAACCGCTAGCCACAATGGTGACATTTCACACCGTATTGTCCAAATCCCGCCTCATTAAACATGCATTCCATGGAAGCACACCATTTCAATGGCGAGCAGGCTCTCATTTGCCCACCACACCATCACCTCACCACTTCATCATGCCAGGCGCCATATTTAAAGTGCAGCTGCGCGACCATCTCTCAGTGTTTCCAGCCCAGGACTGTTGCAAAGAAGGCATGGCCCTGAAGGACAAGAAGACCACAGCCCCAGGTTTAGTGACACATCTCTTGAGCATCTTTTGGACGCATTTGAGGCCCACCGTGATGTCCTCTACCCCACACTCTGGGCGCAAGAGAGGCAGCAACATCACTAATCCAGCATGGGAGGGGGTGGCAGCGGTGGTCAGTGCCAATGCCCTACAAAAGAAGACAGCTACCCAGTGCCAAAAGAGGATGAATGATCTCCTCCGTTCCACCAGGATAAGTCACTCCTCTCATCACTCTCAACGCACACGCTTACAACTCCATCACATGTCCACAGGGATCTCATTCACTGCCAGTTCAAGGGACATCACCATTCACCCTCTCACACTCACCTTCATTGTCCTCATCCCATTCATGGCACCATTCACCACCCACACATGCCAGGCATAATTATCATCTGGCCTGGCAGGCATCCTGCTTACACTCTCTCCATCTCTATTCATGCAGGATAAGCTGGCACACAACAAGAGGGAGAGGTCGCAGATTGTGGTGCAATGCTTTGAATCAAGGAGCTCATGGACTTTGAAAATAGACTTATCCAGCTGGCCGGCAATGATCAGGACCATTCCTGTGCTGACGGCGAGACCTGTGGTGCTCGACCAAGTGAGGATCCAGCAGTACAATAACCATCAGACAACCATGCTGTGAATGATGTGTCCTGTTCTGCAGTCCCCTGCAATGCACTAAGTATCTCTCCTCGCTTTTGCAGGCACATCTGGGAAACAGCCGAGGGAGTCCATGACCCAGGGCCTCCAATCAATCCTCGAAAACACCTTTGAAGAGGAAGCTGATGACGAGCCTCTGGACTCGTTCATGTCTCAGTTGCTGGAGCTGTAAAGGCAGTTCGGGAACATCAGGAAGAGATGTCCGCTGCACTCCTCAGATTGCAAGGCATAATGGGGGAGTCCGTGTACCTTCAGGCTGAGGTGATAGTGCTGGCAAGCCAACACACCGAGGGCAACACTGATAGGATAGCGGCTGCCGTGGAGACCTTGGTCCAGGATCTTGGTCCTGCGCTGCTGCACTGGCTGAACTCCATCGCTGATGCCATAGTTGGCCTTCAACAGTGTGTACACGATAGGGATGCAGGGCAGCTTGATCTCAGGTCCAGATTTAACTTCTCCTCAAGGAGCCAGCCAGGGGCCCTCAGGCATCCATAGGGAGGATCATCAGCAGGTGCACACCCTGAGGCCATCCACCCAGGTGTCTCCGTGAATGTCCAGTCCATCCAACTCCCCTCTTCCTGTGACCCCTGCAGCTCCAGCTTCACAGGCCAAGGAGGGTGCCATTGCCACACAGCAAGACCCCCGAAACCAGGCCAGGGCCCTCCAAGTCTCGGCCCTCCAAAGGATGCCCATCAAGATCATCACAGAGAGGGCCTAGCAGCCAGCAGGCTGCCTCCACCTCTGCTGTGGACGTTGGGGGAGCACTAAGATGTAGCGGCAGGGTTAAGAAGGTTAAGAAGATGTGGTTGGACAGCCTGGGCATGGGTGTTAATCACTTGTACATGATATTCACTATTGTAAATAAACTCCCAAGAATGTCTCCCTGCCTATGGCTCCCTGTTCTGATGAGCAGTGTTTGTGTCACTCAGATGTGAAACCTTGGTTCCTGCACAAGATAAAGGCAGGTGTCTCAGTCTAGGGCCTCTTCCCTGTGCTTTGTGCAGCCTTCAGACCAAAGTGATGGTCTGACCTCACATTCATTGGACACATTACTGATACCTGCACCTCGACAGTGCTTGTCATTGCTGCCAGAATGTAGTGGGCAGGCATCACAATGTTCCATCATTCTCTCTGTGTGCTCTCAGTGCCGTTAAGGTGGGGCTGGCCCACTTCTCTTCAGTATCTGTGACCAGTGATGCTGTGCTCCTGAAGGGGTCAGATGCTGAAGGCTGACAAAAGATCAGGTGCATTTAAAGTTTCACGGCTGCGTCTCTGTGATATGACCCTGATTACAGAGTGCAAAAGAGCTGCCCTCAGCCAGACAGGAGCCAGACATTCACAGAGGCTGTGTGAAGATCTATGGAGTGTCCTCACTGCATGTCGTCATCATCCACTGGGAGTCAAGTGACTATTAGGGTCTCCACTGCGTCAGCATGACAGGAGCATTCTCACAGAGGGTATGTCCACTGCCATCAATCAGTTTGGAGTCAAATCATCACAGGTGCAATGTGAGGATATATGGTGTCTCCTCACTGCATATTGCCATCATCAAATCTAGCAGATATAAGGGCCTCCTGTGCGCGCCTGCCTTATCTGGCCAGTGTGATGTCTCATCCCCAGCATCGTCACATTTGAGCACCTCCTCACCCTTATCCCTGTCGACGTCCTCCTCATCGGAGGAGATGTCCAGCTCCTCCATCTCCTCCTCAGCCAGCTCCTCTCCCCGTTGCAGCACCAGGTTGTAAAGGGTGCAGCAGGCGACAATGATGCATGACACCCTCTGTGGACTATATTGCAGGGCTCTGCCAGACCGGTCCTCATTTTCAGCATCCCGATGGTTTGCTCCGCCAAGTTGTGAGCTGCAGCATGAGCCTCGATATAACATCGATCTGCTGCAGTCTGAGGCCACCGCACAATTGTCATCAGCCATGTCCTCTGTGGGTAGCCCTTGTCCCTGAGGAGCCATCCCTGCAGCCTCTGTGAACCCTGGAAGATGTCAGGGATCTGAGACCGACTGAGAATGTAGGAGTCATGGGAACTCCCTCGAAACTGTGCGTAGACCTGCAGGATGGGTTTGTGATGGTTGCACACCAGCTGAGCATTCAGAGAGTGGAAGTTCTTGCATTTGACATAGTTGGCCGCTTATTGCAATGGGAATCTGAGCGCCATGTGAGTGCAGACGATCGCACCCTGCACCTGTGGGAAACCCGAGATTTGGGGAAATCCCATTGCTCTTGCATATGGCTGTCCTGGTCCCAGGCAAAATGGACAAAGTCGTGTGCCCTCACAAAGACGGTGTCCATGATCTCATGGATGCATTTGTGGGTGGAGGCTTGCGATATCCCTCAGAGGAGCCCTGAAAGGAACCACTGGCATAGAAATTGAGCATCTCGGTCACTTTCATGGCCATTGGCAGTGGATGCTCTCCATGTCCCCGTGGCGCCAAATGCTGCAAAAGCTGGCAGATGTGACCAACCAGCTCTTTAGACACGCGCAGTCTTTGGTGACACTGGTTCTCAGTCATCTGCAGGGATGAAAGGCACCGTCTATAGACCCTGGATCTAGCTAGGTGCCCAACAGCGACAGCTCACTGTGGCTCTTCAGTGGTGTGTGTGGCAGCCCCAGCTGCCCCTTCTTCCTGAGGGTGCTGCACCCCCGTCTGCCCAGCCAGGCACCTCTGTCACTCTCTACTTCTTCATCTCCGCTCTCTGTAAGCCACAAGGTACACAGCTAGGTCACCAGGCTCCATGTTCCTAATGTACTCCTCCTGCAGGATGAAAGACAGAGACACGTGGGTTAGCTTGGGTATTCTAAGAATTTCTCTTGGTTAAGTCTGAAGGCCCCTTAACGCGTGCCAGAGAGTGCTGACCCCTACTTGGATGGCCAGAGATTAGTGCGCTGCATGGCTGCCCAAAACCCCAACCACCTCTGCCCAACTCCACCCGACTGATTGGCAGCAGCTTTGCCCACTGGACTGCATGCTGTGCTCTCAGCTCAGGCGCAGGCATTTTCCTAACCCCCCCTGCAAGGCTGCACTGTTAGCTTGAATCATGGGGGAGACTGGTCCAACCCTGAATGCTGACATTATAAGGAGCTGTGAGCACCTCCACCAGTGACTGCTCCATGGTCAGCTTTAGCAAGGAGATTGTACAATGTGCCCAGTCGTCCAACTGTTCTGCAGTCCACTAAAAGGCTCATTAGTTTGCAATCTGTGCCGAAGGGGTGAAAAGCTTTGGAGCACTTTTGGCACTTTTTTGCCTCTGCATTGTTGAGTTGGCAAATAAACTGGAGGCCCGACTCCAAGCAGATCAATGTGGCTGCGCCTGAACTGTCTCAGCTACAATTTATACAAGGTTTCCCTAATGTGTGGTCAGTAACTTCCCTTCTCCCCCACCTGCGCTACCAACCACAGTGTAGCCCTTGCCCCCCCACCACCCCCAAGTCACCTCAACTGCAGGGCAGCCCTTGCCCTGGTACGGCACTGTCAGTGAACCAGGGGAAAGCAGCTTGCCTGTGCCCTTGCCTGATTGCGCAGCGCCTAAACTCTGAAGTCCAACAGGTGACCCTCATGAGCTCTGCACAATGTTACTGTGCATTCACCTCCGAGTTCCTCTCAAAGTGCAGCCTGCCAAGTGCATGCCTTATATATGCTGTTGTGAAACACATCAGTGTGCAATCACGCTGACGTGGTTGGACGATCTAGCATGGGGGGATTATTTTGGCGAGCTGGGATTATAATGATATGCAGATGTATTACAATGAGGTTCCTGATGTCCGACGGTGGGAAACATGGCCCACCATCGACTGATGGTGGCTGAGCGGACGATTGCAAAATGGTTTCACGACGTTGTGAAACCGGTTTTGGCTTTCTTGCCGTACTGTCTGCTCACACCACCAAACACACTCGACACCAGCGGGCACAGAAGATTCCGCCCACAGTCTCATAAGGGGTAGGCCATTTATGACTGAGATGAGGAGGAATTTATTCACTCAGAGGGTGGTGAATCTTTGGAATTCTCTACCCCACTGGCTTGTGGAAGCTCAACTATTATGCATTTTAAAACAAAAATCGATATATTTATAGGTACTTGTGGCATCAAGGGATAAGGGGATAGCACGGAAAAGTGGCATTGAGGTAGATGATCAGCCATGATCTAGTTGAATGGCAGGCCTAATGGCTCCTTAGACAGCACCTTCCAAACTCACGACCACTACCATCTAGAAGGACAAGGGCAGCAGAGAGATGGGAACACCACCATCTGAAAGTTCCCCTCCAAGTCGCTCACCATCCTGACTTGGAAATATATCACCGTTCCTTCACTGTCACTGGTTCAAAATCTTGGAACTCCCTTCCTAACAGCACTGTGGGTGTGCCCCCACCACATGGGATGCAGCGGTTCAAGAAGGCAGCTCCCCACCACCTTCTCAAGGGCAATTAGGGATGGGCAATAAATGCTGCCCTAGCCAGCGATGCCCACATCCCATGAATGAATATAAAAAACAAATGGCCTACTCTCCTCCTGTGATCCTAAGGTACCCACCAAGTTACAAACCACTCTGAGTTTGATATATGCCACTGTTCTTTCGAGGTCACTGGCACACCTTCAGCAGGATGAGAGCACCTTCACCACATGGGCTACATTGGTTCAAGAAAAAGGTCCACCACCATTAGTGCTGGGCAATAAATGTTGGCCTTTCTAGTGATGTCCACATTCCAAGACTGAATTTTAAAAAAACTAACCCTCCATGCTTGTACAACCCTTTCAAGCTGTGTGCCAAGGGAAATATAGCTTATAAAATGTTGCTTTTTTCTGCAGTTATCAAGGTTTAATTGAATGTTGCTTAAGGTGTTTCAACATTATTAGCCCACAGATTTACTCTTCCTGTTTAGACTGAGACAATGTAAACTATAATGACTGCACAATGAGGTAACCAATGCAACGTGCAGTTACAATACTCATCTTTAGTAACCATTTAAAGTTCTGAAAAGACATTATAACCTTTGTTAACTGCCACCTTAACCGAATGGTTGTACTCCCACGTCTGATTCAGAAGGTTATCTGCCTAAGCCACAACACAGGCTTATGATATATGTTGATGTAATTGAATAGCAGAACCAGTTTCACGGGCATGCATGAGGGGAGTGCAACATGAGGGGAGTGCTGCATGAGGGGAGTGCTGCATGAGGGGAGTGCTGCATGAGGGGAGTGCTGCATGAGGGGAGTGCAGCATGAGGGGTGTGCAGCATGAGGGGAGTGCTGCATGAGGGGAGTGCTGCATGAGGGGAGTGCTGCATGAGGGGAGTGCAGCATGAGGGGTGTGCTGCATGAGGGGAGTGCTGCATGAGGGGAGTGCAGCATGAGGGGTGTGCTGCATGAGGGGAGTGCTGCAGTTAGGGGTGTGCTGCATGAGGGGAGTGCAGCATGAGGGGAGTGCAGCATGAGGGGAGTGCAGTATGAGGGGAATTAGGATGATGGGAGTGCAGCATGAGGGGAGTGCAGCATGAGGGGAGTGCAGCATGAGGGGTGTGCAGCATGAGGGGAGTGCAGCATGAGGGGTGTGCAGCATGAGGGGAGTGCAGCATGAGGGGTGTGCAGCATGAGGGGAGTGCAGCATGAGGGGTGTGCTGCCTGAGGGGTGTGCAGCATGAGGGGAGTGCAGCATGAGGGGTGTGCAGCATGAGGGGAATGCAGCATGAGGGGTGTGCAGCATGAGGGGAGTGCAGCATGAGGGGTGTGCTGCCTGAGGGGTGTGCAGCATGAGGGGAGTGCAGCATGAGGGGTGTGCTGCCTGAGGGGTGTGCAGTATGAGGGGAGTGCAGCATGAGGGGAGTGCTGCCTGAGGGGTGTGCAGCATGAGGGGTGTGCAGCATGAGGGGTGTGCAGCATGAGGGGAGTGCAGCATGAGGGGAGTGCAGCATGAGGGGTGTGCAGCATGAGGGGAGTGCAGCATGAGGGGTGTGCAGCATGAGGGGTGTGCTGCCTGAGGGGTGTGCAGCATGAGGGGACTGCAGTATGAGGGGAGTGCAGTATGAGGGGAGTGCAGCATGAGGGGTGTGCTGCATGAGGGAAGTGCAGCATGAGGGGTGTGCTGCCTGAGGGGTGTGCAGCATGAGGGGAGTGCAGTATGAGGGGACTGCAGCATGAGGGGTGTGCTGCATGAGGGAAGTGCAGCATGAGGGGTGTGCTGCCTGAGGGGTGTGCAGTATGAGGGGAGTGCAGTATGAGGGGAGTGCAGCATGAGGAGACTGCAGTATGAGGGGAGTGCAGTATGAGGGGAATTAGGATGAGGGGAGTGCAGCATGAGGGGAGTGCAGCATGAGGGGTGTGCAGCATGAGGGGTGTGCTGCCTGAGGGGTGTGCAGCATGAGGGGACTGCAGTATGAGGGGAGTGCAGTATGAGGGGAGTGCAGCATGAGGGGTGTGCTGCATGAGGGAAGTGCAGCATGAGGGGTGTGCTGCCTGAGGGGTGTGCAGCATGAGGGGAGTGCAGTATGAGGGGACTGCAGCATGAGGGGACTGCAGCATGAGGGGTGTGCTGCATGAGGGAAGTGCAGCATGAGGGGAGTGCAGTATGAGGGGAGTGCAGCATGAGGAGACTGCAGTATGAGGGGAGTGCAGTATGAGGGGAATTAGGATGAGGGGAGTGCAGCATGAGGGGTGTGCAGCATGAGGGGTGTGCAGCATGAGGGGAGTGCTGCATGAGGGGAGTGTAGCATGAGGGGAGTGCTGCATGAGGAGTGTGCTGCATGAGGGGAGTGCTGCATGAGGGAAGTGCAGCATGAGGGGAGTGCTGCATGAGGGGTGTGTTGCATGAGGGGTGCGCAGCATGAGGGGAGTGCTGCATGAGGGGAGTGTAGCATGAGGGGAGTGCTGCATGAGGGGTGTGCTGCATGAGGGGAGTGCTGCATGAGGGAAGTGCAGCATGAGGGGAGTGCTGCATGAGGGGTGTGCTGCATGAGGGGAGTGCAGCATGAGGGGAGTGCAGTATGAGGGGAATTAGGATGATGGGAGTGCAGCATGAGGGGAGTGCAGCATGAGGGGAGTGCAGCATGAGGGGTGTGCAGCATGAGGGGAGTGCAGCATGAGGGGTGTGCAGCATGAGGGGAGTGCAGCATGAGGGGTGTGCAGCATGAGGGGTGTGCAGCATGAGGGGAGTGCAGCATGAGGGGTGTGCTGCATGAGGGAAGTGCAGCATGAGGGGTGTGCTGCCTGAGGGGTGTGCAGCATGAGGGGAGTGCAGTATGAGGGGACTGCAGCATGAGGAGACTGCAGTATGAGGGGAGTGCAGTATGAGGGGAATTAGGATGAGGGGAGTGCAGCATGAGGGGAGTGCAGCATGAGGGGTGTGCAGCATGAGGGGTGTGCTGCCTGAGGGGTGTGCAGCATGAGGGGACTGCAGTATGAGGGGAGTGCAGTATGAGGGGAGTGCAGCATGAGGGGTGTGCTGCATGAGGGAAGTGCAGCATGAGGGGTGTGCTGCCTGAGGGGTGTGCAGCATGAGGGGAGTGCAGTATGAGGGGACTGCAGCATGAGGGGACTGCAGCATGAGGGGTGTGCTGCATGAGGGAAGTGCAGCATGAGGGGTGTGCTGCCTGAGGGGTGTGCAGCATGAGGGGAGTGCAGTATGAGGGGAGTGCAGCATGAGGAGACTGCAGTATGAGGGGAGTGCAGTATGAGGGGAATTAGGATGAGGGGAGTGCAGCATGAGGGGTGTGCAGCATGAGGGGTGTGCAGCATGAGGGGAGTGCTGCATGAGGGGAGTGTAGCATGAGGGGAGTGCTGCATGAGGGGTGTGCTGCATGAGGGGAGTGCTGCATGAGGGAAGTGCAGCATGAGGGGAGTGCTGCATGAGGGGTGTGCTGCATGAGGGGTGTGCAGCATGAGGGGAGTGCTGCATGAGGGGAGTGTAGCATGAGGGGAGTGCTGCATGAGGGGTGTGCTGCATGAGGGGAGTGCTGCATGAGGGAAGTGCAGCATGAGGGGAGTGCTGCATGAGGGGTGTGCTGCATGAGGGGAGTGCAGCATGAGGGGAGTGCAGTATGAGGGGAATTAGGATGATGGGAGTGCAGCATGAGGGGAGTGCAGAATGAGGGGAGTGCAGCATGAGGGGTGTGCAGCATGAGGGGAGTGCAGCATGAGGGGTGTGCAGCATGAGGGGAGTGCAGCATGAGGGGTGTGCAGCATGAGGGGTGTGCAGCATGAGGGGAGTGCAGCATGAGGGGTGTGCTGCATGAGGGAAGTGCAGCATGAGGGGTGTGCAGCATGAGGGGAGTGCAGCATGAGGGGAGTGCAGCATGAAGGGTGTGCAGCATGAGGGGTGTGCTGCATGAGGGGAGTGCTGTATGAGGGGTATGCAACATGAGGGGTGTGCAGCATGAGGGGAGTGCTGTATGAGGGGAATGCTGCACCAGCTGTTTGAGACACTTCCTTTTGGGTGCAACATTGTGGGTGATTATCAGGCCTCTCCGTGGATGGGAATGAGGTGGGAGCCCTCTGAAAATGACTCACTGTCCTATTCCCACCAACACTGTCCGCTCAGGGCCTATCGATAAGGATCAGCCTGAATCGATGGCCCAGCTTTGCACATTCCACCCAGGTTCAGCTGGCAGTCCAGCCGTAGAAGAGCCATGGAAGTAAGTTTTTGTTTTTGTAGTAGAGGGTCTAGGGTGCTCCTTCAGAGTCCAGAGGAGCACTCATGACATGAGATATTATACTAATACTTCGTGTCTGTCTCACAGTAGAAGGCACAAATTACATACCAAAGATAGAGCGGAATCAAGAGTTTCACACGAGTGAAGAACTTAAAATAATTAATATCAGAAACAAAAATAGTACCAGAGAGATTAACGGGACTAAAAGCCAACAAATGCCCTGACCGGAGCACATGCCAAAATTGGGAGAGCTGTTCCACAGACTATTGAAGCAACAGCCTGACATAGCCATGTTCACATTATGGCCAATGTCTCAAACTCCTCCATCTACATTCCTGGGTATGTCCTATTCCACTGGTAGGATAGACCTACTGGAGGTGGCGACACAGTGGAACACAGTCAGGTAAGAGTGGCTCTGGGAGTCTTCAACATTGACTCCAGACCCCATGAAGTTTCATGGCATCAGGTCAATCATGGACAACGAAACTTCCTGCTGATTACCACCTAGCACCAACTGATGAATCATTACTCCTCCATGTTGAACACCACTAGGAAGAAGCACTGAGTGTAGCAAGGGTACAGAATGTACTCCAGGTGGGGGACTTGACGAGAATAGCTGCCAGAGTGGGCCTGCAGCTGATGGTGCGGGAACCAACCAGAGGGAAAAGGGGGAAAAAAATCTACTTGACCTCAGCCTCACCAATTTACCTGTTGCACATGTATCTGTCCATGACATTATTGTCTGTGCCGTGGTCACTCCTATCATTATGGAGACAAATCTCAACTTCACATTGGAACACCCTCCATCACGCTGTGTGGCATTACCACTGTGCTAAATGAGATTGGTCAGAACAGATCTAACAGCCATGATCGTATTGAATGGCAGAGCAGGCTCAATGGGTCATGTGGTCTACTCCTCCCATTTCTTATGTTTTTATCCATGAAGCACTGTGGGCCATCAACAGCTGCAGAATTGTATTCAACCACAATCTGTAACTTCATGGCCCGGCATATCCCTCACTCCACCATTACCAACAAGCCAAGGGGTCAATCCTGGTTCAAACAGGAGTTCAGGAGAGCCTGCCTGGAGCAGCACCAAGCATTATTAAAAATGAGGCACCAACATCTTTTTTAAATTCATTTACAGGATGTGGCATCGCTGGCTGGGCCAGCTATTATCACTCATCCCTAATTGCCCTTGAGAAGGTGGTGGTGAGATGTCTTCTTGAACTGTTGCAGTCCCTGTGGTATAGGTACACCCACAGTGATGTTAGGGAGGGTGTTCCAGAATTTTGACCCAGTGACAGTGAAGGAACGTTGATATATTTCCAAGTCAGGACGGTGAGTGACTTGGAGGGGAACATCCAGTTGATGGTGTTCCCATCTATCTACTGCCCTCGTCCTTCTAAGTGA
The DNA here is from genome assembly GCF_964194155.1 of Cetorhinus maximus. NCBI lineage: Eukaryota > Metazoa > Chordata > Chondrichthyes > Lamniformes > Cetorhinidae > Cetorhinus > Cetorhinus maximus. The sequence continues at coordinate 69,028,151 of NC_135898.1, forward strand.
TAGAGGCCGTGCGCTTGGAAGGTGTTGCCTAAGGAACCTTTGTGAGTTTCTACAGTGCTTCTTGTAGATGGTACACAGTGCTGCTACTGTGCATCGGTGGTGGAGGGAGTGAATGTTTGTGGAAGGGGTGCCAATCAAGCAGGCTGCTTTGTCCTGGATGGTGTCAAGCTTCTTGAACATTGTTGGAACTGCACTCACCCAGGCAAGTGGAGAGTATTTCATCACACTCCTGACTTGTGCCTTGTTGATGATGGATAGGCTTTGGGGGGGCCAGGTGGTGAGTTGCTTGCCACAGGGTTCCTAGTGTCTGACCTGCACTTGTAGCCTCAATGTTTATATGGCTAGTCCAGTTCAGTTTCTGGTCATTGGTAACCCCCAGGAAGTTGATAGTGGGGGATTCAGCGATGGTAATGCCATTGAATGTTAGGAAGCAATGGTTAGATTCTCTCTTGTTGGAGATTGTTATCGCTTGAAGCTTGTGTGGCGTGAATGTTACTTGCCACTTGTCAGCCCAAGCCTGGATATTGTCCAGGTCTTGCTGCATTTGAACATTGAGTGCTTCAGAATCTGAGGAGTTGCAAATGGTGCTCAAATTGCACAATCATCAGCAAACATTCCCACTTCTGACCTTATGATGGACAAAGGTCATTGATGAAGCAGCTGAAGATGGTTGGGCCGTGGACACTACCCTGAGGAACTCCTGCAGTGATGTCCTTGAGCTGAGATGATTGACCTCCAACAGCCACAACCATCTTCCTTTGCGCTAGGTATGACTCCACAGCTATAACATGGGATTCAAAGCATACTAAACAATGGAAGCAGCATGCTATAGACAGAGCTAAGAGATCCCACAACCAATGGATGAGATCAAATTTCTGCAGTCCTGCCACATCCAGTGGTGGACAATTAAACAACTCACTGGAGGAGGAGGCACAAACATCCCCATCCTCAATGATGGGGGAGCCCAGCACGTGAGTGCAAAAGACAAGACTGAAACACCTGCAACTCTCTTCAGCCAGAAGTGTTGAGTGGATAATGCATTTCAGCCACCTTCTGAGGTCTGTACCATCACAGATTCAGCCTTCAGTGATTTATTCCTCGTGATGTCAAGAAATGGCTGAGCGCACTATATACAGGAAAGATTATGGACCCCGACAACATTGCAGCTCTAGTACTGAAGACCTATGCTCCAGAATTAGCAGTGCACCTAGACAAACTGCTCCAATGCACCTACAACACTGAAATCTATCTGACAATGTGGAAAATTGCCCAGACATGTCCTGTCCATAAAAAAGCAGGACTAATTTAATCAAGTCAATTATCACCCCATCAGTCTACATTCAATCGCGAAATTGATGGTGGGTGTTGTTAACAGTCCTATCAAGCAACACTTATTCAGCAATAACCTGCTTACTGATGCTCAGTTTGGGTTCTGTCAGGGCCATCTGGCTCCAGATTTCATTGCAGCCTTGGTCTAAACATGGACAAAAGAGTCGAATTCTAGAGGCGGTGTGAGAGGTCATTAAGTCAGCATTTCTGCTGCATCAAGGAGCCCGAGGAAAATTGAAATCTATGGAAATCAGGGGGCAAACTGGTTGGAGTCATACCAAGCACAAAGAAGATGTTTGTGGTTGTTGGAGGCCAATCATCTCAGCCCCAGGGCATCACTGCAGGAGTTCCTCAGGGTAGTGTCCTAGGCCCAACCATCTTCAGCTGCTCAGGAGTGGGGATGTTTACTGATGATTGCACAATTCAGCATGATTTGCACTGCTCAGAAGCAGTCTGTGCCCGCATGCAGCAAGACCTGAACAACATCCAGCCTTAGACTGGCAAGTAACATTCATGGCACACAAGTGCCAGGCAATGGCCATCTCCAACAAGAGAGATTCTAACCATCTCCCCTGGACATTCAGTGGCATTACCATCGCTGGGTCACCCACTATCAACATCTTTGGAGTTGACCAAAAACTTAACTGGTCCAAGCATATAAATGCTGCGGCTACATTAGAAGGTCAGACACTGTGAATTCTGTGGCAAGTGACTCGCCCCCCTGACTCCCAAAGCCAGCTTCAACAAGACACAAATCAGGAATGTGATGGAATACTCTCCACTTGCCCATGTGAGTGCAGCTTCAACAACACTCCAGAAGCTCGACACCATCCAGGATAAAGCAGCCTGTTGGATCAACACCGCATCCACTGCCTTAAACTTTCACTCCCACCATCACCGGCACATGGTGGAAATAGCGCAAACCTGGGACGATTCCACCCAAGTGTGGTAGCAGGTGGAGAGAACAATATTTTACCAGCCGGCCGCAATGGCGGCTTCTCATGTTGTATCATCCCAAACCCACCGCATCAATTATACCTTCCCAAGAAACACACCGTTTTGATGGCGGGCAGGCTCTCCTTTGCCCACCACACCATCACCTTCGCTGCTTCATCATGCCAGGCGCCACATTTAAAGTGCAGCCGCATGCACACCTCTCAGTGCTTCCAGCCCAGGACAGCTACAAAGAAGACATGGCCCCAAAAGGCAAAAAGACTGCAGCACCTCCAGTTTAATGGCGCATCCTTCGAGCACTTTTGGACACTGTGGAGACCCGCCGTGATGCCCTCTACCCCCACTCTGGCCGCAGGAAGGGCAGCGGCATCAGCAATCCAGCATGGGAGGCGGTGGCAGCAGTGGTCAGCGCCAATGCACTGTGAAAGAGGACAGTCACCCAGTGCCACTACAGGATGAATGGTCTCATCCATTCCGTCAGGGTAAGTCACTCTTCTCATCGTGCTCAACTCACACGCTCACAAACCCATCACACATTCACAGGGATCTCATACCTCAAGGGACAACACCACTAACTCTGACACACACCCTCACATCCCCATTAGGCTCATATCCTCTGGAGCTCGTATCTTCATCCTGTCCATGGTGCTGCTCACCACACAAACATTCCACGCAGTGCCATGTGTCCTACTCACACTATCTCCATCTGTTTTCATGCAGGAGAAGCCTGCTCACAACAGCAGGGAGAGGTCCCAGACCAGGGATGGAGTGGCCCACATTAAGCCCCTCACACAAGAATGTGCCATTAGGCTGACTGGTGAGGACATGGACCGTGCCTGTGGTGACAGTGAGGTCAATGGCGAGCACCCACGTGAGGATCCTGCACCACATCATCCCTCTCTCAATGCAAATGTGAGTGCTCTCTCTCCTGCTTATGACTCTGCTGCCATGCACTAATTATCTCTACTTTGCTTCACAAGGAGCTCTGTCAAGTGACCAACACCCTCAGCCAGCCAGTCCCTCAGCTCCATCCAATCCTTACCTCCAGCCAAGAGGACACCTCCACCATCGAAGAGCTGGAAATAAGCAGCCTGGAAGACCCATCACAGAGCTTACCCACACCCTCCACCGGTGCAGAGACACACACCTTGGTGGGATCTAGATCTAGAGCAGACTCAGGTTCACTATCTGGTGGTCACCACACAGACACATGTCTGCAGCAGGAAGAGGCAGGTTCATCTGAGCTCCCCGGCACTCGGAGGACTGCTGGGGAGGACTGTGAGGTCCGAGTCAGATGACGAACCTCTGGATTTGGCCTTAAAACTCATCGCAGAGAGTCAACAGAAGGGGGGCGGGGAACATCATGCAGAGCTGTTGGAAGCCCTCAGCTGATCAGTTCATGAGTCAGAGGAGTACATCCGCCCACTCTCTGATGAAGTGGTAACCACATGTGCGCGTATGGAGGCCCCCATGGGAAGGATGGCAGACGCTATGGAGACCCTGGTCCAGCAGAGCGCAGAGATAGGCGCAGACCCATCGTGGGATCCATGGGTAGTTCCTGCAGTGGCAACACGAGAGGGAAATGGGGCACCTCGACGTCCCTCCGGGTGCTTGTTCCCCTCAAGGGCTCAGGCCAGGAGCCCCGGGCACCCGAAGCAAGGAAGAGCGGCAGCTGGACACCCCGGGTCATCCACTCAGTAACCTCAGAGACTGTCTCCTCTCTCTGAGTCCCCTTTGCCTGTGAGCCCCTCCACCTCTGGCACCGTAGAGGGAGCATCTGGGCAAAAATGATTCTGGAGGGAGAAATGTGTGTGTGTGTGTGTGGCAGGGTCTTTCAGAGCCTCGTGCAGCTCTCCCACACACGTGGATCCTTCATGTTTCACACTCATCTCAATGCCCTGAGCATTTTCAATGCTGCCTGCTGGGGTTCGCTATCAGTTGTCCATCTGAGCTGACCCGCATCTCCGCCCATCCAATGAATACACTCTCATACAGGCCCTGATCTCGCCCACCACAACTCCCATTTCACTTTTGATTTAGACAGCATGGCGGTGATTCAGTTTTTCATTTGCTCCCCCACCCTTTCCCCTGACCCAGTCACCCATTTCTTTTCCCCATCGCCGTTGACCCCCCCACCACCCCCTCCACCCCAACAACCCCGCCGGCATCACCTTCCACCTCCCCCCATGACCCACCAGCCACAAATCTTTTCCTTCGGGGATGTCCAGGTGAACATGTACATTCCCCTCCTTCCACCCACATCCTCGTTAACCACCCCGACCTCCTCTTTTCCACCCCAAGGTCCGTGTCTGCCTCCAAGTCCCCTCCAACCACCCTCACCGCTAGTGTCGAACCCTCAACCTCCCACCCTACCACCTCGCTCTGCCCTCAGTCATTCTCACCATTCCCTCGTACCATGCCCACCCTCAGTTCATTCCCCAGGAGGCAAACATGGACTCCTTGCACATTCACCTGGACATTCCACCACTCCCTCCCAGAACCCTCCCCACCTCTGGAACCCTTCCCTCCTCCAGACCCCTTTCCCCCTTGGAACCCCTTCCCCCCACCAGTCACTCCCCCCTCTTACTTCTTCCCCCTTCCTGACTCTTTCCGATACCCTTACTTTATCCTCCAGCGTTATTCCTTCCCCATTCCCGACTCCTTCCTCCACCCTTACTTCTTCCTCCACCCTTTCTCTCTCCTCTCTCTGCACTGCCCCCCCCCCCCCGCACTCCTTCCCCCTCCAAACTCCTTCCCTTACACCTTCCACCCCCCTTTACACATACTTCCCCAGTTGCCGTCTTCTCCCCCATTACCCCCTCCTCCCCAGAACTCCCTCCCCCCACAACGAGCTCCCCACCCCCAACACTTCATTCCCTCCCTCCCAACTTCACCTACCCGAAACCTTTGTTCCTCCCCAACCTCACCCCCTGACACCTTTGTTCTCCACATCCAAACCTCACCCCCGGCACCTTTATTCCCCCCCTCCCAACTTCACCTCCTCCGACACCTCTTCCTCTCCCAATTGATCCTAGACCTTCTTCCCACACCATCCCCAGTACATCTTCCTCTCCCAAACACAGCTGGACCTTCCTCTCCACCCCCCTCAATGGCCATTTTCCAACTTCCATGAGCTGCTTCACAGTGGAGCCATGCCCATGAGAATCCACCCTGCATGTCATGGACGTTCCTCCATTGCTGTCGGGCTCAAGTACCTTCTGCTCCTCGGATGTTCATGATGTGAGCAAGGCCCTGACGGTAAGTCCCGAATTCTGCGCGTTACACTTGTCAAGTTGTGTTCTGCACCAGCGTGTTTTCCCGTTGCGTGGGCGGACGATCCAGCAGTCCGATGGCGGGAAACGCAGCCCGCTATCGACGGACTGAGCGAGCAATCGTAAACTGGTTTCACAACGTTGCGAAACCGATTTTTGGCCTTCTCGCCATATTGTCCGCTCGTGCCGCCGAACAGGGCCGACGCCAGCGGGCGCAGAAAACTCCCAGTGTGTACCATCCACAAGATGCACTGCAGTAAACTGCCAAGCCTCCTTCAACAGCACTTTTCATGCTTGCAACCGCTACCATCTAAAAGGACAAGGGCAGCAAGTGCTTCGGAACAGCACCACTTTCAAGTTCGCATCCAAATCACATAGCATCCTTACTTGGAAATATATCACCTTTTCTTCTCTGTCGCTAACTCAAAATCCTGAAACTCCCTCCCAAACAGCAGTGGGTCTAGTTACTCCACAGTCACTAACAATTTAAGAAGGTGGCTCATCACCACCTTCTCAAGGGCTTTTAGCAATGAGCAATAAATGCTGGCCTTGCCAGCAACACTCGTATCCCATGAATGAGTAAAACAGTATAGCAAGCAATTCAGAAGTTGAATGGAATGTTGGCATTTATTGAGTGGGGATTGGAGTACAAGAACAAACAAGTCTTGTTAAAATTATACAGGGCTTTAGTGAGACCATAACTGGCATACTGTGTACCTTTTTGGTTTCCGTATGTAAGGAAGGATATGTCTTAGAGACGTTGCAGTAAAGGCTCACTAGATTGACTTCTGGGGCAGAATTTTATGCTGATCGGGCGGGCGTGCGCCTGACCCAATCAGACCTGAAATCCCGCGAGATGACGCCTGGCAAGTGTCCCAACATAATCCCTGTGCTCACGCGATATTTCGGTCGGTGGACGCACACGGGTGTCGGAGCCACGCCCGCCAACAATTAAGAGGCCAGTTAAGGCAATTAAAAAGGCAATCGACCAAGATTTCACTTTGCCCGAGCGATTTTGTGCTCATCGCATGGGCAAAACGGGCAGGCGGGCAGCTGACAATTTGAAAAACCTCATCCAAGGGCGGGATATAAAGGGTCAACAGCATTGCCAGTGTGAGTAGCGAGGAGTTATGGAGATAGTTTGCTGCTGGTTGCTTATTAGTGCTTGGCAGCTTCATCTCTGTTCGGGGCTTCATTCTTAGCATTTCCAGGCTTCATTTCAGGACTCATTGGTTTCTCCAGGGTGTCCAGAGGATTCCAACCATGTGGACCCTTCCGGGTATCAGACAGCCTTCCCTTACCCTAGCAATGGGGATTGTGCTCTCTGCTGGAGGAGCCTCTTCTGAGGAGGAAGAGAGGGACAGAAGGGAGAGGAGACCAGGTGTCCCTATGCAGCTTCCAGGGGAGCAAACTGTGGGAGGAGAGGTGCAGGCTCAAGGAGCGCAGAGCCAGCAGGTAGTCCAAGGCGTTAGGGGCTGCAGAAGATGCCACTATCCTGCTGCCAGGGTTTACTGTGTACTGCGTACACAGGCGATGATGCAACTACCTCAGCTGCCTCAATATGTCAGAGGCGCAATGCTGAGGGAGGCTCTGCCTCTCCAAGGAGACTCAGATGATCAGGCCTGAGATCACCGGTGTGGGTGGACACCCCATGCCAGTGGCTCTGAAGGTCACAGTGGCCCTCAACTTTTATGTCTCTGGCTTTTTCCAGGGCTCGGTGGGGGATCCATGTGGAGTGTCCCAACCAGCTGTCCATTGTTGCAACAAGCTGTTGACAGAAGCTCTGTTCAGGCTGGTATTGACTTTCATTCATTTCCGTATGGATGAGCCAGCCACACTGAGCGAGCCAGAGGCTTTGCAGCGATTGCTGGCTTCCCCCGCATCCAGGGTGCTATAGACTGCACACATATGGCCATCAAGACGCCAGCGGGTCAGCCGGGTGCCTTCGTCAACAGGAACAGATTCCACTCCATGAACGTACAGATAGTGTGTGACCATAGGCTGCAGATTCTGCAAGTCTGTACAAGGTACCCTGGCAGCTCCCATGACGCTTACATCCTGAGGCACTCCTAGGTGCTGAGGCTCTTCAGTGCTCCAGCCCAGCTGGATTGATGGCTGCTGGGTGACAAGAGCTATCTGGTGAAAAGGTGGCTTATGACGTCGCTTCACTACCCAAGAACAGAGGCAGAACAGCGGTACAATAGGAACCATGCCTCCACAAGGGCTGTGATAGAGAGGACCATGGGTCTTCTCAAGATGTGCTTCCAATGTCTGGACCGTTCAAGGGGAGCACTACAATATGCCCTTGAGTGGATGTCATTGATAGTGGTTGCATGCTGAGCTCTCCACAATCTGGCACTGGCAAGAGGGAAGTCACATTGAAATCACATTGACATGACCATTAATGGTGTTGATGGTCACACCAGTAGACACATAAACCAAACATAACTGAACAGAAGATCACCCGTGAACCGTCACTCTTGTGCTCATGGTGCCTTAAACTTACATTTGGGAGTGCTGCGTTTTGGTGCCCCCCCTCGCTGGCAGCAGCATCGGAGACAGCTGCTGACAATGCTGTCTTGTTGGCCTTGATGACCTTGGTGGTCGTCCGCTGGCCAGTGGAGCCTGTGCTGGCTCTGCCTGGGAGGGAACTGCCAGTGCCACAGCTGGCATCTCCCCAGTCATCGCAGTCCCATCAGATGTCACGGTCACTGGCAGAGGGGCGGAGGAGCTGCTGCCATCACCTGGAGTGCCCTGAGAGGAGCCCGCAGAGATGACAGGCAGGTCGTACACCAATGTGATGTCGCTCTAGACATCCCTGCTCACCACTGATGGACGGGCACCTAGCTGGGATACTGGGTGCCTCATCCATCTCTCACACTGGCACTGACCACCTGAGGTCATTGCTTGTGTGAGGACTTGCACGTCCGAGCGCAACCCCAGGAACCCCTGACTGTGTTCCTGGAGCTGCCACTCCATGTAAGTTGCCACTCTCTCAATGGAGGAGGCAGTGCACTCGGCCATGAGTGTCAACGCTGTGCTCATGCTCCGCATGGACTACTCCACAACGGAGACCATGGCACGCATACCCTCATGGATCGCCACCAGATCCTCCTGCACATCCCGCTGGACATCCAGCATCTGCCACCTAATGGATGACTTCAGAGACTCATCATCTGCCTTTGACCCAGCATCATCCTGGCCCCCAGCAGTCATCCGATTGCCAGCGTCCTGGGCACTCTCTGCCTCCACCTGCACCTCAAGCTAGTGTGAAGCGCCCTCACCAAGGTGCACCAACAATGAGGCCAATTATTTAACACCCACTGAGGTGCTGGTATCTGCTCTATTTCAGAGTGTGGGTGTGACGCAGGTGCAGATGAAGCCCAGCATCACGGGTGGCCCTTTGGGGTCCAGGGAATGCATGCGTGCTGGCAAACCTAAAGGCATGTCATTAGTTAAAGTCATCACACTGTCACTGCGCATGCCAAGCACCCTGGAGAGACCATGGAGATCTGCATCATGGTGCCATCATCTTTCAATGATCAATGGGGAATCCAGGTTTGAGGATCAATTCAGAGACTACACTAGAATGATTGCACAATCTCACCTCTGTGCATTCCGGATGAAATCCTTCCCCCAGGAGCTAATTGCAACTGGACAACCTGGAAGTGCCTTAACAGACTTAGGACTGGTGTAGGTCGTTCAAAGGTGTCACTAAGCAAATGGGGATATACAACCAGCCCGACAACTTGTGAATGTGGAACTGAGCCACAGACTATGCAACATCTCCTGCCATGCCTATCGCTAGAGGAATCCTGCACTTTTGCAGATCTTGCCGAATTCAACAACAAGGTGCAAAAATGTGTCCAGTTCTGGCTGGGCCATGTATAGACTGTCCGTGGACACGATAAGAAGAAGGCCTCTGTGCACTGCACTCTTACCTTCATCTCGCAACCCTGTCTCTCCACGCCCGGTTGCACGTGGAGTGTGCCAGTTCTCCAGCTCAAGGTGTCCTGCTCAATCCTGGCGAGCAGCAGGTTGGGCAGGTCTCCGCCTGTATGTGACCTCTCCAATTAGATATGGCTCGTATCCTCCTGAAATGACAGAGGAGCATTGATTAGTCCACTCTCTACCCGCAGCACCATTGCAACCTGGCCAACCTCTCCTGAGGAACACCTTGCAGGGCACATCCGAGCCGCAGCCCTTGAACCACAAGGCACTCTGTCCAAGCAGCCAGGGCTCACCCCCTGGACCAGCTCCAGCATCATTGACAGTTGGCACTCAGACTCTAGCATCCCTGAGCTCTGCGGGGGGATGGCTACACCTTAACACTTCTGCACACTGACCCATGCCCACGTGGTACTCACCCTTCCTGAGCGTAGCAGGTCATTGAACCTCTTGCGGCATTGCGCCCATGTGTGCCACACCACATCATGGCTGCTGACCTGCACTGTCACCTCCTCCCATGCCCTCTTCGTGAGGTGCGGTGGCCTCCTCCTCCCATCTCTGGGGACAAGGGTGTCCCTCCTGGCAGCCACCTCCTCCAGGAGCACAGCGAGGCACTCATCTGAAAAGCGGGGGGGCCCAGTGCCCAACCGACCTGCCCTCCCACCTGGCGTCTCCAGCCACACTTGATTCCATAAATTTACCCTTGAAAACGCAGAAGATACATCCTTCTGTGGCAGCCTTCAAGGGGCTGTGTGTGGCGTTTTGAAACTGACCACCAGGTCGCCATTGGACCCGGCAGCCAACAGGGCTCCACCCCCGCCCACCCTTCCCGACCACTGGGGAGTCACGTTTTACACTGAGTGGGCCTTAATTGGTCTGCCAGCGTGAAATCGCAGTCGTGGGCCAATCGCGGGCAGTGGCCTATATTCTGGCCAATCCCGGGTCTGCCAATCACGCCTGCCCGCTGACCTGAAAATTCTGCCGCTGGGATGAGAAGGTTGTTCTATGAAGAGAAATTGAGTAGAATTAGCCTCTACTGCCTGGAGTTTAGGAAACAAGAGGTGACCTGATAGAAGCCTATAAAATTCTGAGAGGGCTTTTCAGGGTAGATGCTGAGAGGCTGTTTTCCCTGGCTGAAGAGTCTAAAGCTAGGGGGTGTAGTAACAGGATAAGAAGATAGCTATTTAGGACTGAGGTGAGGAGAGATTTCTTCACTCAGAGAGTTGTGAATCTTGGAATGTGCAATTGTGGATGCCAAAGGCTGAGATGGATAGATGTTTAGAGTCAAAGGGAATCAATGGACTTAGGGGTCAGGCAGATATGTGGAATTGAGGATGAAAATCAGCCATGACCTTAGTGAATGGCAGAGCAGTCTTGGGAAGGCCACATGGTCTATTCCTATTCCCATTACTTCTGTTCTTCTGTTCATAAAAACAGAGACCAAACTCTCCTGTGGACCTATCCTTTTCCAGATTCAGAAGCTGACTAGGCTGCTCATCATGGTGGCAGCTTGCACCCCATGTTACCCCTAGAAGATTGTTTCCATAGCAATTTTATTTCATGAATACAGCAGAGAATGCAGGTGCTAGGTGAGGGAGGGTGAGGGTGATACCAAAGACAGCTACTCTACCCCCACTGGCACCTAGCAAGGCAAGAAATCATTGAATTGAATCAAGCTCACTTTTCTGTGAAAGCTATTATGAAGAAGTCCAGTACTGCCAGGGAATAACCAGTGAATGAATAATTGACATGAATCAGAACACATACAAAATCTACAAGCACAGGTGACAATTAATGCCTACATATTTGCTGTATACCAGGCTACTTAAGGCTTCAAAATAAAGAGTCAAGTCCCATAATATGTTTCAAGTACCAAAACAACTCGTGTGTATGAAACATGCATGTGGCTGTTTGGCTGGCCCAGCCTTTAAGAGTTAGCTTTATGGCATTGGAATTTTCAATGTTAGTTGGAAGGAATAATTGTTCTAGCTCATTACATAATTTCATTATTGCATTAGTTCTTGCTGCTGTCAACCTACCTTTAATAGGTCTTAATCCTTGCAGAAAGTCACTTGCATATCATTTTGTCAAGTGCTTTTTGGAAATCTCCCACCTCCACAGCAATCCCACTGTCTATCTGTTTTGTAATTGCCTAGAAGAATTGGATTAAGTTAGTCAAGCATGACCTGCCCTTACCAATTTGTGTTGATTGCCCCAATTAGAGTATACCTTTCTAAGTGTTCACTAATGTTATCACTTTTATGGTTTCTAGTTTCCCACTAATAACATGAGGCTAACAGGCCTATAATTCCCCAGCTTATCTCTCTCCCTATTTTTTTGTGTAGAGTGGTGTAACACTTGCCACGCTCCAGACTTTTCCAAAGATATTTGGAAATTTATAGTTAGCATCTCTGCTGTTTCATCACTAACCTCTCTCAGCGCTCTATGTCTACAAGATGCACTGCAGGAATTCACCAAGCCTCCTTATACAGCACCTTCCAAACCCACGACCACTACCATCTAGAAGGACAAGGGCAGCAGACACATGGGAACACCACCACCTGCAAGTTCCCTTCCAAGCCACACACCATCCTGACTTGGAAATATATCGCTGTTCCTTCACTGTTGCTGGGTCAAAATCCTGGAACTCTGTCCTGAACAGCACTGTGAGTATACCTACACCACAAGGACTGCAGCGGTTCAAGAAGGCAGCTCACCACCACCAGGGCAATTAGTGGGTGGGCAGTAAACGCTGGCCTGGCCAGCGAATCCTACATCTCCTGAACGAATGAAAAAAAACTCTGAAGAGTAAATTATCCAAATTCTTGGGCTGGGGAGGGCTTTCTGACAATTCCAATGTGTCATGATAATAGCTGATTGTGGTTGTGGACTCCAGTATTGGATACTATACGGTACTCTGTACTATATACGGGGTCATCTGACCTGGTGGTTGAAAGTCAGATAACACTTGTTGGAGGCTTGTCTTGATAGAGTTCAGACACTTCAGATGTGTGTTCACGTTAGGAAAATGAGCTATCAATAAAGTTAGCTCAGCTACAATGTCGATGGCCAGAGTGCATCATTAAAAAAAAGAAACAAGAAACAAAATACAATGTAAACAGGAAATATGACGCAACATGAATTCCATTCAATTTCAAGATGTGCAGAAGAAAGCACTCATCCTCGCAGTGGCTGCCCTTTGCAAATGACAGAGTTACAACAGGATGAAGTCAACCAACCTAAATGTTGTTACTCCTACCCAAGTACCTTTGAGACTGCAAGTTACTATTTGAAAGGCACCAGGTCCCTTTCATCAAGGCAGAGTCCTTGGTTAAAATAATACTGCTCAACTGAAGATTGCTTGTGGAGGCTTTTGGCCACATCTTGGGACTCAAGAGGCAGGCATTGTAAAAATATTTTCATTGGTGTATTCAGGATACCATCCCCTGCATGGAAAGCATTCTATTTCAATAGACTTATTGAGCTTGGATCAGACGACTGCGCAATTGGTTTTAAATGGGAATTCCTTTTTACTTGATGGGAGAGGAGCAACAGCCAGAGGCTCTAAGGGAAGCTAGATTTATCAGACACTAGAACAGAAGATAAAAGCAAAATACTGCGGATGCTGGAAATCTGAAACAAAAACAAAAATAGCTGGAGAAACTCAGCAGGTCTGACAGCATCTGCGGAGAGGAATACAGTTAATATTTCGAGTCCATATGACTCTTTATCAGTTCTGATAAAGAGTCATACGGACTAGAACAGAAAAATCTGGCTCTGCCCAACAATCAAATGTATAGACCCAGGCATTTTACCAAGACTTTTTCTAAGAGTTTTGTCTCAGATGGCTGTGCTTCAGTTATGAAGCTTTGGAGGAGTACTTTATTTCTGCAGCCAGACCTACAGCATGTGCAGCTCCCACATCGCAGAGAAAGTGATCAATATGCAATAGGCTCATTACAGAGAGCCTCAGCACCTTTGACAGATCAGCCAATTTGATGCCCATTTCGCTCTAAGTTGTCTCACATACTCTTTTTCCAGTACAGCTCAATTTATACAATTTGCCAGTGCTCCCACACAGATGACTGAGAGGGCCATCAAATTTTTCAGAATTGCCAGACCCTCTAAGGTTGTCAGGGCTATTGATTGCACCTATGTAACGTTACATGCCCCATAGGTAAACCCCCATAATTATATGAACCTAAATTTGCAGCTCCTTTGTGATGACAGGCACAAGTTCACAATGTACTGGGAGCTATTCTACATTTATACTTCAGCTGTTCAGTATCTCAGCCCTATTTCAAGAGCAGGAGCAAGGGCCAAGGCAGCTGCTGGATGGCAAAGGGAACCTGTTATTCCATGCATCATGATTTCTCTTCATGGCCCACTATTCCAGAGGAACACTGCAATGAAACACACATGAAGATAACGACAAGAATTATTAAATCCACTGTGATACTCCAAGGTTTTGGTATCTCAACATGTCTGGTGTTGCCTTGGAACATGTGCTCAGCATTGGTTTAGAAATCGAATTGTGCCACACCCGTTTCTCAGGGACAAAACAGGCACCTAAGCATCCATTATGGTGCATGCTAATTACATGAATGCACCACTTGTTATATTGATGAAGGCAGGAAAAGAAGCATCCAGGCCCTTCCTGAAACAAAATGCATATGCAAATAAGGGCACTGACACCTGCCTAAGGCCCCCATGTATTGGAGCAGCCACATGCAGGAAAATGTGGTCTATATTTGACCTAAACAATGGTCTTTAAAGGGAATGATGGAGATCTTATCTAAAAAGGTAAGCGTTTTTTAAAACAAAAACAGAATTACCTGGAAAAACTCAGCAGGTCTGGCAGCATCGGCGGAGAAGAATAAAGTTGACGTTTTGAGTCCTCATGACCCTTCAATAGAACATGAGGACTCGAAACGTCAACTTTATTTTTCTCCGCCGATGCTGCCAGACCTGCTGAGTTTTTCCAGGTAATTCTGTTTTTGTTTTGGATCTCCAGCATCCGCAGTTTTTTGTTTTTATCTCAGCGTTTTTTAAATACTATCCCGAATATGTTGCTGGATCTGATATCATAAGGGATGAGGAAGCTAATAAAACCCAACTGCTGTATCAGAGTAAACACTCTATTGGCTGGTATAAAGGTGGCTATAGCCACGGAAGGAGTGTTCATGCCTGTTAGACTGTTAATCAGCCTGCAAATCTTTCCACTACTTCATACTATTCTCCAAGGGAATATATGATGATATGAAAACAACAATTCTTTTAATATAGTTTCCTTATTAACATTTATATTAACCCATGGTTCATCCAAGTCTTCCTCTTGTGCCCCTAAAGTCCTTCCTTCACTCTTCCCCATAAGTACAGAAGAAAACATTTCTTCAGTATGTGCCATTTTTTAATTCTCTACTACAAAATTGCCTTTTTCACCCCTTAGTCACCTTGGCAATTTGGTGAAGAACAACTAGCCTTGGCCATAAAAGCAAAGTAACTGCTGGGGTGAAAGCGCTAAATGGTAACTTGATCTGCTACAGCATCTGAAGTTTCAGAGCTTACCAGAGCTCTTTAAAAATGGTGATTTCTGTCTGAACAGAATTGTTTACACGAGTCACTTGTCTCCATGAAATGCATATTGCAAGCTTTGGGAATGCAACTAATGAAGCTCAGGTACAGGCAACTTTAAGCCTGGCATTTTCTGACCTAATAGATGAACAATGCTCTGTTTTCAGTCAAATCAGGGGACTTGTTGAGGAGGCACCACTCCAACCCTCAGCAGTGCATCTATGGAATACTTACTGCCTGTCGTGACAACACAATATCTGCACCATCAAGCTCTTCTGCACAAATCACAATGGATGTGCCAGAAAGCTTGTAATAGCAGGCAGCCAAAACAAACTAAACATGGCTGACTTAAATGCAAGCACTCTGGATCTATAGCACAGTCCTCACGCTTTCCATAATGTCCTTAAGTTTAGAAATTTAGGACTGTGATGACTATTACTCCTGCTGACAAAACCCTTATTGACACTGGACTGGGCTTGAAAGCCTACATTCAGCAGACGGCATATCTCCATCACTTAGCCACAGCCTCCTGGGATACTGCTCCTCAGCAATTCCCACATAGCTCCACGAGGGATGATACTGTGATTTGTAGAATACCCATTTGCTACAACACCATCTATAAATTGCCATTCTCAGCATGCTGCTCTTGCCAAGAGAGAATGTTGTAAAATTGTACAAGTTGAATCCAAATAACAATTACTCTGGTGCTAACAAGCCTAAGAGTTCTAGTTCACAAATTCAACACTACAACAGCAAACAGCTATATCATGTCTGAAGCAATTTTGTATTGTAATAAAGCCAGAATAGTAATGCCAACAGTAATTTTCAGGTTTATTTTATTTGTTTTAACATATTGGTGAAGGGGTCCATTGTTAATCAAACTTAAGGTTAACTAAACCTTGTGGGCAACTGAGCATACTCATCTGGGATAGTCTTCAAATCTCTTTATGAAGGCCTGAAGTACAGGACATAGAAATAAAGTTTGCTAAGTATTTTCATTGATAGTGCACTGCACATTAGCAAAATGATATCGCTTCTGTTACTGGGGGAGGCAGTGGTATTATCACTGGACTAGTATTTCAGAGACCCAGTGTAATGCTCTGGGGACCTGGGTTTGAATGCCACCACAGTAGATGGTGAAATTTGAATTCAATAAAAATCTGGAATTAAAAGTCTGATGATGACCATGAAACCATTGTTGTAAAAACCCCATCTGGTTCACTAATGTTTCCTTGCTGGGTCTGGCATACATGTGACTCCAGACCTACAGCAATGTGGTTGACCCTTAAAAATGCCCTCCGAACCAAGGGCAATTAGGAATGGGCAATAAATACTGCCCTAGTCAGTGATGCCCACATCCAATGAATAAATGTGTAATTTACTTTAGAATGTAGTCTCACAGCAGTCAAAGCTGTGCACTGCTAAACTAGAACCTCATGCATGTTTTATTTATTTCAGTGGTTTGCAGTTCAGGCTTACAACAATGTAATTATACTGGGGTTTTGGTTCTGAGCTGACCACAATGAAACATTGGCTTAGTTTTCAATGTTAACAGTAACCTTAGAACTCATGAGCAATACAAATTCTGGGTGAGTTACTTTAGAGATTCTCAGTAGTGAAATATAAATTAATATTTCATTGTTTCCTATCACAAATCCTTTTTAATTTTTGAGAGTCTGAAGTTCTAAAAATGTGCTTTAAAGTGATGTTACCTTTTTATGTCTGGATGAGTATCAGATCCAAGTTCCAATGGAAGCACAGAGAATACATGATGACATCACTTCCATTAAACTTATATGGGTTACTATAGCAACATGTAGGGTTTGCTCATGGGTTCTGTATTCTGTTGCTAGACCTGTGAAGCACATTTACAAGACATTATGTGTTTTTATACGTAGAGTTATACTGTATCAATTAGCCTGCATGTCATGTTTTATTGAGGCAAGATTCAAAATTTAAAAAATATTAGCAAGAAATGTCAGTGACGTTGGCAGTGGAGATGTGATTTCACAGCTGTAATGTCAATGCTTATAGCACAACTGAGTATACCACAACTCCACTCTAGGCAAACTGAAGGCTCTTACTGGCTTCCAGGTATCCTGTTCATTCCGGGAATTCCCAGGAATCTTGGATTTGACGTTTCAAATTCACTATCCACAAATTTGTGAAATCACCTTGTTGATAAACTATTTTCACAAATCTAGTGGAAAACCAGCATAAATTTGTCATTGGAAATAATTGGCCACAGTCACCCACCCTCTTGTTCCTAGTTCACCCTCTCTCTCAACAGTTGTTGCACTTCTGGCTTAGATATGTTCATCCTCTCAGTGGTTGACTTAGTCTTAGTAGTTTCTTTGCTGACTTACCTGGATCTTTCTGTTCCTACCAATGTGAATTTAGGTTACACTTAAAAACATAGTTGTGCAGTTGCAGCATTAGTTCAATTGGCAGGGTGAGAAACATCAGCCAGCTAAATGTTGAGAAAACCAATGCAAGGCGGCACAAACTAGTGTCAGGACTGTGGAGAGCAATCGGGGTGACAGTGATTTGTTACCACAGTGAATGTGCCTCAATTAAACTGAATAATTTCCAAGCCAATTAGCTACTGTTTTAAAAGAACAGTAGCAAGAATTACATTATATTATGTTAACCTGGAGTGAAGTTACATGCTGTGTTGGTTATACAATGTGAGCTAAACCATGGATATGACATTGATCCATTCCAAAATGGATTTGATTACACACAGAGAGTGCTATTACAGGTTTTTGCATCACAGTTAACCTCATGCAACTGCAGTACAAATCCTACTGGCATGTTAGGCAAATTTACAAGAGGGCAAAAATAAATCAGAAGCAATCTAAATCTGAAGTATCTACAACGTATATTATTCTGAATTTGTATCAATTTGGATTTCAAATACAGTTTGGAAAGTAATCTCTGTTAAATAAAGAGTTTTTATAAACATTGAGGGTTTCAAAAGTTAGCAGTTGTCAATATCAAAAAACAGAGAAAATGAAGATATCAAACTAGTTAACTCCTCGAGTTCAATAATACTAATTTGATATTCTTCACTATGTCAATTAAGAAAATCAGATTTTTTTAAATTATGTTTTTTTTATATTTGACCTTGTTCATTCATTCCAACTTTAGATTCAAACGCAACTCGTACAAATGAGATTAAATGAAAATCTCTTCCATTTGATGACAAAATTGAGCAAAGTGTTGGCAGTCTTGATCTAGAGTCTAATTGGTGGCACATAATAAACCTTCCCTGAAATTTGCATAATTTATCAATGGCAGTTAGTGAGGCTACAAAGAGATAAGTGTAAAACGCGGAAGCCATCCTGGTGCAATAGCAGTTACTCTACTGAGACTGGACTTCAGATACATTGTCAATGCAATGTTGAGAAATGTCTGCATTTAATTTGGCGTGTGCTGTATTTGCTCTAGGAATATTTGACACTGTCACTAGGTTCCAATTGGAAAATTTTTTCCAAGATGTCATTCTTCACCTTGTTGAACCTAGGCATATAAAAGCAAAAGGAAATTGAAAAAAAAACAAAGACACTTACAAGATTTAATGTACATCTGCTTTTCTAACATATACATTATGAAAGATTCCGGACGCTGTGCATCATTTTATCTCTGCCAGATGACTAGCATATAGATACTGCAGTGTTTTTCAAGTGACCATAATTTTTCAGTAAAACTTGCACATTGAGTTTTCAATAGTGCGCAGACTTGATTTTCAAGTTGGAAACACATATATAACTGTAAGAGTAGTGTTGTCTATCTAAATAGGTGTACTAAACAAAATTCCTTGGTCTGAATGTACTGAATGCATTACCTTACAGCCTGGGTGCAACAAACGCAATGCTTATAGTTTCCTTTGGGATCTATCACTGGTGTGAGATTTATGGCTTTTCTGTAGCTTATTGAAAGACAGAATCTTATGGTGTATACAGATAATTGAAGACCCCTCTAAGTAGAGCTTCTGTATACAACGAACAAACCTTCCAATCAATAAGATGTTTTGTTATATTTTATTACAAAAGCAAACACAGCATTCAATGTCTGAAAATGGCTAAGTTCATTATTTTAACAGCAATGGCTGTTAGAGTTTTCTAAGGTCAGTATTCCAGTTTGACTAGCATCGCAACCTTTGACTTAATTTAACTGAGCAGAAACTGTATAGTTTATTCTTGATTCTAATTATGAAGCATTATTGATGTAGAATTAATGAATATTTAGTAGTCACACACAAATATGACATGGAATATCCATTAGTATCTAACAACAGAATGGTCATTTCATATTTCTGGTTGTAAAAAAATTGCATCAGAAAAATTACAATATTAACTGTGCTTTTCAAATATTCAATAACCTTCCATAGTTAATCAATTATTACATTAGTAATTAGTAAAAAAAAAATGGAGACATCTATTTAGTGTAACAAATTCCATTAATTATAAACTATTGTGCAACTTTTTAATGTTTAAATCATATACACCGTAACTTTGATGTGGACATAAAAATATGTAAATCCATCCCTGACCTTTATATAATTACTTTACGTACAAGTTGTTTTCACACTGTCAAATGATACACAGTTGCTTCTGCTGTGGAACACAAGGCAGTACACTGCTTAATGATAAGCGACCAAAAATCAATTTGTAATCTGATTTGAGGTTTTTGATTTCCTCTGATGAGTTTAGATTCCATTAAAAGCAAGCTCTTGCAAAGATAAAAGAAATCCTTGAAGGGTAAAGAGAGAGAATTGTCTCAGAGAATATAAAGAACTTCTACTCTTTGTGCCGTTTATTCACTCTGTTAATTGTGAGTTACACAACATGTGGGGTCATTTGGCAGATGTATAGTTATCAAGCTGCATGATCAGCAAAAGTAAAAAAAAACAGAAGGTCTCACATTCAAAAATCGTTCTTTGGCATATTGACACTTTTGCTATCAACAACAGTCATTATCTGCTTACAGCTAGATTTCAGCTTGCCGCTGACATAATAAGCAGTGATCGCTCTAAATCACTGATGCTGCTATCTACATCCTCTTAATTGTATGAATTCTGTGAAAAATTATTATTTGGGTGTGTTGTCTTGATGAGAAATTGACATTTTCCGACCCACTATTTGTGGCTACTCAGTGAGCCAGATAAGGTTTATAATTCTTGATTAAGAAGAGCAGCTATTCTTACAGAGGTCTTTTTTATTGCTCTAGTTGACCTAGTTGATGAGTATGGATTTCATGAGGCCTTTTTCAGCATTTGAACTATAAAGGGTTCAAAATGATACCACCCCTTATAGACAAAAGATAACCTTGCCCTTTGAATATATTGATTCTTTATTAAATAGGCTGTTTAATGCAATGAAATGAGGCATTAGATTGAAGCCCATTTCAAGTGCTTTGAATAATCTTTAAAAGGTTGGTAGACCTTAAAAGGCTGCTTTACAGTAAGTGGCAGATGAGTAAACACATTCTTCTGATTTTGGATGGGAATATGGAGCTATAATACCTTGCATAAGTTGACTGTTACTAAGCTTTCACAATTTTGTTTGTTTTCTGTTAGTGTGAGTTATTTGCAGAACGTTTGTGTGCCCAAATTAATGTATTTGCTGAAAGAAATGTGATTTTTTAAAAATACAAAACTGTATGAACGTCATTAGTCAAATGCACTACTAACGAAAATAAGCTATGCATATTTATTCCTGAGAAAGCTAATTAAGGAACAACATGTGCCAGCATTAATTTACACTGTATACTTTAGCAGACTATAAAGCCAAAACATGTCAAAACACATCTACTGATATACGTTGAAAAGGAAAGAAATGTAAATATAGATGATCTGAAAAAGAACATTTCTAAAGGATGGTATTATAAATGTTCACATCAAGATGGAACTGACAAATGAAATATTTTGACATTTGCCTGACATGTATTTTATTACAGTTTTCCCATTACCTAAAGAGAAAACAGCTTTTGCTTCACCACACTTGACAAAGTATTACATGTTGGCATTGCTGAACACTCATAAAATGTTTAATTTGCTCATCACTAGTATATGGATAATTTACTTATTATTGGTTTAACAGTCTTAATATTGTAGCACCAAGTGACATTACAACTGTGAAGCCTTAACTGCTCAAGAACCAGAAAATATAAGTTGAGACAAACAAAGAGACCGCACTCCTGAGCTTTCCAAGAAGTGTATCATATCGGACCTCTGTGGAGTTTGAATTTACACCAGTTAAGTTTAAATTTCCCATGGAAGATGTCACATTGAGATTATCAATTGAAAAATAGTGAAGTTAGGTCAGATAAGAGGTCAACAAACTGATGTTTAAGAAATATTTGTAGCAGAGTGAAAGGTTTATTTCAATGCTGTAAACTAAACGCTTCTGATTTTTTAATGTTAGAATAGTTTTTGTAGTCCATTTCTACTTGCTTTTATTATGCATATTTAAAAATGCTCCAAACTTTATGCCAGTCTGTCTAAACATAGTCTTCACACTTTAGTAATTATTTGATAACTTTATTAGAACTAACTTGGATTTTTCTTTAGGTACAAGACAAGCCTTTGAGATCACAAAAAAGTCCCTTCTGTAGGTCAAACCTATATCCTAAATATATTTGCACTTGAATACAGAAACTGTATCTTCAAATTTAAATAAAACTGAAATTAAACTATTAAAGCTGTGTATGAAAAATTTAAAAGGTGCACAGAGCAATAGTACTATTAAAAATAAAACACTCAAAGTTCATGGTGACATGCATTATCTTAACCATTTAAAGAAAAAGAATTTAAAAAAACATAATTAGAAAATGACCTCAATTGTTTTGCTGGTCTTCCTTATATTTATATAAGCACATATTTCAACACATATTCTGAGACCTCATATTAAATTACTGAAAAAGTAATTCACAGACAAGAAATACTTTAATTAAATATCGTGTAAAATGAACAGTTTTTTATACAGTTAAATATCTGAAAAATGTACAGATAAAACAATCTTACTGTAATTTTCTTAACAGTTATTTCTACCATGTAGTGAAGCTTTAAGATTGAAGACAAGGAAGCAATGAGTGCATTGACTAATTAATCTAAAACACAAAAAACATACTGCAGTAATGATGAATCTTGCAATTTTTTTCCACATGTACATGACTTCCTTTTGGAACAAGATCCTCAGATATAAGAAAAATCTCTGAGACATTTCCATGTAAGTATGTTGTATGAAGTTATCACAGAGTAAATGTGTTGCACATTCAACACTTGTGATACATTTTTATTTTACTTTCGAATTAAATAAAATAACTGTTACTAATGTGCATTTTGCCCAGAATGACAATATATGATCCCCATTATGATTTGACCTCCAATGCTGCTGTAGTTTGCAAAGCATATTGCATGCTGCTTTAGCAAATCACGCAGTGCGATGCAAAGGCACAAAAATGGTCACAAGATGTACCTATTTTCTGTCTTTGCAAACAGATTGGGCACTGTCAGGCATGAAACATTGGAAAAGAAACTTCCACTTTCAGACACGGCAGTACAGGACTTCTAGTCTGACAACTTGCAGGGTACAACAGAGTGGAGGCTTGCAGGGGTTTGGAATAAGTGTTTGTACAAAGTTTTGTGCTTTTTACACCATAGATCATCCTTGACAGCTGCAGTGATGATTATCAATTGTGGTGTAAACCAATGACAGAGTGGCACCAAAGTTACTGTCAAGAACTCCAATGTTAAGGCATCAGAGAAGTCTTTCTGTATTTAATTGTCATATGTTTAATCAAACATCAGTTTACCAGATGAACTGAAGTTTCCATTTTGACTTTAGGCCTCCAAATTTTTCCAGTAAATACATTTTTACTATGTGGCAAATTCATGGGTGGCAGTTAAAAATGAATATTACATTCTAAATAATTTACAACCACAAATTGGATCATCCTTCTGTGGCTGCTGCACATGCACGTTTTCTACTATTATTCATTACAGCCATGTGGCACAAACAATTCCTTTTGACTATACAACAACAGTTTTATTCAAAATTATTTGTTCAGTTAACTTAAAAATTATATAAAAATAAACAATGAATTTGATTTTTCTCAAATAAAAAAATGGACGGAAGGTCTGAACAAATCAACAGATTCTGGTAGTAAAAATGAAACATAAGGACAAAGCAATTTTATAAAATGAAATAGATGAAGGCAAATGTTCTTGGCTTAATGCTCCTTAGGCATCACAATACCTGGCCGTGACAAACAAATACATACAAGATAAAATAAAATGAAGGAAAGCAATATACAAAATTTCAAAGATAAATACAATATTTATATTGGTATGTTACAAAAAATTGCTCAGTGACTGTGTTTATGTGAAAGAAAGTGTAGCAATGAAGAATAGGACTTTTTTTACTCCTTACTAACTTCATAAGGAATAAAACCTCTCTCCTTAATATTAAGTGGATCTGAAAAATTCAAGACAAGTGTATAAATATTTAGCTACAACTTTGGCAAAATCACAAAATTCTACAATATTTTATAACCACATACAAAACACATTAGGGAGAAGGATCTAGAAGTCAAAGGACAACTTTCTGGTACAAGGAACATAGACTTCACAGTAGCCTAAGAATGCAATAGTATACAGTGCTAGCAAAAGTTGAAAAAACATTGCAGATCACACTTGTTAACAGGAAGCTCTAGCAGTGGAAGTATATTCTTTACCAACAGACAGTAGCTTTTGTATCTCCGTCAGTGTGCTTGTTGAAGGCAAGAGAAGAATTTTTGCAATATCAAAGTTACAATTTCTAACTACAATAAGTTACAAAGTTCAGTTTTTTAAGATGAATTTAAGCATGATAAATTTTCCCCTAGCCCTCCATAAGTCCCCATTTCTTAAATCATACATTTAGTCTTCTCCTTCCAGTTCAATGGCTTATACCTCCTTGGCCCCTTACTCACCCCCAACAAAAATTATTTCACATTATAGAGATACACAACCATTGTGAATCTAAATATAGTACTGAAAAATGTTCTGCTTGAGGAATATTTCAACAGTGTTTCATGATAATCAAAATGGTGCATCCACAAAGTTTCTCCCAACACATAGCAAGAACTAGACATAGCCAAGACGTCATCTGAAACTTTATACAAAATAGGCATTGCTTTTTTTGTTTCTTCAAGATAGAGAAATGTGAAAATATGAGAAAGTTCTGTTAATAAAATGAAATTGTTCATGAAGAATTAAGTTGCTTGCAAGTCATTTCCTAATGGTTTGAGTAAATTCAGTGAGTAATAATGTATTTTTTGTTCTTAACAGTAGAAGGATCTGTTGTTTTTTTTTCTCTCATTGTTGCTCATACTTTTTCTAACAGCATCTTCTGATGTAATGAACTTGTCCCCTGAAGTTCATCCTCGGAAGCTTGGTGTTTCTCTAGGTAAACAAGTGTGGTCTTACATTGGTGGGACTACAAGTCCAGACATACCTAAAAGGAAAGAAACAGAAACTCTATTAGCAACCTATCAGTGTGTAAACAGTATTAGCTCTAAATATAACTTAAGCTCTGAAATGCTAGTTGTACCAGCAAGGTACTGAATTGAAGTCCAAGCTTTGTGGTATGCAGCTGTTTAGTATGGCTCATGCAGGTCCAGACTAAAAAAACTGAAATGTGCTTTTTAACAAGACATTCTACAAAGACTTCACTTTTAAAAGAGGAACATTCTGACATTTTAGGTGAACAGCATACTGCCTACCACATGTGTGATATTTCTCTTAGCGTTTTGTTAATGGCAAACAGTGGTCCAGACTCCCTGGAGGCTGCCTCTGCTGACAGGTGAGAAACAACATGGTCAGTTCTGGTAACGTCAGACAGGACCAACTCACTCAGTAGTCAAGGACCAGACACTTCTCGGGTTCCTTAAATTGAAATCTTAGCAACCTTGCCTCTTTTCTCCCAGCACTTTGACTTTAGCTGGGGACCTCAATTTTTGCTTTCTGTTAATTGCATTTTATCATAACAACTGTGTTACCAGGCCAGCGGCTGCCTGAGATCAAAAGTCTCCAATACTTCAATCTGCCATGTGCAATGCACAGAACACTTACATTTCTTATTTTCTGTCAAATTGTTCGTTTTTTAACTTTATGCCCTAGACCTACAAACAAGGCATGTCACCGATAATTAAGACTTTCCATGGAAATATTAATAATATTGGAATGTGCATTTCTTAACATACCATCAGTATTAATTTCATTCAGGTTCATTTATGCCAGTGTTATCCATTATGTTTAGTTCTCACAATTATGAATCAAAGTCTAAGAAAGTAGCATGATAATAGCTAACAAAAGTTAAAGTGTCATACAGGACTGTTAACATTCAGGTATTCTTCATGTATTCTCCTGATATTTTCAGCACAAATAATCAGTAATTTACTTAATGTTTAAATAATATTTCTGCGTTACTTTGGAAGTTGAAGAAAAACACCATTAGCAAATAATTTCATAAGAAATTATACTAAAGTTGCATGTTACCAGAGGAAGTCTGATCTATTTATTTGTTCAACATTTTTTCAAAGTCATTTCAGTTACTAGAAAGTGGTTATTATAACCAGGTGTGAGCCATACTTGCATCATATCTGCAAATGATTCAAACATGGAGACTGCACACATTTGTCAGCCTAGTGAAGGCAAATGCCAGACTCTGAAGAATATCAAATTAACCTACAGGTATTACTGACATAGGAGTCATTTCACCTTCTGAATTATATTTGCCAGGTTCAAGACTGTGCACAATGTTGAAGTCATGCCTAATTTCACTCTGAAGAATTTTTCTTGTCGATTGTGTAAGTGCATGAAACAAAATCAAGCTGCAGTGATATGTGTGAAGTTCACCAATTTATTTGATTTCAAAATGGCTCCTAAAGAGTACAAGTATAGTATCAGGATACTAATGCATTCATTTCTTATCCATTTCTATAGAGCTCCATCACATGCTTAGAAACAAAACATAGAAAGCTGAAACCTTGACAAGGACTATAGAAGCACACATACTCTGATTACAAAACAAAGTGCATCTGGCCGCAGTCCGGCTTCAAAGTATTTGTGTATTACTGGCTTCATTAGATAATCGATTAACCAGTGCAGACTATACAATTGCAATAATTTTTGCTTTTCTCATTGGGAAAGATGTTGTGAATTTTAATGTGTATTATTGTATGGGATGAGCATGCCTGAAGGTGGATCAGGAAATGAAGGATACTAGCTCACCTTGAAGTCCATTTCCATTTGCACTGGTGCAAGATGGTGGAGGAGAGGCTTGAGGCCTGACAACAGGAGCAAATGCACTCTTTTGTTTCACTGCAGAGATGACATTGGCAGGTGAGAATGAGAAAATGCCGTGTGTACTGCTACAGTTTGAAGGGAGGGTGACCGAAGAGGCTGCCATGGTAGGGCTTGACGGCACTACTGCAATAAAGCAAAAATAATCAGGCTGAGACTTTGGTTTGCACCACACACAAGGAGTAGTAGAGAAGGCCTTTAAAACAATTTTAGATTTATTACAAAATTTTAGAAATAAAAATGTCCCAGCTAGGCCACTCTATGGATAATAGGCAAACTCTTTTGTGATGAACTTTTTGTCATACACGTACATAGCAAATGTATTCTCAATCAGTTATGACTTGGAACCCACACATCTAATGCTCAATGAAGTTTGAGTTTATTAATTATTTGTGTCCAGCCTCCAGAGTCACCCTTCCTTTTATCCAGCAGCTGACTTCTCACAAAAATAAAATGTTACATTTTTAATGCAAGCATTTATTCAATATAAAACTGCACATGGAGCCACTGCTTGTATATTACTGGTAAAGCAGACACTTACTGCCATAGGGAGAGTTGGCTGATGAACCGTTCAGAAATCCAGGAGAGCCTGGTACTCCCAGGTTGGTCATTGCAGCATTACCATATCCATTCATGCTGTTGCTGACTGTGTTATAATTGGACTGCTGAGGGGTGCTGCTGGGAACGTATCCACGCGGGGAGACGCTACTTGTGTTACGGCTGTACCCTACTGTAAAACAAAATTTACATTCCAATATTTGAAAACTTCCTTTAGAAAAACTATCGATCGTAGCGCCGACTTGCCAACTATGATCGTGCTTTGCAAGAAGTTAAAAGTGAATCTGTTGAAAGGTTACTTTGGCTCTTAAAAGAAGTTTCCCGTTAACTATGACAAATGCGGCGTAGGTAGATGATGCAGGTTAGCTTTAAAACTGACTGACGGGCTTTTTATAAAAGAGACAGTTTGATTAAAAAAATATAAGTCTACCACATCTTAGTGTAATATTTCCACAATAAGATTGCATAAAGTTATGACTTAGCTTTGAGATTAATTTGCCAAGATGAGTTCAATAAATGTTATATTAAAATATCAAGTTGAGTGGCTGCAGCCTTATGCTGTGCAGTTGACACTTTCTGATAAGCAGCAGAATTCCTTTTTCCTCGTTGATATAGCATACAGAAGATTTTTTCAATCATACGCTGTCAGCTGCTCTCACATTCAGCTATAGTAGTAATTATCAACAAGCCCGATTCACTGACTGAAGCAATAGCGAGAATGAACTTTTAGCCTTTGAAGTGCCGCAAAATGCCATATCCAGCAAGAAGGAGCATGTTTATTACATTCATATAACATTTAAAATTCCATCTCAGGGAAATCTTCATTAAAGAGCGTTTTTTCGTAACGCTCATTTCAATTGTTGAAAGTAAGCTTCAAGTTATGAAGCATAATCATATTTTTAATCATTATCATGCATAACAATAATTTTTCTTGATCAACCCAGCAGGTTATACATAGATAAACAATGATCATGCCACAATCACTGATTCTTCAGTAAGGATATCATCATATATCAATAACATAAAACATCTTGTCTACTACAAAGAGTAAAATGAAAGACCATAACACAATATCATCAACTTCATGTAAATATTATAATCATAACTATGTGAGTGGTTTCCAAGTTGCAAGTGATAGTTATAAACCATAACAGTAAGATTATATCATCCAAACCAATTACAATATTATTATCTGATAATCACTTCCAGGCACCTACTATCATGTATTTACCATTATAATTTGGCCAGTTGTGCTACACGTGTATTTAGTTTTGAAATCAGTTTAGAAACTAAAGATAAATCATACACCATTTCAACTGGGGACGGGTGGGGAGGCGATGGTGGGAAATGGGCTTGTATAGCAAACTAAATCAAATAGTATTGTTCATAATAGGGTAAGGTAGTATTATCATACAGTTATTAATTAAGTTCCATTAAATGTCTTGTTCAGGGGTATTATACACAATATTATTTAACCACTTAACCTAAAAAATGAGGTACTAGGAATGTGGGACTTCAGTTATGTGGTAAGACTAGAAAAGCTGGAATTGTTCTCCTAAGAGCAGAGGAGGTTAAAGGAAGATTCAATAGAGATGTTCAAAATCATAGAGGAAATAAGGAGAAAGTTTCCAGTGGTGGGAGAGTTGGTAACCAGAGGACACAGGTTGAAGGTAATTGGCAAAAGAAACAGAGGTGAGTTGAGGAGACTTTGTAGGTTATGATCATTAATGTACTGCCTGAAAGGTTGGTGGAAGCAGATTCAATAGTAACATCCCAAAGGGAACTGAATAAATACTTGAAAAGAAAAAAAAATTGCAGGGCCGTGGGGAGAAGGCAGGAAATAGATTTGGGGCAGAATTTTGCCCTTGTCAGGCGGGCTTGGCGGGGGGCGGGCAGGGGCTGTCAGGAAGCCGCCCGCCGCCCGCTATCAGGGCCGGACTGCGATTTCACGCTGGCGGGCCAATTAATGCCCGCTCAGCGGGAAACACGAGCGGCAGGGCTGAGCGCTGCCTGTGCGGGCGGGGGGAGAAGGGCAAGCGCGAACTTCAGACAAGCGCACGAGTGCCGCTTGAAAATCTCCCTGAGGCAGCTCCGTGCCTCAGGGAGATGAACAGTTTTCAAAAAAAATAATAAAGGTTTTAAAAATGTTATAAAACATGTCCCCTCATGTGATCCTGTCCCATGAGCAGGGACATGTTATAAATGAAATGTAAAATGTTTTATTTTATTTTTATTTGTTCTTGGAAACCTCATCCCGCCCGTGGATGAGGTTTCCTAAAAAGTGTTTTCGCCTGCCCGCCAACCGTGAGGTTGGATGGGCAGCGAAAAATTTAAGTTAACTATCTTCTTAAGGGCCTTAATAGGCTTTTTAATTGTCGGCGGGCGCGCTGCCGATTCCCTCGTGCACCTGCCGACCAAAGTATCGCGTGACTGCGCGTTGACGTCGGGACGCTTGGCCGAAGTCAACGCGCATCATTTTGCGCTCAAGCTGGTCAGGCGCATGGCTGCCCGCCGAGGTAAAAGTTCTGCCACTGGTTGCATGGCTCTTTTGGATAGACAGCTCAGGGACAATGGGCTGAACGCCCTCCTTCAGGTGTCGTGTCATTCTCTGATTCTATGGATAGACGACGCAAAACTGCACTAAGCAACAAAAAAAATGCTTTCCAAATTTTCTGCAGTTTGTTGGTAATCATGCGAATCACTTTACTATGATGAAAAACTAAACAATGCCAGTCAATTCCAACATGTGACAGAGCTGAGCTGTAAGTTATAACTCCAAGATTTACTACAAAGTGAAAATAACTAAAGAAAGGATAACGTATGTTTGATGTAGTGGGAAAAACCTATGGGTAGATTTTTGGGTCCTCCCCCACGGTGTGTTTAGTGGCAGGGAGGTATTTAATTGGATGGGAGGGTGGCAGGTGGGAACCCCACCACCTTCCTGCCTCCACCCCGATTAAATCCAGGGCAGAAGGCTCATAGATGGCCTTCCTGCCCTGCAGCCAATTGAGGACTTTAAGTGGGAAATTAAGGCCCCCACTTTAGGGCCTCATTACTCCGCTGCTGGTATTAATCGAGGGGTGGATGCAGGCTCACCATGTGGGCAGCACAACAAGCAAATCCTGATGTGTGCTGAAAGGCTCCCGGGGGTGGTGGGGTGGTGGTATCCCTTGTTCAAAGACACTGATCAAGCGACCCAGCTTCGGGAAGCAGGGGGGACTGCTAAGAGCCACCCACTTGCTTTGGAGCTGACCCCCATTTCTCCCCCTCCTCCGCAAACCCCTCCCTGCGAAACCCTCTCCTTCCGTCACTCACCCATGCGTGGTTCCCTCATCGATCCGAGGCCTCAGGTGGGTGTTGGACTGGCAGCAGCCACTGCCTCCCCTGTGTCACTGCTGAATGGCCAGCAGCTCTCAGCAGGTGGGACTTCTGCTGCCAGGGTCCTTGTTCCTAGGTGAAAGTCCACCACCGGCCTGTCGCAAGCTATCACAAGATTCTGCCCTACCTTTCAAAACAATGGGCGAGCTTTATGGTCTAGGTGCTGGGCCCCTCCACCAACTGAGTGGCAATCCAATCCCACTGCAGCCTTTCTGAGACCCCCCACCATCCCCTTTGCCCTGATTTATTGCCAATCAGGCAATTACCCGTTGGACGAAGGGGTCTTCAGGGCAGATGTCTGCCCCAAAAGCTGCGGGCCAATCAGAGGCTAGCAGCTCTCCAGTATTGGCAGCTCCACCGGGAGCAGTGGCCACTGCCAGTACTGAAGTAGGTCCAGGCTAGAGATTGTTGGTGGAGCCCTGCAGGAAAGGTAGTTGAGGCAGGATCGCCTTGGCCAGTCAGGAGGGCCCTGACGAGGGTGAAGGGCAGGGAGGAAGGGGAGTTATTTAAAGGGACGGTGGGGTCTTCATGTGGGAGCAGCCCTTGCCGTTCGAGGGTCTCTCCATTGGGTACAGGTGCCCAAGTAGAAGGGAACGTTCCCCCACCACCACCAGGGTTTACCTGGTGGGTTGCCTACATGGCCTCCACTCACTGCTGGTAGAAGTGGCCTCTGGGCAGGAAGGCCACCCTTGACCCAAACAACCCCAACCATTTTTTGTGGGAGTCGGGAAAGCAATGAGGTCCACAACCTGTGCCCTCCTGCCTAATTATATGTCCCTCGCACCTCCTAGGGAGCATTAAATTTCACCCGATTTTTTCTTTGAAAGCAATAAAGCTGCAACCTCAGTGTTACTCTGAAATTCACTACCATAACGTTATATTGTGTTCTTATGAAGACATGAATTTAGAGAATGAATGCAAAGATTTTGAAGATGGAGCTCATGAACTTCTTTAAAGGGAACAGAAGCAGCTGACATAATGTCTGGCATTAAAATGTCCCACATACATGTATTTACTTTGGCATTAAATGTCATTCATGAACAGTTTAAATGTTCAGAAGAAAACTACTTATAGTCAATCATTTTCTGTGAAAATGTATTCCAGTCATGAGGGAAGGCTAATGATTCTTACATGATATTATTGTTTGTGAGCTAGCAGAGCTTCAAACCCTTGGATAAATTCTGCATTTAAGTTTCCCATTCACGACCTTCTCTTTAATTTTAAATTATATTATATATTTTTTTTTTGTTTTCTCACTGAATTGGATTGTTTAACACATTTTACGTTCATGCATGTTTTGCATAACTATTGATTAAAAGAACATTTTCTCCGCTTCCTACACAATAAGAGGAACAGATGTATAACTATTTGAAACAGCAGCATAGTATTTTACGTAAGCACTTTATGCAGGCAGTGAAATTCACTACAATGCCAAGTAAACAAAGGGGGATCCAGTAGCAGTGTCAAACAACGACCAAGGAGATTAATTAGGTAAAGGGCTTTGAAGTATTACTGAGGTCTCTAAAGTCAATGTTGGACAGGACTTGTTAGACACTGAAGGCAAAACGGCTGTTGTAAGGACTTATCTCCAGCACGCTAACATACCTTGGTCATTACCCTGTGATGACTCTGACACATTGACTGCTAGCTGGCTGCTGAAAGAATTCACTCCCATCATACCACTGTGAGCTGGGGTGTTGCCGAGAGTGGGAAGCTGGTTGTGATTACGTGGCACACTGTACAGAGCTTCAGCAATATCAGCTGCTCGTTTGAGAATTATCTCCTGGAAATTAGATCGAATATTAGACATATGCATAATAGTGATGTGTTTCAAATACAAAAGGAAAAGTTAGGCAGCTTACATTTCAAGATAAAATTAGTGTTTATTTATAGTTGTTTTCACAGCATCTTTCTTGATGATTTATACTGCATGTATTTGCTGTTGTGGAGATTTTCTTCCAAACCAGTGCATAGCACACACTGTATTTCACAATGGGCTCAAAACTAATCTCTAAATGTGAATCGTCTCAGCAAAAGGGACTTGCTGTGAAAAACAAATAAATGGTTTAGCTCTACCCTGAAAGCAGGGCATTGCATCAAGCTGCCCAGCAGCTGAATGTTCAAAATAACAAACAAATAAAAATACAGTGAAATCCCCTTATATGGCATTGCTGGGAACCTGAAGAAAATGTTAATATTTTCAAATTTGCATATCTACAATTGAGCGAATACGTTGCAATTTAGAAAGTGCACATATACACTCGAACCGTATTTTTAAAAAACTGGAAGCATTAATCAATCAGACTCTAGTAATAATTTAATGGCTGCTGATCATTTTGTTAAATTTTATAATATATCTCTTTGTAATATCAGAAGTCAGATCAGGAATGCTATAGTTTGATGTTGCAATTTACAACTACATTCTTGTTTTGAATTCTGCAGGCTATTGAAAGCAACTTACCTGTATAGTAACAGATAGTACCCATTAAATACACAAACGTTATTTTGCACAAACTGAATTTGCATCCAGGCATTCAAATTACAGCAACCCCAAATACTATGAAATGTGAGGAATTACCCACCTTAAAAAAATTATATTCAGCTTATCGAAGTGTTTTTTTCACGAATGTATGGTTTAATATGTCTTGTCTACTTTGACTGTAAAACTAATTGGTAAAGAATCCCTCAACGGGACTTTTGGGATAGAGGTTTATCCCTTAATTCATTAGTATGGTTCCCATCAAAAGACCAAATGCTGCAGTTTACTTTTAAATATGAAGTATTATTATAGGAAAGTTGATTGATTTGAATGGTCAATGTATAAGATGCACATTGATATTTCCTTATCGACTGGTCAAACAGAAGTTGAAACCATTGTAGAAGAGTCATTTCCTCAACATCACTTTAGCCAGAACTGACACTGTGGATACATTTCATCATCTCTCTAATTCACATTCAAGAACTAAAATGATTGTAATACATACATGTATATATAAAATAAAGAGGTTTGGGAATGTGCTTTGCAGCAGTAACAAACTGAGGAATCTGATATTATTAATAAACTACAAAGCTTCATTTTGATGCTTTATGATGTAATCTGGGTCTCTTGATGTATTACTGACTTGTAATAAACACATAGTTAAGCTATTCTATACGGCCTGCTGAATAATTTATCTCCTTGCAACACGTTGCTTATTCTTAACTTACCTGGTTGTTGTGTGGCATTCCATATAGGGCCTCTACTAAATCAGCTGCTCTCTTCAGTAATACTTCCTAAAGCAAATCAAACGTGAAATAAAATTAACGAGTGGAAGTATAATACATTGATAGTTCCAATTTATCTTTGCAAGCCCAATAGATAGATATACGGTGACGCTTACAATCAGAAAGATGTCTCCCAAATTAAGATCAGTAAATAAGGCAGTTCAAATTCACTAATGTAACTATTTTGAAAACACGGATCTCAATAAGACTGCCTCCTGTTACATGCTTTAGTCTCTAGCTAAGATGCTGAATTAAGGAAAAGTAAGCCTGAGTTTTAATGATGTAGCCTTGTGGGTATTTAACAAACAAACACATACCGGTAGTAGATATGAAAGGTACAGGCATCACATCTGGCTGCTAATTCCTAGGACTTTAGTAGTGAAGAACAATGAGCAATTTTCCATATCTTAATTAAACTGGCTGAGTCTTCAAAGACAACATCTCACCCCTAATTCATGCCCCAAATTTGCAAGAGGGTTCAATGCTTATTCCTCTTTATTCTGAACAATGAAGTGAATTAACTTAGGTTAATCTAGTTCTTTCATAATGACATTAAGAAATTTTTCAATTAACCTCTTTGACTGCATGTTGTAAAGGACTTCATAAATGACTTCACATCCAGAGATTGTAGAGTACTTATGCCTGAGGGTACGGATGAACTGAATTTTGTCTTATCCCTGTCTGAATTCCTCTTTTTAGTTTTACAGTTGCATGGACTAATTCACAATTTAACTCTTTTAATGAAGAAAACATGCCATATACAATTTTACACTTTCACTGTTCTATGGAAAACAAACTGCCATGACCAAATGATAGCTTTTCCAATTAAAGGCTTACATTAATATAAAAAAACAAAAATTGACCTCTTGCAAAATAGCATAAGAGCTGTCTCTGGTGCTGACACTTAGTATTTATTTATTTTTATTCTTTATTTTAACCTTTTCATGTAAATAGACTTCAGCTGACTGAAACAAAAATAATACACTGGGTGCCTTCTACCATCAAATTTATACTAGCATTTCAAAGGACAACGTGTGTGTTTGTAGCACTAACCATGGCTCAATGTGTCTTTCATCTCTAAGAGCAAACCCATCCTTTATTTATCAAGATTAATCACTGTAGGCATCACTTCTTGCGCATGCCATACGTTTATAGGAACAGCATTTAATATAGAAAGTTACCGGATGGATGGCTCGTACAATGGGCATTTACCTCTGAAATTGGTGTCTATGCTTGATGTTGCATGCATCTAGTTTGCATACAAATAAAGAATTATACTTGTCATGAAGCAGGTACAATCAATGAAAGGCACAGCTGTCTTAATCAGGTTTCATCAGCAAGAGCAGCTCTCTCTGAGTAAGATAAAGTGTTTTTCAGAGGTGTTAATAATTACTCATAATCTCTCCTATCATATTGCAAGATTTTTACATGCTTTTCAATTTTAAGCAACGATTAAAGCAATTAAGATGGGTACATTTACCAGCTATTTTTCATTCCCAGAAAATATCCTACACCTACTTGTCCATATGGTACTTTGCAACTGGAACATAAGGATAGTTTAGGAAAATTATGTGCACTCTCATCACTAATCTGTCTATTACTGGATAGTATCTTAACTAATGAACCCTACTTCCAGCACTGCTCTTGAGAGGTGATGTAGTCATATTACAGACAGACAAAAAGTGGAACCCAATCAGTCAAGGATATTCTGAACAAGTTTGTTTTGCAACAATATGCCTAGCTGATGCACACAGCCTCATGCTGTGAATACGATTAGTGGGGAATGGTGGCTGAAAAGCATTTCAATGAAAATCTCTAAACCTTAGCCATAAGTGTAATTGGCTGCTTTTCAATAGGACATAACAGACTTCAAGTTAAATGGAAACTATTAAACCTCAAATGATTTCAGCAGTTGTTTCACAATGAGTGTACAATTTTATTATTGTGAGCATTCATACTTGTACTCTGGTCTGAAACAGTTCGAATATACATGATTATTCACATGCCCGATCACCTAGAATAGCATATATCATCACAGTTAAAAAAGGTAACCAAGGTGATGTTGCTGCAGGTGCTAATGTCATTATAAAACTGTAAAGCAATTATTCTGTTAGTTCTTGCCTCAGGTTATGAATACAATGAAGAGTGTAGAACCATTAGATGTAGCTACTTCAAAAACGCAAGGAACGAAGATGAATTTTAATGCTTGGGTAATTGCTCAACATGGATGCATTCCAAATAAATTTTTGTATATTAGACAAAGGAAAACATAATAGACTTGTGTTTGCCCCTAGAAATGGGGTGGGGGGGGAGGGGGGGGTGGGGGTGGTGGAGATGAAATGCATGCAATTAATTATGCTCGAAAAATCATCCTTTGCTTACTCACTTTAGATTAAATATAATTTGTCAAGGCAGACTAGAATACATAATTTATTTTTCTATCTTCTGCCTGTTAAAATATTACATATTGTAGACCTAAATTATGCAATCTTAGAATAAGCCTTAAGAAGAATGAGAGTTCTTTGGCGCTGTTCACTTAAAAGCTCCACCTTTCAATCTTTGTTTTTAGCACATGAATGCCTTTTCTTATTGCTTTGTTTTCACTGGATTTGTGTATAACATTTGCCTATTTGTGCCACTCCCATAGGGTCAGTCAGCTTATTTTTGATGTTGTCTAAAATTAGGAGGTAAACTTCAATTCAGCCCAACTTCTTGTCACTATAGCAACATTATTAGTGTATGTCCAAAGCAATACATGCAGAAAGTATTGGCTTTCTGTCGCAGTACAATTATCCGTCAAACCACGTGCATTACGGATCTTCAAAAAAATTGCTGAAAAAAAATCAATATTGTGGTAATATTATCAACTCCAGGGTGAAGTCATGGTGGAGGGAGCTCTCTCCACTGCTCAGCATTATTGAGATACACAATTCACATTCTCAGAACTGTATCTCTTATTTCTGTTATTTTGCACTGTTTGTAATGCTTAGTGGTGATTTTTTTTTTATCCCAGTTCTTGTTTCATTTAAAATATACGTTGGGGCCAATTGCTATTTTACTTGGAAGCCGCTATGACCCTTGCAAACCAACCTCAGACGGCTGGCTTAACAATGATGAATCGCTTGGCAGTTTAATTTACATGCCGCTGAACTCCACATTTGGGTCCATTAGAACAAAATCAAATATTTATGTTGTTTATTGAAACTGCTAGATTTCATCTTATCCAGTGATCGTTTTGTGTGAAGCCTGAACAATACTGTTTCACCTGAATTAAAAGAGCTAAGTAATGCAGCACTTGTGGGTGTACGCTAACTGGCCTGTCATGTTCTAAGCCTGTAAAAAATACACATGCTAAATCTTGCGACAAGCTTTACTAGTGCTAGGAGAAATACTTTATCCCTTTGTTTTTGATCAGCCACACAGCAGTTTGTAAAATTGCAAAACAGGAAATGTGATGTAGGGGCACAGATGCTGAAAGGCATTCAAGTTATTTTCAATTAGAAAATGCAGATAAACTTTGCAAGGATGAAATTCCAACCTTTTTTCTCAATATTAACATTATAAAATTTACCCCAGCCTTTTTTTAAAGGGTAGTAAACAAGTTACAAAAGCAAAATATTGTGGGTGCTGGAAATCTGAAATCAAAACAGGAAGTGCTGAAATACTCAGCAGGTCAGGCAGCATCTATGGAGAGAGAAACAGAGTTAGTGTTTCAGGTCAATGACCTTTCACCAGTTCTGACAATAGGTCATCAACCTGAAACATTTATTTTTGTCTCCGCAGATGCTGTCTAACCTGCTGAGTATTTCCAGCATTTTCTGTTTAGAAAATTAATTATTTAGATTTCATGTGGGACTGATTACAGTACATTACAAACTGTGGCTATAAACTGTGGCTATAAAGTTAATGCTGTACAGTGATGGCTGAAAAGTCAAAGTTTTTTTTAAAAACTCGTCTTTTCTACTAAACATCAAAAGTGCCCTTGGTGCAGTACCTGTAGCAACTCACAATAAACTGATCAGTCTTAACACTGCAAATGTTTAAGTATGAAAAACAGAAATTAAATACTGTGTTATTAACTCTGTTCATCAACTGTACCAAATATAAATGAAAATTGTAAATTTCATTTAACTTTAATGCTGAAAACATGAAATGAAAATGAAAAGACTTTTACTTGAGTTCATTGCATGTATAGATACTAACATTTCCTCTTTTGAAATTAAATGAGAATGGATTCAATATTAATGTGTGGTCTTCATTTGTTAGTCTGCCAGGACATGGACTTATGACAAAAGCTTTGTCAACAAAAGATTAAACTAAATCAAGCTTCAGAAAATGAAAGGAAAACAAGAGTCAAATAATCATAGATCAGAATGGAGCGGCTTAGATAAAAATCACTATGGCCTACTGGAGTGGAAAATGTTTAATTGAACTATTTCACAATGCATAAAGTTCACATTCTTGCTGCTGAATTGAAAAAACATTTCCAGTTACATATGTTCTCTGTCCTGGAACAGGTATCTAGCAGCTTCCCTCGTCAATTTATTTTCTCCCCCCATTGTTACTGATTGATTTTATACATGTTGATGCTGTAAGTACTAATTCACAAAATAATTACTTTATTCAAAAAACATTCTGCAAGTTGCCATTCCTGAATGCATGGATACTGACCTTTGGTAACCTTTCAGGATCACCTGGATGCCTGGGAATGACTTTCTGCAACCGCTGGAATCCATAATCTATGGTTGGTTCATTTAAAGCTGCAAAAATTCAGAAGAATTCATTTAATTTAAAAGATATCCAGATTTAAACAGTTATTTATCCTCATTACCACTAGCACTGAGAGTGGTCTTTCCTTTCAACAGGTCAA
The DNA here is from genome assembly GCF_964194155.1 of Cetorhinus maximus. Classification (NCBI taxonomy): domain Eukaryota; kingdom Metazoa; phylum Chordata; class Chondrichthyes; order Lamniformes; family Cetorhinidae; genus Cetorhinus; species Cetorhinus maximus. The sequence goes on from NC_135898.1 coordinate 69,066,648, forward strand.
AACAGAGTTTGGAAGAGATTCTTACAATTAAGTTACATTTTCCATTGCAAAAAAAGCTGATCACTTCAAATATTGTTTAAATTGTAAGATTCAAACAGCAACTTCAATCTTATTTTACACTTTAATTGGCTTTTTAACAATAATCTGAATGATTTTTTCCAAATCGCATGTTTTTCTTTTAACCCAATGTATTTCTAACCCAATTCAGAACATATTTCCTTCAGTTAAATAGTGTGATAAATCCTTTCACACTGAATCATGGAATTGGTTCTGTGGTAACACAGTTGTAGGTCTTGGGACTATATGCAGCAATCACAGCAGTCATGATGTGATGTCTGCATCATGGGCCACTTC